>NC_092154.1:33175047-33540047 GCF_045791955.1 Oncorhynchus clarkii lewisi
GCTGAACTGAAATTGCAGGCCTTTGAAAAATCCCAATTAGGGATGTTAATGGATAACCTTTAATTGGTTAGCCCTGGAAAATACACTTGACCAGTCATGCTTACCAGTCTATCGGTTCATTTTCATAATTGTGAGGAATAAAATTGGTGTGTGTGTGTAGTTTTACATTGGTCTTCATGTATCTTATTTGTCACATTTGCAAAGCATACAGAGCCTAGTTTTAGGAACGGAATAGCCTATCACCTGTCAGACAGTGCGGAAGCAGCTCCTAAAAAAGGCTGGTACAGGAGTGGAAAGTGCTACTATTTTTATTTCTAAATCTCAACTAGCTCACCTCCCGTTCCCCAATCGAGTGCATAGGCTATAGTCAACGGTAGGCAGGCTATCAACGAGTCCCCCACCACTTTGCAATGTGAGCTTGAGGCAGTATAATTGTTTGAAACCCAATCGTTTTACTTATTTCAAATAATGAGGCATTTAAAGTAAAAATCAAATGTTATTAGTCACATGAGCCGCTAACCAACAATGCAGTTTAAAAAAATATATAAGAACTAAAAGTAACAAGTAAATAAAGAGCAGCAGTAAAATAATGATAGCAAGACTATATACAGGGGGGCACTGGTTAGTTGAGGTCATATGTACATGTAGATAGAGTTATTAAAGTGACTATGCATAGATAACAGCTACTCTCTGATGTTAAGAAGCCTATTGGACCTAGACTTAGCAGAGAGAACAGTCTATGACTAGGGTGGCTGGACTCTTTTTAGGGCCTTCCTCTGACACCGCCTGGTATAGAGGTCCTGGATGGCAGGAAGCTTGGCCCCAGTGATGTACTGGGCCGTTCGCACTACCCTCTTGTAGTGCCTTGGGGTCAGAGCCCGAGCAGTTGCCATACCAGGCAGTGACGCAACCAGTCAGAATGCTCTCGATGGTAGAACCTTTTGAGAACTCAGGCCAAATCTTTTCAGTCTCCTGAGGGGGAATAGGTTTTGTCGTGCCCTCTTCACGACTGTCTTGGTGTGCTTGGACACCACGGAACTTGAAGCTCTTAACCCTGCTCCACTGCAGCCCTGTCGATGAGAATGGGGGTGTTTCTGGTCCTCTTTTTTCCTGTAGTCCACAATCATCTCCTTTATCTTGATCATGTTGAGGTAGAGCTTGTTGTCCTGGCACCGCACGACCTGGTCTCTGACCTCCCTATAGGCTGTCTCATCGTTGTCGGTGATCAGGTCTCCCACTGTTGTGTCATCGGCAAACTTAATGATGGTGTTGTGCCTGGCCGTGCAGTCATGAGAAACATGGAGTACAGAAGGGGACTGAGCACGCACCCTTAAGGGGCCCCTGTGTTGAGGATCAGCGTGGCGAATATGTTGTTACCTACCCTTACCACCTGGGGGTGGCCCGTCAGTAAGTCTAGAATCCAGTTGCAGAGGGAGGTGTTTAGTCTCAGGGTCCTTAGCTTATTGATGAGCTTTGAGGGCAGTATGGCGTTGAATGCTGAGCTGTAGTCAATGAATAGCATTCTCACAGGTGCTATTTTTGTCCAGGTGGGGAAAGGGCAGTGTGGAGTGCAATAGAGATTGCATCATCTGTGGATCTGTTGGAGTGGTATGCAAATTGAAGTGAGTCTAGGGTTTCTGTGATAATGGTGTTGATGTGAGCCATGACCAACCTTTCAAAGCACCTCATGGCTACAGACGTGAGTGCTATGGGTCGGTAGTCCATTAGGCAGGTTACGTTAGTGTTCTTGGGCACAGGCTAGAGGTTGACCGATTTATGATTTTTCAACGCCGATACCGATTATTGGAGGACCAAAAACAGCCTATACCGATTAATCGGACGATTTCTTTATATATATATATATATTTTGTAATAATGACAATTACAACAATACTGAATGAACACTTATTTTAACTTAATATAATACATCAATACAATCAATTTAGCTTCAAATAAATAATGAAACGTGTTCAATTTGGTTTAAATACTGCAAAAACAAAGTGTTGGAGAAAGTAGAAGTGCAATATGTGCCATGTAAGAAAGCTAACGTTTAAGTTCATTGCTCAGAACATGAGAACATATGAAAGCTGGTGGTTCCTTTTAACAGGAGTCTTCAATATTCCCAGGTAAGAAGTTTTAGGTTGTAGTTATTATAGGAATTATAGGACTATTTCTCTCTATACCATTTGTATTTCATTAACCTTTTGACTATTGGATGTTCTTATAGGCACTTTAGTATTGCCAGTGTAACAGTATAGCTTCCGTCCCTCTCCTCGCTCCTAACTGGGCTCGAACCAGGAACACATCGACAGCAGCCACCCTTGAAGCAGTGTTACCCATGCAGAGCAAGGGGAACAACCACTCCCAAGTCTCAGAGCGAGTGACGTTTGAAACGCTATTAGCGCGCACCCCGCTAACTAGCTGGCCATTTCACATCGGTTACACCTGCCTAATCTCGGGAGTTGATAGGCTTGAAGTCATAAACAGAGCAATGCTTGAAGCACAACAGAGCTGCTGGCAAAACGCACAAAGTGCTGTTTGAATGAATGCTTACGAGCCTGCTGGTGCCTACCATCGCTCAGTCAGACTGCTCTATCAAATCAGACTTAGTTATAACATGATAACACACAGAAATACGAGCCTTAGGTCATTAATATGGTCGAATCCGGAAACTATCATCTCGAAAACAAGACGTTTATTCTTTCAGTGAAAGACGGAACCGTTCCGTATTTTATCTAATGGGGTGGCATCCATAAGTCTAAATTTTCCTTTTACATTGCACAACCATCAATGTTATGTCATAATTACGTAAAATTCTGGCAGGTGGCCCAAACACTTGCATATACACTGACTGCGTGCAATGAACGCAAGAGAAGTGACACAATTTCACCTGGTTAATATTGCCTGCTAACCTGGATTTCTTAACTAAATATGCAGGTTTAAAAATATATACTTCTGTGTATTGATTTTAAGAAAGGCATTGATGTTTATGGTTAGGTACACATTGGAGCGACGATACGCACCACATCGATTATATGCCACGCAGGACACTCTAGATAAACTAGTAATATCATCAACCATGTGTAGTTAACTAGTGATTATGATTGATTGTTTTTTATAAGATAAGTGTAATGCTAGCTAGCAACTTACCTTGGCTTCTACTGCATTCGCATAACAGGCAGTCTCCTCATGGAGTGCAATGTAATCAGGTGGTTAGAGCGTTGGACTAGTTAATTGTAAGGTTGCAAGATTGAATCCCCCGAGCTGACCAGGTAAAAATCTGTCGTTCTGCCCCTGAACGAGGCAGTTAACCCACCGTTCCTAGGCCGTCATTGAAAATAAGAATGTGTTCTTAACTGATTGCCTAGTTAAATAAAGGTGTAAAAAAAAAAAAAAATAGGCTAAATCGGTGTCCAAAAATACCGATTTCCGATTGTTATGAAAACTTAAAATCGGCCCTAATTAATCGGCCATTCCGATTAATTGGTCGACCTCTAGCACAGGCACTATGATGGTCTGCTTAAAACATGTTGGTATTACAGACTCTGACATGGAGAGGTTTAAAATGTCAGTGAAGACACTTGCCAGCTGGTCAGTGCATGCTCGCAGTACACGTCCTGGTAATCCGTCTGGCCCTGCGGCCTTGGGAATGTTGACCTGTTCAAAGGTCTTACTCACATCGGCTGCGGAGAGCATGATCACACAGTCTTCCGGCACAAATAGTGCTCTCGTGTATGTTTCAGTGCAATTTTCCTCGAAGCGAGCATCGAAGTAGTTTAGCTCGTGTCACTGGGCAGCTCTCGGCTGTGCTTCCCTTTGTAGTCTGTAATGGTTTGCAAGCCCTGCCACATCCGACGAGCATCAAAGCCGGTGCAGTACGATTCGCTCTTAGTCCTCTATTGATGCTTTGCCTGTTTGATGGTTTGTCGGGTGGCATAGCGGGATTTCTTATAAGACTCCAGCTCCGTGAAAGCGGCAGCTCTAGCCTTTAGCTCAATGTGGATGTTGCCTGTTATCCATGGCTTCTGGTTGGGGTATGTTCTAGAGGGCGACTGATTAATCGGCATGGCCGATTTAATTAGGGGGACGCCGATTACATTGCAATCCACAAGGAGATTGCGTGGCAGGCTGACCACCTGTTACGCGAGTGCAGCATCAAAATGACCTGGTGGATTCAAGGAGCCAGGCTAAGTTGCTAGCTAGCATTGATTATATTTTATAAGATAAGTTTTAAATCTTCACTTAATGACTAGTTAACCTAGGAATATCATCAATTATGTGTAGTTAACTAGCTTGTCGTGTGTTGCATATAATCAATGTGGTGCCTGTTAATTTATCATTGACTCACCCAAACGGGTGATGATTTAACAAAAGTGCATTCGCGAAAAAAGCACAATCGTTGCACAAATGTACCTAACCATAAACATCAATGCCTTTCTTAAAATCAATACACAGAAGTAATTTTTTAAAAAAACCTGCATATTTAGTTAAAATAAATTAATGTTAGCAGGCTAAATTAACTAGGGAAATTGTCACTTCTCTTGCGTTCAGTGCAAGCGGAGTCGGGGTATATGCAGCAGTTTGGGCTGCCCGGCTCGTTACAAACTGTGTGAAGACCATTTCTTCCTAACAAAGACCATAATTGATTTGCCAGAATTTTACATAATTATGACATAGCATTGAAGGTTGTGCAGTGTAACAGCAATATTTAGACTTAAGGTTGCCACCCGTTCAATAAAATACAGAACGGTTCCGTATTCCACTGAAATAATAAATGTTTTGTTTTTTAAATAATACTTTACGCATTTGACCATATTAATGACCAAAGGCTCATATTTCTGTGTGTTTATTATATTATAATTACGTTTATGAGTTGATATTTGATAGAGCAGTCTGACTGAGCGGTGGTAGGCAGCAGCAGGCTCGTAAGCATTCATTCAAACAGCACATTACTGCGTTTGCCAGCAGCTCTTAGCAATGCTTGAAGCACAGCGCTGTTTATGACTTCAAGCCTATCAACTCCCGAGATTAGGCATCTAAAGTGCCTATAAGAACATCCAATAGTCAAAGGTATATGAAATACAAATGGCATAGAGTGAAATAGTCGACGTGTCATTATTCCTATAATAACTACAACCTAAAACTTCTTAACTGGTAATATGTTCTGAGCAAGGAACTTAAACATTAGCTTTTTTACATGGCACATATTGCACTTTTACTTTCTCCTCCAACAGTGTTTTTGTATTATTTAAACTAAATTAAACATGTTTCATTATTTACTTGAGGCTACGTTGATTTTATGTATTATATTAAGTTGAAATAAGTGTTCATTCAGTATTGTTGTAATTGTCATTTACATATATATATATATATATATATATATATATATATAATCGCCTTTTTTTTGGTCCTCCAGTAATCTGTATCGGCGTTGAAAACTCATAACCGGTCGACCTCTAGTATGTACGTACGGTCACTGTGGGGACGATGTCATCAATGCACTTATTGATGAAGCCAATGACTGATGTGGTGTACTCCTCAATGCCATCGGAGGAATCCCGAAACATATTCCAGTCTGTGCTAGCAAAACAGTTCTGTAGCTTTGCATCATTTCTTACCTTGCTTCAAAGGTAGCCTAGCCAAAATCTCACTATAGAAACATGGAGGCAATTATTTCATAAGGACTTCACTGTGCCATTAACCAGCCTTTCTCTCCTGTTCTATTGGTTTTTATATAAACTTTCTTTGTTTTTCCAGAAGCCAAATGTACAATCCTAGTCATATTAGCAACTCATCCAAGTGGTTGCTATTAGATTCCCCCTCTTTCTAAGTATCTAAAAGAGATTTTTATCTGTCACATATGGAACTCCTCACATTAGGTGCGCTGTTTAGAATTGTTTTTTTAATGCACATTTTTGAAAATAACATTTTATTAGCTGACGACAGGCTTGCTGTTGTTGCATGTTTCCATTAAGCTCTTCTTGAAAAATGTCAGTTCCTTGTATGCATGCATAGTATTTTCTGTTGGTCATGTCATTTTAAAAAAGAAAAACAATTCTGACAATGAGGGTCAGTTACTCGGCACGGAAATGTGTTTGCTCAGCAGCAAAATTGACATCCTTAATCCCAACTCAATTCCATCCAGACCACTAGCAGGGAGCTTGCCTAAGTCACCCAGTGACAGTTGCAAAGAAAAGCCTTATCTCAGTCTGGCCAATAAAGAGAAAAGATTAAGATGGGCAAAAGAACAGACACTGGACAGAGGAAGATTGGAAAAAAGTGTTATGGACAGACTTATTTAAGTTTGAGGTGTTCGGATCACAAAGAAGAACATTCGTGGGATGCAGAAAAAAGGAAAAGTTTCTGGAGCAGTGCTTGACCCCATCTGTCAAGCATGGTGGAGGCAATGTGATGGTCTGGGGGTTCTTTGTACGGTGGTGAAGTGGGAGATTTGTACAGGGTAAAAGGGATCTTGAAGGAAGGATAACATTCCATGTTGCAACGCCATACCTTGTGGACAGCGCTTAATTGGAGCCAATTTCCTCCTTCAACAGGACAATGACCCAAAACACTGCTCCAAACTATGCAGGAACTATTTAGGGAAGAAGCCGTCAGCTGGTATTCTGTCTGTGCTGGCCACTCCATTATTGTCACCGGATCTCAACCCTATTGAGCTTGGGAGCAGTATGTTACGTAAGAAGTGCCCATCAAGCCAATTTGTGGGAGGTGCTTCAGGAAGCATAGGGTGAAATATCTTCAGATTACCTCAACAAATTGACAACTAGAATGCCAAAGGTCTACAAGGCTGTAATTCCTGCAAATGGACGATTCTTTGGCAAAAGAAAAGTTTGAAGGACACCATTTCAATTAAAAATCATTATTTATAACCTTGCCAATGTCTTGACTATATTTCCTATTCATTTTGCAACTAATTTCATGTATGTTTCCATGGAAAACAAGAACATTTCTAAGTGACCCCAAACTTTTGAACGATAGTGTACATGTGTCGTCTGTTCTTTTTTAAAACATGTCGACAAAGATGTTTTTTAGTCGGGACAACCCTACTGTCTATGAATTTGACTGGTTACACTTCTCCAGCCCTGTCCCTCAGCTGTTTAACGAAACAGGTGGGGCGAACACTTTGTTTCAACAGCAGATTGCCACTTTAAGTGGTTGCATATTCTGCACTGGTTTGAAGACGATGAAAAGCACATTACACATTTAAAGCCAGCACGATTTAAAATGGAGAGAAGGGTCATGACTCGTGGTTGTGATTGATAGCCCTATCTTTCTCTCAAGTACGAGGATGTCGTCCAGGGAAGATAGTCCAGATGACGGAGGCGGAGGTGCGGGGGTTGTGCATCAAGTCCCGGGAGATCTTCCTCAGTCAGCCCATTCTACTGGAGCTGGAGGCTCCGCTCAAAATCTGCGGTCAGTACAATGAATTATTCCTCTTCCTTCCTACTGCTATATCCTTACTCCTGGGCCCTCTTTCTTTCCCCCTGAGAGGACAAATAGCATATGAGAAATACCAGGGTTAGAAAAATATCAACTGTCTGAATAAAGACATAGGCCTAATGTTTGTGAATTTACATGAACGTGAAAAGGGCATCCTCGCCCACACACAGTTGTCTTTAAACCAACATGTCAGAGAGAAAGGAGAGGCTAGGATAACACATTGGAGAGATATAGGCCTAGCTCAGTAAGTAGAGCAGTAGGATGTAAGTGGTATGCGTCTCCCTCAAGTGTCTGCTGCTCTGCAGGATGTGGCCATCTCCCTTCCAGCAAGGACAATCTGGATCAAGCTCACTCTCCACTCCTGCCAATTGTCCAGGCTATGTCAATCTCAATGTGACTACCCTGGTTAATAAAGAAAACCCAAAATAATGGTTGTCTCATAACCTCTCTGCTCTCGTTCTCCCACTAGGTGATATCCATGGCCAGTACACAGACCTGCTGCGGCTCTTTGAGTACGGGGGCTTCCCGCCGGAGGCTAACTACCTTTTCCTGGGAGACTACGTGGACCGAGGCAAGCAGTCCCTGGAGACCATCTGTCTACTGCTGGCCTACAAGATCAAATACCCCGAGAACTTCTTCCTACTCAGAGGCAACCACGAGTGTGCTTCCATCAACCGCATCTACGGTTTCTATGATGAGTGTAAGACAGGAAGCAGTGTCTCTCACACACATACACACGCTGAATCGGTTATCTTTCTGGGCCAACACACAAATGGAATTCATAATGGCAATGGTTTTCTCTACTGAGTATACCAAACGTTAGGAACACCTTCCTAATAGTGAGTTGCACCACCTCAGAACAGTCTCTATTCATCTGGGCATGGACTCTACAAGGTGTTGAAAGTGTTCCACAGGGATGCAGGCGCATGTTGACTCCAATGCTTCCCACAGTTGTGTCAAGTTGGCTGGATATCTTTGGGGTGGTGGACCATTCTTGATACACACGAGAAACTGTTGAGCGTTATAAACCCAGCAGTGTTGACATAATCAAACCGGTGAGCCTGGCACCTACCATACCCAATTCAAAGGCACAAACAATCCAGTCTCAATTGTCTCTAGGCTAAAAACAAAAAGCTACGCTCATACTGTTCATCTACATTGATTTGAAGTGGATTTAACAAGTGACATCAGTAAGGGATCATAGCTTTCACCTGGTGTCATGGAAAGAGCAGGTGATCTTAATGTTTTAGATGCTCCCCGTAATTCCATGTCTTTCTATGTTGTGTTCCCCAGGCAAACGCAGATTCAACATAAAGCTGTGGAAGACCTTCACAGATTGCTTCAACTGTCTGCCCATCGCCGCTATAATCGATGAGAAGATCTTCTGCTGCCATGGAGGTATTCGTGGGTGCTTTTCTATCAATTATTTTTCTATGAATATTATTAATTCACAATCATCCCTCTTCCTCAGGTCTCTCTCCTGATCTACAGTCCATGGAGCAAATTCGACGCATCATGAGGCCAACCGATGTCCCTGACACAGGTGTGTAAACGTGTGTGTGTGGTACATGTGCCAAATTTGTGGTGACTCTGACTGCACTCTCTCTGTGCTAGGACTGCTGTGTGATCTGCTGTGGTCGGATCCAGACAAAGACGTGCAGGGATGGGGGGAAAACGACCGGGGTGTCTCCTTCACCTTTGGGGCTGACGTGGTCAGCAAGTTCCTCAACCGCCACGACCTGGACCTCATCTGCAGAGCCCACCAGGTAGAGACTAATGTATGAGGGCTATGTTAATTTTGATGCATCTCTAAAGAAGGTTCATTAACTCATGTGTTGTTCTGTACTGGAAGGTTGTTGAGGACGGCTATGAGTTTTTTGCCAAACGGCAGCTGGTGACGCTGTTCTCGGCTCCCAACTACTGCGGGGAGTTTGATAACGCTGGGGGCATGATGAGCGTTGACGAGTCCCTCATGTGTTCCTTTCAGGTGAGAACTTGCACGTAAACACACTTACTGTGGATGAGTCTCCCAATGCTGGAAACAAACTGAGTATTAATACTTTCTCTCTCAGATTTTGAAGCCGTCAGAGAAAAAAGCTAAGTACCAGTATGGAGGGGTGAACTCGGGACGCCCCGTAACCCCGCCCCGTACTGCCCAAGCCCCCAAGAAGAGGTGAGCGTCTGGCCCCCCCCCTCCCCCCCGTCACGCATCCTCCTCGCACCCTTTCCCCTGCTGTCCCCTCCCTCCCATCTATAGGACGCGCTCTAGCCCCCCCTGACCCCCACTCACCTCTTTCATATATGTGTAAAACATAAAATCTTTGCTGTGAACTTTTGTTTTTTTATTCATAATGTAGGTGACTTGTGGATTTTCAATGCTATGAAATGTGTTGCTCAGGTTAAGGTGCAGCAATACGATACAAACCTTTTGTGGAAAGGGGCAACACATTTGGAACGGACGCTTTTCTGCCTTCAAACATAGTAAAAAGTATAGCTTATTATTTGAGTGAGGTGGGTTCTTTACCCCCAGCCAACAACGTTAATTCTTCCAGACCTATAACGTTTCCAGAACTTTTTCATTTTCCCTGCTAATGCGTATGTAACCTTCTCACAATATTACTAATAACATGTCATTTTCCTCCCACATTTTGGCTACAGTAACTGATTGGAATGGTTTAGCCTCCTAGTGAGTTTGGAGAATGTAATTTTCACCCTGTTGGACTCAATGTTCTCTTTATGCGGACACTAATGAAGTTTTAACAAAATTACTTTGAAAGTACTCATACAGATGCATATTATCAGAACCATACAAAATTATGGTATATACACACACGGGGCATGTATTGCGTACACATTCTATACAGAGAAGTACTAGTACAGTTAAGCTTGTGTGTACTAACTCAAAGGGCTCACAAATGGGTGTTCCAAATGCCTGTTGGTTTTGAATCAAGCCCCTCCACCCCCACACCAGCCTCTCTTCTTACCCACTGAACCTGCTTCCATTGCTGAAGACTGTTTGTTATGGACATTGCTTTTACTGTATGCCTGTGAGAATGCATAGATGGTTGTGGCTTGGGAAGTTAAAGGCAAGATTCAAGGCACCTGGTTTCAATTGGTGTTCAGTAGCCTATTATTTTTCTCACACACACGACCAGTTCCATTTTTTAAAGTTTATTTTTTATTTTTTTACTTATGAGCTATTTTCAGCATTGCCCCTGCAGTTATTGTAAACATGAAATATTACACAAGGAGGTCAGCTCATGTTTACCAAGCTAGCAGAGATGGCACTTTTTACTCAGCAGTGTCAGTTACTTAGACATTGCTGCCCCCTAGAGGTAGGTAGATTGACCGCCTAAAGAGGTTGAAGACATCAACAACAAGCAAGGCATCAGAATGCATGAGCCAGTGAGTATATCTACTTGGTGGACCCTTTCCTGTATGCTGATTCCAATATCTGGTTCAGAATTATTATTCTCATCCAACTAATGAGCTTACTAAGGAATATTTGAAATAACATTTTAGTTTGATTTAGGGCATATCTTGCCTTTTGCCTTGTTCTCATTTATCGGTCTCTATTCAAGTTGGAAACTGTCATTGTTTTTAAACAGTTTTGAGATTTGTACAAGTTTGTTTCAGAATCTTTGAATGGAATAAATGGAACAGTGCTGTTGACCCTGCCTCATGTCTGTCATTATGCTTTAAGGTGCCTTTCAAACCAGTGCATCGGAGATCCTAGTGTTGTCTTCCAGAAAGGTTTTACGGATGTATGTCAGCCAATTACAAATTTAGAACAGCGATTTTTACCAAGTCGTTTGGACATGGTTAAGGCCAAGTCTGTCTGACACCAGCTCTCGAAGTCCTCTGACTTGTAGTCACAGGCATCAGGCTTGCTTACTTTTTTGCCATACATACCATTTTGGTAATTATTTAATTTAACCTTTATTTTACCAGGTAAGTTGACTGAGAACTCATTCTTATTTACAGCAACAACCTGGGGAATAGTTATAGTGGAGAGGAGGGGGGATGAATGAGCCAATTGTAAACTCGGGATGATTAGGTAACCGTGATGGTCTGAGGGCCAGATTGGGAATTTAGCCAGGACACTGGGGTTAACACCTCTACTCTTACGATAAGTGCCATGGGATCTTTAGTGACCAGACACCTGTTTAACATCGTCTCCAATCAAGGGACAAACCCAGCAGTGGGATGCAGGGGGGTATGCTGCTGGCCGAATCAGTCTGGGCTGTTAATGTTATGTAGAAATGTCTAGTAAATTTTTTTTTTTAACAAATGTCAAATATGGCCTGATTTTCCTAGTCAACAATTATCTATACACAGTATAAAAGTGCAGTGTTGTTTTTAACACTGATGTGCAATATGTTACACAGGTTATTATATAAATAAACAAATACGATTCATCATTAAAGAACATTTTATACTAATTTGTTTTTGGACAATGCGTGGTACAGTACATTTATCAATCAGGGCTTGAGAGCCTGCAGGACTGACTGGGGCACTCTGCTGGCATAATACTGGTGGTTGCGTAGAGTGGCCAGCACCCCAGCGGAGTTCATGTGCTTCACGTTAGCATCATAACACAATGCACTACCATGTATGTCTGTCAGCTTACCTGCAGAGGGACAGACAAAAAACAAAATGGCAGGCAACATTACGGTCCTTACTCATAATTAGGAGGTACTTTCAGTAAGATAGAGGAAGATTGTTGCTTACCTCCTACTGCATGCAGGATGGCTTCAGGGGCACATGTGTCCCACTTTTTAGTTCCTAGACTGGCAAATACATAGGCTGAAGCCTTCCCCTCCACAAGCTGAATAATCTACACAAAGATAGGGTGCAACAGAGTAGTAAGAATTCATTTTATAATTAGTGTATTCAAACTATTCATGCCGACTTATTCCAAAGTGTTACAGCCAGAATTCAAAAACACCCATCTACACACAACACTGCAAATTTATTAAATTAAATGTAATTTCTATAAATATTCACACCACTGAATACCACAATACATGTTAGAATCACCTTTGGCAGTGATTAGTTGAATAGACAGAGTGAATGATGAAGGCCAGTGATGAAGATGTCTAGTTGGCACCGAGGCCCAGTGTGATTAATGGCATTGTTTGAATGACTGACCATCTGTGGGCCACAGTGGTCAAACACACCTTTACTGTGGTAATCTCGAAGAGACAGTCCCATTGCAGCCCAAATAAGTGCTTAACAGAGTTCAAGTAACATTTATCAACATCAAGTGTTCAGAGGAGACTTTGTGAATCAGGCCTTCGTGGTTGAATTTCTGCAAACAAACCACTACTAAAGGACACCAATAATAAGAAGAGACTTGCTTTGGCCAAGAAACGCAAGCAAAGGACAGACTGGTGGAAATCTGTCCTTTGGTCTGATTAGTCCAAATTTGAGATTTTTGGCTACAACAAAGACGCAGAGTAAGTGAACTGATGATCTCCGCATGTGTGGTTCCCACCGTGAAGCATGTAGGAGGTGGTGTGGGGGTGCTTTGCTGGTGACAGTCTGATTTATTTAGAATTCAAGGCACACTTAACCAGCATGGCTACCACAGCATTCTGCAGCGATACGCCATCCCAGCTGGTTTGTGCTAAGTGGGACTATCATTTGTTTTGCAACAGGATAACAGGAGAGTGATGGAGTGCTGCATCAGATGACCTGGACTCCACAATCACCTGACCTCAACCCAATTGAGATGGTTTGGGATGAGTTGGACTGCAGGAAAAGCAGGCAACAAGTGCTCATTATATGTGGGAACTCCTTCAAGACTGTTGGAAAAGCATTCCAAGTGAAGCTGGTTGAGAGAATGCAGAGTGTGCAAAAGTTGTCAAAGGGTGTCTACTTTGAATAATCTCATTTTGATTTGTTTAACACTTTTTTGGGGTACTACATTATTTCATAGTTTATTTGTACTATTTTCTACATTGTAGAATAATGAGGAAGACAAAGATAACCCTTGACGAGTAGATGTGTTAACTTTTGACTGGTACTGTATGTTTTCTCTAACTGCATTTTTGAGCCAGAGTTAACTCAATCATTTAATGCTAGGACATTGATTGCAAGATATTAGCTCCTTGTCCCTTTGCCTCTTAATAATTGCATAATGGTAAACCTAGATACGTGCATCTTATAGTATTCCAAGTGGTGGCGCAAGGCTTGCAAACTTGGCTATACCCACTGGGTATGATTATGGGGCTATAGCATTCACATGATAATGGAGTCAGATGTAATATCATAGTAGGGTCATAGACCCCTAAAATAATTATGTCATCCTCAGACGAAGTGAATTTTCACGATTCTACAGTTACATCTGAGTCTTTCTGGGTAAATCTAAGCTTTGCTCACCTGGATTGTACAATATTTGCACATTCTTTAAAAACGTCAAGCTCTGTCAAGTTCGTTGTTGATCATTGCTAGATAGCCATTTTCAAATCTTGTCATAGATTTTCAAGCTGATTTAAGTCAAAACTAACTAGGCCACTCAGGAAAATTCAATGTCTTGGTAAGCAACTCCAGTGTATATTTGGCCTTGTGTTTCAGGTTGTACTGCTGAAAGGTGAATGTTTCCAAGTGTCTGCTGGAAAGCAGACTGAACCAGGATTTCCTCTAGGATTTTGCCTGTGCTTAGCTCTATTCTGTTTAGGGTAAAAATAAACTCCCTTGCCGATGAAAAGCATACCGATAACATGATGCAGCCACCACCATGCTTGAAAATATGGAGAGTGGTACTCAGTGATGTGTTGTTGGATTTGCCCCAAGCATAACACTTTGTATTCAGGATAAAGTTCATTTCTTTGCCACATTTTTTGTGCAGTATTGCTTTAGTGCCTAATTGCAAACAGGATGCATGTTTTTGAATATTTGAAATATGTACAGGCTTCTTTTCACTCTGTCATTTCGGTAAGTATTGTGGAGTAACTACAATGTTGTTGATCCATCCTCAGTTTTCTCCTATTACAGCCATTAAACAAACTGTTTTAAAGTCACCATTGGCCTCATGGTGAAATCCCTGAGCGGTTTCCTTCCTCTCTGGCAACGGAGTTAGGAAGGACTTCTGTATCTTTGTAGTGACTGGGTGTATTGATTGATACGCCATCCAAAGTGTAATTAATAACTTCACCATGCCCAAGAAGATATTCAATCTCTGCTTTTATTGTATCATTATGAGTGTAATCGTTAAGACTGGGGAGTCTTTCAGGGTAAAAAAAATAAACAGAATTCAGCTAAGCACAGGGAAATATCAAAAAGGAAAGCCTGGTTCAGTCTGTTTTCCACCAGCCACTGGAAGAAGAATTCTCCTTTCAGCAGGACAAATCTACAAAAGGCCAAATCTACACTGGAGTTGCTTACCAAGAAAACAATGTTCCTGAGTGGCCGAGCTAAAGTTGACTTTACTTGAAAATCTACGGCAGGACCTGCAAATTGTTGTCTAGCAATGATCAACAAGGTGCTTCTACAAAGTATTTACTCAGGGGTGTGAATACTAATAAGATTTTCTGCATTTCATTTTCAACAAGTTTGCAAAAAAAAAATCTAAAAACATGTTTCCACTTTGTCATTATGGGGTATTGTGTATAGGCCAGTGACACAAAATCTCAATTTAATCCATTTGAAATTCAGGCTGTGAATACTTTCTCTGAATACATATGCATCCCTAACCTTCCCATCCCTGTATATTTCACCTTATTTCCTGCTCCGCCGACTCTTATCACATCATGAGGTTCCATGGCATCCACAGTGTCTGTGACGAGTTTGTTGCTGTGGGAACGGGTTGTGGTGACAATGCGTCGGCCATCCGGGACCTCCTGTAGCTCGAACCCGAAAGCGCCCAGTCCGGGCATTCCCCACAGAGTTCTCCCCATGTCTGCTGACTCCGCCCCCAGCTGTGGATACAAAAAGAAAGGAAATTATACACTCACAGACTAAAGAAGTGTTCAGTAGGGCACACTATAGAAAATGAAAAATCTCCCTATTTCAAAACATGTTCTCCCTACTGAATATGTCATGCCCTGATAGGGTGAGAGGGTATAAGGCAGAAAAATAATTTTTCGTTGTCGATTATTTGTTGGTACCTGATAATTGAAGAAGGGCTGGTTGATGACTCCAGCAATGGCCTTCCCGCCATATGCAATGCCGATCAGAACAGTCACATGATCAAGAAGCCCTGACATCATATGACAACATTTTAGCTGAAGGGAACAAATAACAGCGGACTTCACACAAGTATTGTCATTGTACTGTATAACTACACTGAACGAAAATATAAAAAACACAACATGCAACCATTTCAAAGATTTTACTGAGTTACAGTTCATATAAGGAAATCAATCAAAATACATTAATTAGGCCCTTATCTATGGATTTCACATGACTGGGCAGGGGTGGGCCTGGGAAGGCATAGGACCACCCACTTGGGAGCCATGTCGACCCCACTCGGGTCCAGGCCCAGCCAATCAGAATTTGTTTTTCCCCACTAAAGGGCTTTATTACAGACAGAAATACTCCTCAGCACTCCCCCCTCAGACGATCCCGCAGGTGAAGAAGCCAGATGTGGTCCTGGGCTGGCATGGTTACACATGGTCTGTGTTTGTGAGGCAGGTTGAACGTACTGCCAAATTCTCTAAAACGACGTCGGTGGCGGCTTATGGTAGATAAACATGACATTTTCTGGCAAAAGCTCTGGTGAACATTCCTGCAGTCAGCATGCCAATTGCACACTCCCTCAAAACATGAGACATCTGTGGCATTGTGTTGTGACAAAACCACACATTTTAGTGGACTTTTGTCCCTAGCACATGGTGCACCTGTGTAATGATCACGCTGTTTAATCAGCTTCTTGATATGCCACACCTGTCAGGTGGATGATTTATCTTGGCAAAGGAAAAATGCTCACTAACAGGGATGTAAGCTAATTTGTGCACAACATTTTTGAGAAATAAGCTTTTTGTGCATATGGAACATTTCGGGGATCTTTTATTTCAGCACATGAAACATGGACCAAACACTTTACATGTTGCGTTTATATTTTGGTTCAGTGTATTTTTCCAGCATGAAAAACAAATCAGTGAGGTAAAAGTAGTATAATGGTACAAAGTCAAAAAGGGATAGAGAGAAGCCCTAGGACCATTCCTGGTGCCTGGTTCAGCGTTTTCCACCAGACACTGGGATAAGCATTATCCTTTCAGCAGGACAATAAACTAAAACACATGGCCAAATCTACACTGGAGTTGCTTACCAAGAAAAAACTGAATGTTCCTGAATGGCTGAGTTACAGGTTTGACTTTACTTGAAAATCTACGGCAAGACCTGAAAATGGTTGTCTGGCAATGATCAATGAGGTGCTTCTACAAAGTATTTACTCAGGGGTGTGAATACTAATATGAGATTTTCTGCAATTCATTTTCAACAAATTTGCTAAAAATTTTAAAAACATGTTTTCACTTTGTCATTATGGGATATTGTGTATAGGCCAGTGACAAAAATCTCAATTTAATCCACTTGAAATTCATGCTGTAACAACATGTGGAAAGTTAAGGGATGTGAATACTTTCAGAAGGCACTGTATATTAATACATATGCATCCCTGTATATTTCACCTTATTTCCTGCTATCACATCATGAAGTTCCATGGCATCCACGGTGTCTGTGGCGAGTCTGTTGCTGTGGTTTCAACTGTTCTTCCTGCGGCTATGGAACCCTGACCTGTTCACTGGACGTGCTACCTTGTCCCGGACCTGGTGTTTTTTTTTTTTTTTGACTCTATGAAAAGCCAACTGACATTTACTCCTGTTGCACCCTCTACAACCACTGTGATTATTATTTGACCCTGCCGGTCAAATATGAACATCTTGAAGAACAATCTAGCCTTAATGGCCATGAAATCTTATAATCTCCACACGATGCATCCAGAAGAGGAATGGCCACCACTCAAGAGCCTGGATCCTCTCTAGGTTCCTTCCTGGGCTCCTCCCTTTCTAGTTTTTCCTAGCCGCCTTTCTAGTTTTTCCTAGCCACCTTGCTGTTTTGGGGTTTTAAGCTGGGTTTCTGTATAAGCATTTTGTAACATCTGCTGAAAATAAACATGATTTGATGCCCAAGCATTTCTCCTTTACCCTCCCTCTCCACCTATTCTGCTCTTGTCCCTCCCAGTCCAAATGCCCTCCCTCCATCACCATACGGATAGCCGTGCCGAGAAACTGGGCGTCCGACCCCGTGTGACACATCTGATTTGGCAGGTAGAAACACTTTGCTGCTGCTAAGCAGGGAAGAAAGAATAATGGGATGAAGAAAGATAGGAGAGAGAGAGAGAGAGAGACAGAGAGCAAACAGGGAATCAGCACTGATGATTATGTTGGAGATGTTAATGTTAAGACTGAATGAAAGAAGGGGGAACAGGTTGTCGTCAAATATGTTCTACCCTCTTATGGCTTTGAGTCAGTGACTCTTATCACAGAGTGACTGGCAAAAATAATAACAAGTTTATTTACCTTCAGTGTATTCTTTGGTGCCATCAAGGGGGTCGACCCACACAACCAGCTAAAAAGACAAATTAAAATCTGCCATTCAAACACAGAAACATAGCTGGAATGAGCAGTCAGTACCCAGAAAATAATCAAAATCAGGACATTAGGTTTCAGTTTCAGCTCTAAAGTGTCTCTCTCACCTCCTCTTCTTTCAGGGCACTGTACTCTGCTGGACAGGACTTCTGTAGGATGTCTTCAGATTGACCGCTCTCAATCAGGTCCTCTTTGACAGCCTCCTCTGGCAGATCCTGACGTGTGAGAGAGATGTTCACTGTACACTGTTCACTGTAGGATGTTGTGAAACGTGTTGTGTATTCTAATCTGCAGATCAATGTTTATTTGTCAGTAACATTAGGACAGATCCTATTAATGTACATTCATATACCCACCTCCTCTCCGATTATGGTGATTTTGGGGAAGCTTTTAGACAGGGAGGCACAGATGCTCTGCTGGACCAGCCGGTCTGCCAGTGTCTGTAGATCGTTGGCCCCTGTCTGTGTACATTGAGTACAGAGAAATCATTTATAAAACAACAATCAAGCTCCATTTCACTGCCCATCAATCTCCAGCATTTTGTCCCCCTCTCCGTTCAGTCAGTCAAACCTTTTCCACGATGCCCAGCTCTCCGCTCTGAAGAACCCTTCGTACAATGGCGCCAGCCTTCTCTGCCATAGCGTAAGCCGAAGCTACCAGACGCATCACCACAGTTGGATTTCCAGACATTGCTGATGGAAAGAGAAACACCAAAGTGTAAAGCCGAGGGAGAAAGTTTCCACTATGTACCCTCGAGACTTCATTGTATCACTCACATCAGTCAACAAGTCAATGTAATCAACACACCCTCGACATGTAGTAGAGTTATGTGCAGTATTTGTGCTGTCACCATTACTTTGGCAAAATAAATAGCTTTGTGCCTAAAACACACTTTTAGGCACTAATATACTACCTGTCCTACACACACCATATCTCAATGACACACACGAAATGAAGTAGTTGCAGTAACAACGTGCCATGAGGACAATTGGCTTAACTATTGGAATTTATTAGATGGGCATGATTCTACCCTTCTGAACCCAACGGTCAAAAGGTTACTAGCTAACGTGATGGCTTACTATAATCTCTCGTGACAACATTCGCGAGAATTGTACTTCTGGGTAACCGAGGTGACTAATAGCTATGTATGTGTGCGTGTTATAATGCTTACTACCACCAGAAACCTGGTGATATTGTCAAGCAAATAAGTCTGTTCTGACTTAGCCTAGGTAGTTGATAGTGCACATCTAGCGTCCATGCACTGTATCGGCTGCCCAGGCTAGTTCTGACTGTTCCCCCCCCGACATTAGACTACTAGCTACTGTAGTGCCACAAGACTGCAGGAACGTTAGTAACTTAGTGCTGGTTAGCTAGCTACAGTATTTAGGAAAGCGATTTAAATTGACACAACAGCATGAACGTTCAATCAGCAACACTGAGTACACTATCTTCACTACACATTTATAGTACACATATAACCGAGCTAGTAAGCACATTTTTAATGAAATAATATAATGGCTCTTACTAATCTCCAGAAGGGACAGCTCGGGACTTGTTGTACCGCAATGAATGTGAGGTATACCGCGGCCCTGGGTGCAGGGAAATCAATATGGCTTCTTCGGTGATGTTCAACGACAGGTTGGCATCCATTAAATGTGGCATTACTGCCACCTACCCGACTGGAGTATAACTTCCTTATACTTTGCTTATTTTTTTATATATTTTTTGGTCTAAAATAAAGAAATACAAAAATTCAACAAATGCCCTACCATCTAAATACCATACTCCACTATTTAAATCGATTTAGTCCTACTTCAGGCCAACAGTCAAAGGATGGGACACCACCACTTAACACACCCAAATACCTCTCTGCAGCTGCCACCACAACCTCTATGTTCTGCGACTTACCCTGCAGTACAGTTGATAACCACTACTATAAATGCCCAAAATCCAATCTTACCAATATCACTTGTTAGTTTATCCCTCTGTACTGGTACAGATCTACTACTCACGCCACTCCTCTCAGGATCTCTCCCCATTGACCCATCTTCCTCTACTTTCTTCACTGTCTCAGCATATGACAACTTCTGCACTACTCTAACCCTGGAAACCTCAACCTGCCTCTCTCGCACCATGGGCACCCCTACAATTAACACATACCACTAGATTCCCCAATGCTACACATTCCTTTGTCTTATGCCCTTCTGCACACTTCTCACACCTAGGAACCCTCCTTCTACGCACTGCTGCCACATGTCCATAAGCTTGACACCTGTAACAACATATTGTGGTCGGCACAGAAACTTGTACAGGATAAGTTATGTACCCTAACATCACTTTGTCGGGCAAAGACTCAACATCAAAACTCAAAAGAACAGACAATGACTCTTCTGTTTTTCCACTCACGCCACCCTGTCTGCGATGCACCAAACGACGAGCACCACAAACACCAGGAATATTCCCTTCAGTTGGTCAGCTTTCACATTTACTGCTAATGTTACCCCAGTAATCACTCCTTTAAAAAAATAGATCTGTAAAGAAAAGAAAATCATAAATTAAGGCTTACCAGATCATTTACTTTAAGTAAGAATATGTTCAAATAGAATGTAGCCTATATCTGTGACTTTATAAGTGTATTTAGACCACATTGATAAAAGGACAGGATATCTTGTGGTTCACTGAGCAGTGTCATGTACTGTATGTTACATGGAGAACTGCATGGTGTAGGGAGAGTGAGGAGAGGTATGGCCATTCACCTCTTGTGAATGCCACTTGGCCTCATTTCCCCACAAAAGGGATTGAACCCACATGGAGGCATGCAGGTATTTTAATAACAATCATTAGATACACATTTCACCGTAGAGATGGTATTGGCCAGGTGATGAGAGGTGCCTGGTTTCCTCCAGACGTGACCACATGCATTTTATTGATGGCAATTTGAATGCACAGAGATACACTATGCAGTGCATTCGGAAAGTATTCAGACCTCTTTACTTTTTCCACATTTTGTTAGGTTACAGCCTTATTCTAAAATAGTTTTTTTTTTATCCTCATAAATCTACACACAATATCCAACAATGACAAAGCGGTGGGTTTGGCGCCCGGCCAAACTTAACTGGGGGAGAAGGACCTTGGTCAGGAAGGTGACCAAAAACCCAGTGGTAACTCTAACAGAGCTCCAGAGTTCCTCTGTGGCGATGGGAGAACATCTAGATGGAATCCACTCCTCAGTAAGAAGTACATGACAGCCCACTTGGAGTTTGCCATAAGGCACCTGAAGACTCTCAGCTCCATGAGAAAAAAGATTCTCTGGTCTGATGAAACCTAGATTGAACTCTTTGTACTGTATGCCAAGGGTCATGTCTGGAGGAAACCTGGCACCGTCCCTATGGTGAAGCATGGTGGTGGCATTATCATGCTGTGGGGATGTTTTTCAGCGGCAGGAACTGGAACACTAGTCAGGAGCGAGGGAAAGATGAATGGAGCAAAGTACAAAGAAACTTTGATGAAAACCTGCTTCAGAACTCTCAGGATTTCAGACTGGGATGAAGGTTCACCATCCAACAGGACAACAACCCTAGGCACACAGCCAAGATAACGCAGGACTGGCATGGGACAAGTCTGAATGTCCTTGAGTGGCCCAAACAGAGCCCGCACTTGAACCCGATCAAACCTCTCTGGAGAGACCTGAAGATGTCTGTGAAGTGACGCTCCCCATCCATCCTGACAGAGCTTGAGAGGATCTGCAGAGAAGAATGGGAGAAACTCCCCAAATACAGGTGTGCCAAGCTTGTAGCGTCATACCCAAGAATACTCAAGGCTGTAATCGCTGCCAAAGGTGATTCAACAAAATTCTGAGTAAAAGGTCTGAATACTTATGGAAAAGTAATTTTTACGTTTTTGAATTTGATTGAATTTGCAAAAATGTCTAAAAACCTGTTTTCGCTTTGCCATTATGGGGTATCGTGTGTAGAGCGACGAGGGGAATTTTTTAAAATCAATTTTAGAATAAGTCTGTTTTGTAACAAAATGTGGAAACAGTCAAGGTGTCTGAATACTTTCCGAATGCACTGCATATACAAAAGTATGTGGAAACCCCTTCAAATTAGTGGATTTGGCTATTTCAGCCTCACCCATTGCTGACAGATGTATAAAATCAAGCACACAGCCATGGAATCTCCATAGACAAACATTGGCAGTAGAATGGCCTTACTGAAAAGCTCAGTGACTTTCAACATGGCACTGTCATAGGATGCCACCTTTCCAACAAGTAATTTTGTCAAATTTCTGCCCCGGTAGAGCTGATCGGTCAACTGTAAGTGCTGTTATTGTAAAGTGGGAAGGCTAGGAGCAACAACGACTCAGCCGGGAAGTGGTAGGCCACACAAGCTCACCGCCGAGTGCTGAAGCGTGTAGTGCGTAAACATCGTGGCCGGCCCGCTCTCCTGGACCGCCGACATGGCCATCTTCTTTGGCATCAACAAGGAAGTGCTGCCACTCAAGGTACGGGGAACAGGCGCTGAATGATGTTACCCTCCATAAAGTAGTATCGTAGCACTATTTGTCTGTGTGTACATGTGTGTGGGAACTGATATTAGATAACCATTGTGAACAGCCTTTCCTCTCTCCAGGTTAGCCTGGTTAGAGTGTGGACAGGCTAACCTAGTTATGCAAGAGGACAGACTGACTATAGCCAATGCTGAGCTGGCCAATGCTCAGGCTCAGCTGGATGAGAAACAGACCGAGTTGGACAAAGCACAAGCCAAGTTTGATGCTACCATGAAGGAGGAACAGGTAAGGTCCAATCCTTAAAAAAAAAACATTTTCTTGAATTAGAAATAATGCAAAATAAATAAAAATGTATAGATAGAATAGTACAATAGAATATAGTTCACTCAGTAGATGAGTTTGTGGACTTGTTGGATGAAAAGGAAGAAAATTCAGGAATAAAATGGTGGCAGCGTCAACACTCATTGATGGGCTTAGTGGAGAGAAAGTGCACTGGACAGAGCAGAGAAAACAGTTTAGACCACAGATCAACAAGCAGGTTACAGATAAGAGAAGGATAGCAGAAAGTTCCTTTACGTTCAGTATTCTGACTGAAGGCATTATCCATATAGATGTAATACAATGTAATACAAAACAATGCACTATAGACAATATCAATAGTTTTATCTAAAAAAAGGATAACTTTTTTAATGGTTTTCTATTTAGATTTTTTATGAAATTCACTTATGTTTGCAGGTTTCCTGACAGCCATGAGGCAGGAGGTAACCAGGGCTGGGCTCTGGACACAGGCACCCTGCATAACGAAGTGCTGAAGCAGAGCAAGGAGATTACTGCCTCTCCGAATAAGTAGCCTCATGCAAAATAGTGTCATATAACAACACATGTGCTAGATGCATCTTTCTCATTGGAACTCTCAATACCATCCCTCATAATTTTGATTTATTTATTTAACCAGGAAGGGCTCATTGAGATTAAAATCTCTTTTTCAAGAGCGCCCTGGCCAAGATAGGTAGCACCAAGTCATTACAAAAAAGTAAGGACAGACAACATGAAAAACTCCAAGTAATCTAGTAAAAACCATTGAATTCACAAGAGTATAACAACATAAAAAAAAACAGCAAATTAAAAACATTGACAGGTCAGGGAATCAGCCTCAAAATCCTTCATCAGTGATTTAAAAACACCAATTGGGACAAGTTCTTCCAGTTTAAAAGTATTTTGTAAGGTGTTCCAAGACATGGCGCAGAGTACATAAAAGCCCTTTTACCAAATTCAGTTAGCAGGATAAAGTCCAGCGAACGAAGAGAGTACCCACCACATTTCTGAACAATAAAAATGCCCAAATAAAAAAGTAGTAAACCCAAAATGGCTTTGTAAATAAAAGTATACCAGTGACTGAGCCTACGAGTGACTAGAGAAGGCCAGCCAACCCTGGTATACAAAGTGCAGTGGTGCGTAAGGGTTTTGCAGTTTAAAATACATCTCAAAGTGCCATGGTAAAGAGTGTCAATTGATCTCAAACACTGAGGGGAAGCATTCATATATAAAATATCCCCATAGTCTAGTAAAGGCATAAATGGAGCTGATACTAGCCTTCTTCTGGCTTCAAAAGAAAAACAGGCCTTATTCCTAAAATAAAATCCCAATTTCAGCTTCAATTTTTTTTGTAAGTTGTTGAATATGCAATTTAAAAGAGAGGCTGTCATCAATTAAAATTCCAAGATATTTATATGAGGTTACAACCTCAATCTCCTTGCCCTGACAGGTAGTAACAGGTGAAAGGTTCAGAGTTCTATTTCTTGCATTATAAAACACCATTAGCTTAGTTCTCGGTATTGAGGATAAGCTTCAATTGACAAGGTATGTTGAACAGTATAAAAAGCAGTTTGCATGTTCTGGAAAGCTTTTATAAGAGAAGCTTTTGTAAGATAATCTTATCGCTGTCTCTCAGGAGGGGGCCTACGTCTTGTTCCTGGATGGGGCTGGCTAGGACCGCAGAAACTGCCGTCTCATGTTCACCCCCGCCTGTGATTCACGTTCACCATCAACTCCACCGCCCCCAAATTCTTCATCTTCTCCATTTACAAGCCCAGGCACAAAGACCTCACCTACATCACAGGGGTGGTGATATGCAGTGCAGTCAACCAATCTTAAAGTGGTTTTGCCCTGCTCTGTGACATCAAGGACAACTGTCTTTCTTTGGTATTTGTGTGTGTGAACCCGTGTTGTTTCATTCAAGTAAGACAAATAAACTAGTGAGATGTAGAAATTTTAATGGAATTAACAAGCAGTTTTACATTACAACCAACAGCAGTGTGCATTGTTCATTGAGTCTAGGTGCAACCAAAAAAACATAACATCATTTTAACACAAAAGGCGTAACTCGCACACATTTAAAAACAGTTCATTTACGTCAGTGTTTCCAGTACCCCCAACAGCACACATTTTTGTTGTAGTCAGACAAACTCACCTGATCCAACTCATTGAGGGCTTGATGATTAGTTGACAAGTTGAATCAGGTGTGCTTGTACAGGGCTACAACAAATGTGTGCTGTTGGGGGTACTGGAGGAATGGAGTTGGGAAACACTGCTTTACATGGTTAGCTGTAGTATTCCCATTTCACAGTCCAACTGCTCTGTTGTGAGAGTGCCAATGAGAGGCTGACAGTCTGGGTTGAACACTGAGTAAGCGCTCAGTTCTCCAGGTTGAAGTTTAGTTGGACTCCGCAGGCCCTGGTAGAGCCAGTAGAAGAGGGAGATTAGGAAGAAAGGCAACCCAAAGCCAAGCTCAGCAAACACCCCAAGCAAAACCAGCCAAAGCAACACCTTCAGCAAAGTCCGGTTTGCAAAACCAAGTCGTCTTGAACCAAGCCTCCGACCAAGAATGCAGTCCAGCAGACAGTCATCCTAAAAGAAATGAGAGAATCAAGTCAGCTAGCTAACATTGAAGGGTGGAATTGAAGTTAGCTATCTATGACTATACCATGAAGCTACCCCAGTAACTGACGTTTTAGTCATTTGAGTAATTTAGTTTTAGCCTACCCCCCATTGTAAAGTCCCTGTAGCCTGAGGGACAGCAGACATCGGATGTTTTGTCAACTCCAGTGCGTCTGTATCAGCTGTTGACTCCCAACCGGCTGACTTCAAAGTGTTGCCGTTGCCAGGTGACGTTATGGGCTGCATTTCACTAGCCCTTGTACAGGGCTCTGAACTCTACAAGCTTTTGCGAATGTTAACAACTTCTGACTCATGCTCATGCAGAAATTATAGAGTGCGTGGCAATCTATGCAATGTGCGCGCTGTGCACGGCGCGTATCAATCCCTGGTATATAAAAAAAAAAACTAGCTAGCCATCTAGCTTGATGAATTGTTGAGAGGTCTACGTAGCAGATTGCCTCGCGATCGTGCGAAATCCCGCCTTCTGAATAGCAGAAATGTTATATAAGATGCTTTCAATGCACTGAGGTGATTCAACGATTCACTGCCACAAAGAGTGGTATGACACATTCGCAGATGCGATATCTTAAAATCTGTTCTACTTTGGTATGTTTACTTCCTGTTCCTGTTCGGGCGTACGTGATGACGTCAGTCTTCTTCATCATCATCATCATCATCATCATCGTTGTTGTCTTCTTCTATTTTGGTATCATGGCGTTTGCACATGTTGTTTGTGCATGCCGCCACCTACTGTACAGTAGTGTGTGGTCGATCACGTCACATTTTGTGATACAAAATTACAAGGAAGGGGGAAAAGGAAAAAATTGCACCACCAACTAACCCTACAGCTATATACCACTTTCATAAAAAATAATTCATCACCACCCCATTCCACTACTTTGAACCAAACTGTTCCTACACCAGGCTGACACGTGGGAGGATCGGACTCTTTCTCTCAACACACCTTAACTCTTCTGCAGTAAAACCTTGTACACCCAAGTACTTCTCTGCAACTGCCAGCACAACATCTATTTTCTGTGATTTTACGTTCCATTTCTGCGGTACAGTTGATAACCATGGCAATGACTGCTAAGAAGCCCACCTTACTGAAGCACAAATTCGTATGACTCTGTATTGGCCTAGTACTCACCCTTGACCCATCATCCTCTACTCTCTTCACTGCCTCATCATACGACACCTTCTGTTCTACTCTGAGCCTGGCAACCTTTGACCCTGGTAACCTCAACCTGTCACTCTCACACCGTGCACTTCTGATCGCCAGCAACATGGTTACCCCTACAATTGACATTTTTTTCCACGGATACTACACATTCCTTTGTCCCATGCCCTCTTGCGCACTTCTCACATCTCGGAATCTCCCTCCTATACAGAGCTGCAACATGACCAAAAGCATGGCATCTGAAACACCTTAGTGGGTGCGACACAAAAGCTCTCACTGGATAACTGACATATCCTAACTTAACTTCATCAGTTAAAGATTCTGCTTCAAAACTCAAACTGACAGACATTGTCTTCTCAGTTTCACCACCAAACGGCGGTGTCACTGACACAGGGGATCTTTCATTTGAGTTGCTCCACCTCAACACAATGCCACCCCAGTAATCACTCCTTTCAAAGGTGCCCTGCTCCAGAGTAAAGCAAGTCACAGGTCTTGTCCCTAAACCCGACACGAAACACCTGCTCGCTCTGGACAGAAGAAACACAGAAAATTATCTCTCCGAGCTACCTTCACAGATTTAACAACTTATTTTCTACCCAGCCTGAGACTACATTTGGCTTGGCTGATCTATAAGGCAGAGATCAACTTTCTCCAAAATTGTGACTCTCACTGGGCCCGAATCATCCTTTGCGTGACCAGGTCTTCACCACGCCTACCACCACAGGTAATTCCTCTTCACTCTCATCAGGTTCAATTTCTGAGCCATCAGAATATGCTTTCCCCAACACACATCTTCCCACTGCACTCTGCTCTTCTCCTTCTTCATCGCTGTCCATAACCACGTCTATTCGTTCACCACGCTCACGCCGTGCTTTCATCCGCTATATGGGCTCGTAGAACATGCACTGCTGGCCTTTTTCCAATACCCACCTTCTGTTCCTTAGCCCAATTTACTAATCTGCCAATCTCTGGCCCCTCCATGCTCGCAAAACGTGGGCCACTCTGCCCGCTTGTCGATGTCAACTTGTACGGTTTGGAAGTCCCAAACAAAGGGCCAATAACATCTGTCGTGTCGTAAAGCGCAAGGAAACTGAGCACTGTCAGATATATTAAAAAGTATATTTTTCTAAAATATTTCAGACACTGTCAACTTTCTGTGTGTGTGTGTGTGTGTGTTCAAAGTACAGTAATATGTTCTAAGTTTCAAGTACACCCATGTTAATGGAATTAACAAGTAGATGTTGGTGTTTTCACAGCATCATCAATGTCTGGCAGTGTTGAATGATCTTGTAGTTTGGAATAGGCTATATTTGACTTCAAAATCAGCATCAGCAATGTGCACCATTCAAATAAATACATTTACAGTTCATTTTTATTACAGTGGAAATCTTAAAGTACAGTAGCTATTAAATGTCAGAATAAAGTCAGTTGTTTGAGGGTCTCATCTGTTGGCCAGTGGTCTGTAGCCCATCTCTCCCTCTAACTGCTCTGCAGTAAGTGCCCCCAGGAGAGGCTGACAGTCTGGGTTGAACACTGAATAAGCGCTCAGTTCTCCTGGTTGACGTGCAGTTGGGCTCCGCAGCCCCTCGTACAGCCAGTAGAAGAGAGAGATAAGGAAGAAAGGCAACCCAAATTCCAGTTCGGCAAACAGCCCAAGTAGAACCAGCCAAAGCAACACCTTCAGCAACATCAGATTTGTGAAAGCCAGTCGTTTCGAACCAAGCCATTGACCCAGATTGCTCTCCAGCAACCAGCCATCCTAAAAAAGGTGGGGAAAGATTAAATTAAATTAGCGAACAGTGACTAAATGGAATCTACGTGTATTACTAACGGACATATACTTGACAAATAGGGCTGGTTTTCACAGACAGCATGCTCAATGAATCTCCAATTAAAGTTTTTATTTGTCCATGACTTGGTTTAAACTGTGTACGGGTAACCGGACCATAGTATTTTGAGTATTGCGTTTTAGCCTACCCCCCAATGTTTAGTCCTTGTAGCCTGAGCGACAGCAGAGATTGGATCTTCTGTAAACTCCTGTGTGTCTGCATCAGCTGTTGATGACTGGCAGCTGGCCGAGATCAAAGTGCTGCCACTGTCAGATGATGTTATGGGCTGCTTTTCGCTCTTCTTAGGAGCCACATCAGCCCTTCTTCGAGCTCTGAACTCTGAAAGCTTTTGCTCCATATTGTAATCCACTCTTGAGTCATGCGGCAATGAAAGACTGCGCCGCAACATGTGCACGACAGATAGGAAAGAAAGTTACTGGTTACTGCCTTGGCTAGCTAGATTTTGAGCAGTCCTAACATGATTTTTCCTTTGAAATCCCGTCTTCTCAACCGCGGAAATATTGTCTAAAATGTGTTTTCATGGTAATGCTCGAATTCAATGTTTCACTGTTACAGGAAGAATATTGTAAATCTGTTTCACTTTAGTTTGTTTCCTTTCCTGTTCAGCCAGGCGTACGTAATGACGTAATGGCGAGTCGTAAAGCGTCACTCCCCACCACCCAGCTTACAAGCAAAACATTTCTTGCTAAGCTGTTTGTATTTATTCAACTGCTATATTGTAAGTAACCAATACTGCATTTAATTGATTATGTAGGTATTTAATTGCGCATTCCAGAGTAACGTTAAAGATGGAATAGCTATGTAGCTTAACTAGATGCTGTCACCTAGCTAGTTTACCTAGCCACAACAGCTAACTAGCTTACTACAAGGATACTGTACTCATGTCAAACATCTCCATCCATAGTTCTGGATTCATTTGATAAAGCTAAATATATAGCTAGATAGATATGCCCCTTTATGCAGTTTTCCTATGTTTGTGTAAGTAATGGACACAGGAAAGTATTACTCACTGTACATAAATATGCAGAAGTTAGCTAACTAACGTTTTCTGAAATACACATTATTCATTGAAATATCTGCTCTTATATCACACCTTTTTTCCCAGACATATAATGGCCTCAGCTCCAGCCCAGCAGCCCACCCTCACTGTTGAGCAGGCCAGAGGTATGAACAGTCACATAATTGTGCCTTATCTAGGAAAGGAGATACCTTGTCAGTTGCACAAGTTAATGCATTCAACTGAAATATGTCTTCTGCATTAACCCAATCCCTCTGAATCGGAGAGGTGTGGTGGGCTGCCTTAATCGATGTCCACTGTCCTGGGAGCAGTTGTTTTGGATTAACTGCCTTGCTCAAGGGCTGAATAAAATATTTTTTCCACCTTGCCAGCTCAGGGATTTGAACCAGTGGCTTTTTGGCTACTGGCCCAAATGCTCTTAATTGCTAGGCTACCTGCCACCCCACTCTATTACTAATGCCCGGTTGTGGCACAGATCTATTCACAATGCTCTTGTGTGTTGCAGTAGTGCTGAGTGAGGTCATCCAGGCCTTCTCTGTGCCAGAGAATGCAGCACGGATGGAGGAGGCACGGGAGAGCGCCTGCAACGACATGGGCAAGATGCTGCAGCTGGTGCTCCCTGTGGCCACCCAGATCCAACAGGAGGTCATCAAAGCGTATGGCTTCAACAACGAGGGAGAGGGTAAGAAGCCACTTTGTGAAACCAGTTCGATATAGGATAAAGGGATAGAGACAATCTATTGTCACTTTTCAGTGGCATTGATTTGTGTTTTGACTTTACACTTTTAGCTTCATGTTCAGTTCGAGCTCTGTGAAATCATGGTAGTCATTGCTTATTTAAATTTTTCAGGTGTCCTTAAATTTGCCCGTCTGGTGAAGATGTATGAAACTCAGGACCCAGAGATAGCAGCCATGTCCATCAAACTGAAGTCTCTTCTCCTGCCTCCCCTGTCCACTCCACCCATAGGTGGTGCCATCACAGCTTCCTAGGAAATTCGCCTTGGTCTCTCAGAAGGGACATCTAAAAAAATGTTACTGGACTTGAAAATGTGTGTGCATTGTCAATTTCATAAAGTATCTCTTTTTTTTTCTTCAATCAATCATAGGAAAAAGTGAATTGGCTACCTTGGTATATCACCCTGGGATAATGCACACAAATCAGACCTGTATTGGTTCAAATGAAAACAAAATGTCAGAATTGCAACCTCCAACCAGGATAGACAAATTTCATTCTTCAAAGTTTAGTTATTGCATTCCTGGATTTAAATGCAATACACCTGACAGCTAACTTAAATCCTTTGTTTATGAGTATTTGTTTTCCGTATTTATTTATTTTGCATTTTGTCTTAAGTCATTTATACCATAATTTACTGTTGGACCTTTTCAATCTGTCACTGCTGGATAAGAGTTAATACATGTAATAAAAAAATAAAATGCTACTCAGATTTGTTGAAATTTAATTTTTTTAAAAGTGAAAACAGCAACACACCAAGCAGATTAACACAAACTTTATTGCAGTAAGACTTTGGCAACTGTTTCTGTTATCATTCACAGTAAAACTCTTCGGGGAGTGGCACATGCCTCAATTTATACTTTGCACATACTGTACATCTCTCCTTCACACAAAGACAAACATTGTAGGATTCAGTCCTTATATGGCCACATTGAGGTTTTGTCTGATTTATAGAAGCAACAGACAATCCATTCCCATAACAGGAGAAATACCCCTCTGTTCATTAGTCCAACCTATGGCACTTGTTTTCATTCTACATTTAAAACATTGACTTAAAAATATTTTCAAACCAATAGTAGATTCAAAATATAACTAATTATAAACTGGGTGGTTCGAACCCTGAATGCTGATTTGGCTGAAAGCCATGGTATATCAGACAGTATACCACGGGTATGACAAAACATTTATTTTTACTGCTCTAATTACATTTGTAACCAGTTTATAATAGCTATAAGGCCCCTCAGGGGTTTGTGATATATGGCCAATATACCACGGCTAAGGGCTGTGTCCTAGCACTCCGCGTTGCGTTGTGCCTAAGAACAGCCCTTAGCCATGGTATATTGGCCATACCACACCCCCTCGGGCCTTATTGCTTAATTAGACAGTTCTGTATATACACATTTCCTCAAAAGGCAGTCACTCTTGGTTGATCCCGGTTGTGATGCAGCGCCACTAAACTAACTCATTCAAGTCATCTGGCTCCTCTTTGTGCTTTGAGTTGAGGTTCATAGACATTAGAATACTACTTATGGCTACATAAATATCTCAACATTTCTAAGCAAATAAAGTCTGATAAAGAATGTGAAACATGGCAGAGTGTGTCCACAAAATAAAAATCTACCAGTTAAAAACTGATTTCCTATTGTTGATAAAGTGCTTAAATAAAAAGGCATTAGAATAAGTGCAACAAAGAACAACAGTTGCACCCAAAGTGATAAACTTGAAGTCTGATACATTTTCCTGGTGCAATTTGTCTAGAATATACTGTAGTCCTCAGATAGTCACATCCACAATTTCCTCATTTATGGTGATGCTTGTGTTCTCATATTCAGTGCAATCACCGTGAAATTTAACAAAAGAACAGCGCTCAGCCTAAAACCCTCACTTCCATCCACAGTGCACCTACAACCAATGGCCGACAGCAGGAGTCCACACGGAGAGTGAAGCTGAAGTAGAAATAATTTCCAACAGTTGTCCTACAATCCCTAGTGGTGCGTCAGTCAATTTGGCCAATCAGCTGTCTCAGTTCAGTTCATGATGCAAGAAAAGGAACCAGACTGGTGGTGGCGGACCAGTTAGATGTTGAGTTTGGGAGGGAAGCCAGAAGGAAAATGACCTCACATCTCAAAGTGACGAAACATGCTTTCAACGTACCCCAGGACCCTCTGCCAGTCGGGCCCACCTGGTCTCAGCATCTCTTCCACAGTCTGTCAAGCAAATAAAAACCCTCTGTTAAAAGACAAGCTTACACTCAGCTGTACCCTCAGCTCTACAAGGACAACTGCTACTCACGTAAAAAAAAAAAGTGGGAACTGAGAAGCATTACCATGCTCATAAGAACAGTTGGACATCAGTGACAGGACATCTACCATTCTACTCACAAGTCAAGCTCTTTTAAAACATATATATTTTAAGTTTCTTTCCCAACAACTTTCATGGAATGTTTAAATTTGGGTCTCACCAGTGTGGATGTGATTCCTACACTTCCCCCAGTCTGGAAGGCAAGGCCCAGGTTCTCACTCTGCACAGAACAAAACATGTAGGTGTGAATAAGGTTACTAAAACAGTTTGTATATTGTGTGAACTATGGAGTCGTTTATATGAATGCATTTCTCTTACCTTGTCTCCTGGGCTGAGACTGCTGTATGGTATGTGTGTGGGTAGATAGGTGTGGTACACAGCACAAAAAGCCAGACCGTCCTCCCAGCTGCTGCTGAAGTTGGTGATCTCAATATTCTATTAAAAAAAAATCCAAAATAGAGGATTGTCTTGTATTGGTCAGATAAGGTGACCAATGGTTTGGTAAATGTGAATGGTACTTTTCTTTGCTAGTTTTGACCTTGTAGCCCTGGGTGCGGCTTTGACACCAGCGCAGGAGTGAGTTCCGCCTGGAGCCTCCATGACGTCGCAGCAGCATGCTGAAACCATCCTGAGGTCTGGAAGGTGGATAACAGACAAATGTTATAGCTAGGTAGAAGGCTTTATTTGGGCATATTTCTTATGTTTCTTTAGAGGGCCTGTCCAATCACCTGAACGAGGACAGTGGGTCTGCGTTCTGGTCCTCCTCCTGTTTTTCTGCTAGACGTTAGCAATTAGTTAAGAGCATAGTAACTTTACACACATAGCAAAATGCACTATACACATTCAAAAGCAAACAGTTATGTTTGAACTCAAAGTATAATGTAGGTGTAGATTAAATGAACACACTTGTATAGAAGCTGGACCAGGTGTCCTGTGTTTGCAGTATGCGGTCCATCCTTCTCCCTTTGACTGGCTCTTCTTTCTGGTAAGAGATAGAGGAGTAGTGGCTATAGAATGCATGACTGTTTCCAAATTGGTCAGAAAATGACCCTTGAATTTCAAGTCCAGACTAAGACTATACACTGTATATGCACTATACAAAACACACTCATATATACACTGAACAAAAAATATGAACGCAACAAGTGTTGGTCCCATGATTCATGAGCTGAAATAAAAGATTCCAGAAATGTATTTTCTTTGCAAAGATAATTCATCTACCTGAAAGGTGGGGCATATCAAGAAGCTGATTAAACACTATTACACAGGTGCACCTTGTGCCGGGGACAATAAAAGGCCACTTTAAAATGTGCAGTTTTGTCACACAACACAATGCCACAAATGTCTCAAGTTGAGGAAGCGTGCAATTGGCACACTGATTGCAGGAAAGCTGTTGCCAGAGAATTTAATGTTCTCTACCATAAGCAGCCTTAAAACGTTGTTTTGGAGATTTTGGCAGTACGTCCAACTGGCCTCACAAGCGCAAACCACGTGTAACCATGCCAGCCCAGGACCTCCACATCTGGCTTCTTCGCCTGTGGGGTCATCGGAGCCCAGCCACCCAGACAGCTGATGAAACTCTGGGTTTGCACAAACGAAGAATTTGTGCACAAACTGTCATAAACCATCTCAGGCATGCTCATCTGTGTGCTCGTCGTCCTCACCTGACTGCAGTTCGGCATCATAACCGACTTAAGTGGGCAAATGCTCACTTTCGCTGGCTATTGGAACGCTGGAGGTGTGCTCTTCACAAATGAATCCTGATTTCAACTGTACCGGGCAGATAACAGTATGGCAGCATGTGGGCGGTTTGCTGATGTCAACGTTGTGAACAGAGTGACCCATGGTGGCGATGTGGTTATGGTATGGGCAGGCATAAGCTACAGACAACGAACACAATTACATTTTATCAATGTCAATTTGAATGCACAGAGATACCGTGACGAGATCCTGAGGCCCATTGTCGTGCCATTCATCTGCCACCATCACCTTATGTTTCAGCATGATAATGCACGGCCCCACGTCGCAAGGATCTGTACACAATTCCTGGAAGCTGAAAATGTCCAAATTCTTCCATGGCCTGCATACTCACCAGAATATGTCACCCATTGAGCATGTTTGGGATGCTCTGGATCGACGTGTACGACAGCGTGTTCCAGTTCCCGTCAATATCCAGCAACTTCGCACAGCTATTGAAGAGTGGGATAACATTCCACAGGCCACAATCAAAAACCTAATCAACTCTATTGCGAAGAAGATGTGTTGTGCTGCATGAGGCAAAATGGTGGTCACACCAGACACTGACTAGTTGTCTGATCCATGCCTAATTTTTTTTTAAGGGTGTCTGTGACCAACAGAAATTTTTTATTCCCAGTCATGTGAAATCCATAGATTAGGGTTCAATTAATTTATTTAAACTGATTGATTTCCTTATATGGACTGTATAAAATAAAGTATTTAATCTATTTTAGAATAAGGCGTAACACGTAACAAAATGTTTTGGTGCCCTTCCCCAGATCTGTGCCTCGACACAATCCTGTCTTGGAGCTCTATGGACAATTCCTTTGACCTCATGGCTTGGTTTTTGCTCAACTGTGAGACTTTATATAGACAGGTGTGTGCCTTTCCAAATAATGTCCAATCAATTAAATTTACCACAGGTGGACTCCAAGTTGTCGAAACATCTCAAGGATGATCAATAGAAACAGGATGCACGAGTCTCTCATAGCAAAGGGTCTGTAAATAATATATATGTTTTTATATTTGTAATAAATGTGAGCAATTTTAAAAACCTGTTTTCGCTTCGTCATTATTGTGTGTAGATTAATGAGGACATTTATTTATTTAATCAATTTTAGAATAAGGGTGTAACATAACAAAATATGGAAAAAGTCAAGAGGTCGGAATACTTTCCCGAATGCACTGTATACCTCAAATACCTTGTACCCCTGCACATTGATCTGGTACTGGTACTCCCTGTATATAGCTTCATTTCTGTGTATTTTATTCCTCGTGTTACCAATTTATTTATTATATATTACTCTGCATCATTGGAAAGAGCTCGCAAAGCAGACATTTCAGGGTAAAGTCTACACCCGTTGTATTCGGTGCATGTGACAAATAACATGAGATTTGAAACCATTGCAAAGAGATTAGATACTCCCAAAAATAAACGTGTTGGTTGAATACAAGCATTACCTTGCATAGAGGCAGTGTTGTACTAGTGGTGGTCTGGGAGCTACCCTTCTGTGCAGGGAGAGAGTCCGTGGGCAGGGGAAGTCGAGAGAGGCTCCTGAAACAGATAAGATAGGACTTAGTTGAAACAGATACATGTAGGACACTGGTGTCTATATAGCATGGCCTTGCGCAGAGACACAGGCTAGCTTTCATCAAATATGAGACTGCTTTCAAAAATAATAGTTGTGTCAAAGGGACAGGCTCCAGGTAACAGATTCTCAACCCCCAAATTGCTGGTGCAGTGGTCACCAACCTTTTCTGAGTCAAGATCATTTTCTGAGTCAAAAAAGTTGAGATCTACCACTTAAATGAAATAAATAAATAACATGACTTAAAATGTAAGCCTATGCAACATTGACCAATTAAAATCAGTTCTGTAGCAATGATATGTGTGCAGTAAGATAACGGCCCAATGCATTATCACTGCATACTGGCTAGGCTTGAATTGCCCTGCCAATGTCGTTCTTCTCAGACCATTTTGAAATTATATGTAAAAAAAAAATGTTAGGTATATGATCACATTGATAGTGGTAATAGATCATTTGTTGTATTACATGTGAGGCACAGCTGAGTGACCAATTAGCCTTTTCATTTTATTTACTGGACAGATGGCCTGCATCTCATGGTCAGTCCGAGTCACCATCCCTTCTCTCTTCCTCTAAACAAAGGGTTGACAGAGCTGAATAACAACTTAAAATCTGAACTTACTCATACTGAATACAGCAAAGAGCTGTTGTTTTTGAGTCTCTCTCTAGACATGGCTATAAAAGTTTTGAAATCTCACATTAGGAACTTTGGTGTGCGTTCGACACTTCTTCACAGTCAAAGAAACTGTGCAGACACTGATCTGAGCAGACTGGCCAGCAGTAGGACTATAAGTACACTTGTTTTGCTCTCTGGGCCTGCCAGGTAGGCTGTGTTCTACCATCAGACACATGAAATGGTTCAAAATGGGAACACTTTGCATTCTCGACGCTATGGCTCCTGAATCAAGTGCATCTACTACCAACAGTGCAAAACAAATACAATTTAAAAAAATAGGAATTCAAGGCTTTATCGTTGTTTTTTTTACAGAAGTGAGTAACTGGGAAGGCCTTGGCGATCGACCGGTTGGTGACCACTGTGCTAGTGCATCATACAGGTATGATGAGGCTCTCACCTGGAACGCTCTGACATCATCACGATCCTCCGTGGATCTCTTAAGCCGCACCCCTTCTCTCCAGCTGCAACCAAATTCCGTAGGTACGTCTCCGCCACCCCCTTCCCTTTGAGCAGGTTCTCCCCTCCACTAACAAGCTCCTCAGGAGACTGCCCTCCCATCTTAACATCCACCCCCTCACTATTTATTATTTTCTCTCCTTCCACTTCCCTTTCAGAATCCTCTCTTTCCTCCCCATCCAGCGCCTCCACCGCATTTATGTCTTCACCAGTGTCTTCACCAGCCGGCCTCTCTTCTGTGTCTCTTCCCTCCATCTCTCTGTGACTGTGTGAGTCCTTCCCTCTCTCTATCTGCATGCGTCTCAGTGTCTCCAGCTCAGCGATGGTGCGTTGGTGTTCCAGGGTGAGAGCAGACAGTCTGTGACAGGCCTCTCCGTGTTCAGCACTCAGGTTCTCCAGTTCCCTGTCTGTGTCCTGCTGTCTGCAGTGGGCCTGGGCCAGCTGGCCCTCCAGTTCCCCGTGGCTCTCTCTGAGCGTGCCCAGAGTCTCCTCCGCCTCCGTGCGCAGCCGGTCGGCCACAGACACCGCCACCTGCAGATCGCACTGGAACTGGTGCCACTCAGCTCGCTCAGTCTGCAAGAGAGAAAGAAATAGTAATTGAGAGTGAGAGTGAGACAACCAGACAGATTGAGAGACAGACCGAGAGAGAGAGACAGACTTAAATATTCTGTACACTCAAACTAGAGCCATACATTTGTGCGGAGAACTTAAGAGTCAGTTGACTCATTGTATCAGGAAATACAGGGTACAAAACATTACGAACACCTTCCTAATATTGAGTTGCACCCCCTTTTGCCCTCAGAACAGCCCAAATTCGTCAAGGCATGGACTCTACAAAGAGTCGAAAGCGTTTCACAGGGATGCTGGCCCATGTTGACCTAAAATGCTTCCCACAGTTGTGTCAAGCTGGCTGGATGCCATTTGGGTGGTGGACCGTTCTTGATACACACAGGAAACTGTTGAGTGTGAAAAACCAAGCAGACCTGCAGTTCACACTCAAACCGGTGCGCCTGGAACCTACTTCCACACCCCGTTCAAAGGCACTTAAATAATTTGTCTTGCCCATTCACCCTCTGAATGGCACACACACACAGTCCATGCCTCAATTGTCGAGGCTTAAAAAAAAACTTTAACTAGTCTCCTCGCCTTCATCTACACTGATTGACGTGGATTTAACAAGGGACATCAATAACGGCTCATAGCTTTCACCTGGATTCACCTGGTCAGTCTGTCACGGAAAGAGCAGGTGTCATTTTATCATTTTACATCTAGGCCAGCAGACAGACATGCATGCTGCCACATGTAGCAGAAAATCAATAGCTCTGTTGATACAGTCTACAGTAAACATGTCGAAATCAGGGATTTTGCATTGGTCAAAAGAAGAATTCATTCAGGTGAACATTTCAACAAAGTATGCCAGGAATCCTTGCAATGTTCCCTGTGTACAGTTAGTCACAGTAATCTAGAGAGAGGGACAACCTCCCATACTGTATGTCAGGACCACCCCACTGCTTATCACTGGCTCATTTACAGTAGCTGTTGCACCGTGTTTGCAGATGGTGGAGGCCGACTGTGATATTCTCAAACAGAACACTTCTAGAAAAATGTCAAAGCCAGGTCACATTTTTGAACCACTGATAAAAGGTTGCTTAGGTTAGCACACATATTGAGAAACCCTGCCTTCCACAAACACTGTGACTTGCCTGAACATTTGCCTTACTTACCGCTGGAATGAAATCCCAAGTCTTAGGACTTGATTAAATCGTATTGAGGAAGACATGTACAGGGTGGTTGAACTTTTAACCTCTAGAAGTCTAAGCCGTTGGCACAAAACTACCTCCGTGCTTCCATTCATTCACAAAAGCGCAGAGAGCATCATAAAGAACAAAGAACACACCAGGCAGGTCCGAGATACTGTTGTGAAGAAGTTTAAAGCCGGATTTGGATACAAAAAGATTTCCCAAGCTTTAAACATCCCAAGGAGCACTGTGCAAGCGATAATATTGAAATGGAAGGAGTATCAGACCACTGCAAATCTACCAAGACCTGGCCGTCCCTCTAAACTTTCAGCTCATACAAGGAGAAGACTGATCAGAGATGCAGCCAAGAGGCCCATGATCACTCTGGATGAACTGCAGAGATCTACAGCTGAGGTGGGAGACTCTGTCCATAGGACAACAATCAGTCGTATATTGCACAAATCTGGCCTTTATGGAAGAGTGGCAAGAAAGCCATTTCTTAAAGATATCCATAAAAAGTGTTGTTTAAAGTTTGCCACAAGCCACCTGGGAGACACACCAAACATGCGGAAGAAGGTGCTCTGGTCAGATGAAACCAAAATTGAACTTTTTGGCAACAATGCAAAACGTTATGTTTGGCGTAAAAGCAACACAGCTGAACACACCATCCCCACTGTCAAACATGGTGGTGGCAGCATCATGGTTTGGGCCTGCTTTTCTTCAGCAGCGACAGGGAAGATGGTTAAAATTGATGGGAAGATGGATGGAGCCAAATACAGGACCATTCTGGAAGAAAATCTGATGGAGTCTGCAAAAGACCTAAGACTGGGACGGAGATTTGTCTTCCAACAAGACAATGATCCAAAACATAAAGCAAAATCTACAATGGAATGGTTCAAAAATAAACATATCCAGGTGTTTGAATGGCCAAGTCAAAGTCCAGACCTGAATCCAATCGAGAATCTGTGGAAAGAACTGAAAACTGCTGTTCACAAATGCTCTCCATCCAACCTCACTGAGCTCGAGCTGTTTTGCAAGGAGGAATGGGAAAAAATTTCAGTCTCTCGATGTGCAAAACTGATAGAGACATACCCCAAGCGACTTACAGCTGTAATCGCAGCAAAAGGTGGCGCTACAAAGTATTAACTTAAGGGGGCTGAATAATTTTGCACGCCTAATTTTTCAGTTTTTGATTTGTTAAAAAAGTTTGAAATATCCAATAAATGTCATTCCACTTCATGATTGTGTCCCACTTGTTGTTGATTCTTCACAAAAAAATACAGTTTTATTTCTTTATGTTTGAAGCCTGAAATGTGGCAAAAGGTCGCAAAGTTCAAGGGGGCCGAATACTTTCGCAAGGCACTGTATATCTCTACCTTAAACTGGCAGATTTTGATGGGGATTTCTTTATTATGTTACTTAGATTGACGCACGGGTGAGTCGATCGACTCTTAAAAGGCAACGTTTCCGCTTTCGTGGAGACGGCATTCACGGTAAACGCTGCATATGTCGGCTCAATCGGAAATCACCTTCATATTTCAATCCCGCTATACTGCGGATCTTCCGCGATACCGATTGAGTCGAGCCCTAAAACAGCTAACAGAGCACAACACTGGGTAGAGAAGGGAAAACACAATCCACTTCAAAGTAATATGGATATATTTGCGTCTGTGTGTGTGTGGTCTTTGAAACGATTTTGTGTCTGCAGTGCTGAGGGAGAGACGGAGGAAATGCAGTGGGGAAGAGACGGAGGGAATGCAGTGGGGAAGAGAAGGGAGGAGCGTCTGACTCACCCTCAGTGTGTCCTTCAGGCTGCGCATCTCCTCGACCAGCACCTCTCTCTCCACCATCAACCGCCTCAGCAGCTCTGACACACACACACACACACACACGTACTATAAGGACATGTATGCACACACTGTTAAGTTGAGACAAGACAAACAATTGAGTTACAACGATTGGGTTACTACGGCCATGCAGATGTGGAGACCTTACCGGCTGCTCCTGCTGGCGCGTCCAGGCCGGGACTGAGCCCCAGTGTGGACCTGTGATGTTCCAGCAGGTTCAGCAGAGCCAGGGCCATCTCCTCCCTAGCCCTCTCCGGCCCTGCCTGGGGCTCCAGCCCACTGTCCCGGTCCTGCCAGCTCTGCTCCAAAGGGCTACGATTCGACGGAGACTCTTGGGCTGGGGACACAGGGCTGCTGCTGTGGTTGTTGTGGCTGCTGGAGCACCTCCCCGGTCGCCTTTCACCGTCCATTTCCACCCCTGTTCCCTGCGTCGATGCACCACTCTCTAGGCTAATCACAGCCCATTCTGGCGGGACGGACAGCGTGTGGCTCCAATTGGAGTTGGTGGAGGGGGAAGCTCCACCCTGGCAGACGATACCTCCGGTAGCCCCAGAGGACGGTGTCCCCTGCTGCAGCAGCTGAGCCGCGGCTGGAGCCAAGGCCAGAGCTGCAGCCAGGTCAGAATCAGAGGGGGAGGAGGGAGGAGTGTGGAACAGATCTAAATGAGACCCTGGAAAGAGAAAGAAGGTGGAGAGTGGAGAGGGGGAGATTAAAGAAATATGAGAAAGGGGAAAGGAGAGTAGGGAGGAGCAGAAAAGAGAGCGAGAGCAAGACAGAACTGCTGTCCTAAGCTATTTTCTAGTCTATAAAAACTACATAGGAGACCAGAGTTGGGTGTGGCTATAGCAGGATGCCTGCACTTTGATGCAGAATATGCATATATAAACAGTCAATGCCCTTCCTCTCTCTCACACAGTCCTTGGTAGGCTGATAGACACGGCAGAGCCTGTCTTTCATTAACAGACACTCATTTCCCAAGTGGCCATATCTAGAGACTTACTCCCTCACTGAATTTAGACGCCGCATCTCTTGCTGCTTGTAGTCAATTGATTTACATTCGAAACACATCCACTATGTCAAACTCTACTGCATATTCACACACACACACACACACACACACACACACACACACACACACACACACACACACACACACACACACACACACACACACACACACACACACACACTAAGCCTCTAGTGTCTCATGTTCCCCCTCCCTGTCGTTGTGTTGGGCAGCAGAATTCTGCAGACTCATTATTCAGCTAGCACAGCCTGATGTATTGCATGTGCCTGGCGGTGGGCACACAGTATCCAGGGAGCTATTCCCACAGTCTGAGTCGGTTTCCAGCCTACTGAGACCAGATAGGAAGGATAGGAACGGCCAGGGTTTTAAACAAGTGTTTAGGGGAGGAAGTGTATGTGTGTGTGTGTGTGTGTCAGAAAAAGAAGTCAGCAATGCTACAATAGAGAATCACAGGTAGACAGATCGAGAAGGGGAGGCATAAAAGATTGTGAACAAATTGTGTAGGAGTACAAACAGCTTGAAAGGAAATATTGTAGAAACATGGGAAACAGGAAGAGAAGGTTCTAATCAGAGTTACTGTCAGAGTTTAATATAATGGCATGTGACAATGAGAGAGAGTGTGTGTGTACGTTCATGTAGGGAACCTGTAGGGCCATGGTCGTCCTTGCCAGCGACGTTACCCATGATGCAGCAGGTGCAGAGTGGAAGCAACGTGACTATGTGTCCCAGCGCCCCTCGCTCTCCCCTCCGGTGCTCTCTCTTGGATCCGCCGCAGAGTTGACAGGGAGTAATACACCTAGAAGTACAGCGAATGCTCAGTCCACAAATCTTTAAACACAAGTATGGCTAACACTAAATTCTCCTTTAATGGAGCAGATACCCTCTGACTACAGTGGCAAACCATGTTTGTTGACAAGTGATCTAGAGCAATGACCCATACTTAAAATGCTGCAAGCTAATTGAGCACAGGGATGACTGCTGGGATGTGCATATCCCTGCAGGATGTTCACCATCATCGTGTCCAGTGTAGCATTAGATTAATCATACAAGTAGGTGATGGAAAGAGAACCTGACAGTCCCCCTTGGGTTTCATGTGGAATTAATAGGTTGCCTGATCAATGGAAAGGCAGCTGCTTAGGTTTATCCACGGGTGTGTGTGGTCTTGCAGAAGAAATGCCTGCTGAATACAAGTGTCTAATTGTTAGGCATGGCAATAAGGCTACAGTAAAACTCTGAACAGAGAGCAGATTCTGAATGAAAGAAACCCTGATATGATGTACAGAACCGAGTTCTGTACAAGGCTAGGCTATAAGAGAGAGGGATATGCAATAACAATACACAGAAATGCACATACTATTTGCGTCTATCCCTGCATAAAACAATATCGCTGTGCGGGGCTGCTTTAATCTGGCAAACACCGTAGGCTATTGCAATGCAATCAACCACCCACCTTGATATCCCCACGTACCGCCCGATAAAATACTCCAGTTGTCTCTCTTTTTCTGCCTCACCGCATTTTTCTCCGTTTACCCCTATTTCTGTTGCTTCAATAATCAGAGACAGGCTTGAGGCTGTTTGCTGCTGTTGTGGTTGAAACGCGAGTGCAGGGGAGATCCGGATACACTACAGAGCGACCCAAGATAATGTTGGGTCTTGCTAGGAACTCGATTCTAATGCGGCAAACTGGGAAAAGAAAAGGGCTGGACTAAGCTGCTCCGTGCAAGGTAGCCTACTGTCCTTCTGCGAAAAGTTGTATCCTAGAGCTCAGGCTCATTTATTTCACTGGGAATGTGTCTATAAATATGTCCAAGTTTAGAGTGGTTGAGAGAGGAGGATATCATGAATTGTGATGCAATTCTAGGTTGAGAATGACAATGCAGTCCAGGGATGCCTGCAGCCTGGTCTCGTGGATTTTAAACATAGTAAATGTAAATCCGAGACACTCAAATAACTATAGGGTATAGGCTCGGACGGTATACCCTAGCCTATACCATTTACCGTATTTGGAAATAGCCACAGGATGGTTTTTCCAATATCGTCAATACCTTTGAAAGTATTTATTTTACGTCTTTCAATAAATGGTTATATTTGTAGCCACTTTAAGTAAATACCTGCAGTCAATTTGTGCAATACATAGAAGATGAAGCAGATCACGTTCTTCATTTCACCTGTCACAGTATTTTACATTATGAAGCTTACCTTATTTCCCCGGAACAGTTGAGCCACTCAAGTGTGTATTTATAAATAGCACAAAGAGAGAAAGCGGGAGCAGGTAAATCCCGATGTGTATTGACAGAGGTTGCGTTTTAAATAATATAAACCAACAGTGTTGTTGCTGTTTTTCTTCAAAAGAGTATCAGGGACGTGCAACTATAGTTTTCCTTCACAGAAAATACATTAGTGCAACACATTCGGCAGAAAATAGCTTCATTTTCATCAGATGACAACAGAAGTGCAACGCTATTTGGCTGACAGCCACACAAGTAAATGAGCTTAAAATGAAAAAGCAAGGTATTTTTTTGCAAAAACTATGCATGGCCATCATATTTCTAATGTTAATCATAGAAATAATGTAGCCAGCTGCATTTCCTTATGTTCAATTTAAAGTTAATCTTGCATTTTACTGGAGAAAATTAGGCTGGCTTCACGGAGAAAAGTACCAGAGAAAAGTATCAGTCAGAACACTGATAGAATACCCGATTGTGAACTGAAGCACAAAATGAATCTGATGCAGAGCAGAAATGTCAATGGTGTACCAGCTAAATTGCAGTGGTCTGAAGGGATAGGCCCATTCTATGCATTCTATTCCTATGATTGAACTGACACCCACCCTGTGTTCAAGAGTATGCTGTCTCAATTGATGATGGGCACAACACAAATACTTCAGATGATGTAAAATAGGGTCTAAACTACAGCGTTTGTGAAAATGAGAAGAACAAAATACATTTCTTTCAGGTTTTAATGCCAATTAACTTTTTTTCTAGAAGTCATAGAAAAGTTTGACAACCCTGTTTTATAAGCTTTAAAATTATATCAATATTTTTCAGCGAAGAAGAGATCGACATCTTATGGTAGGGTGGGTTCGCAAAATGGGTCATTTGTGGCATTCAGGTCCAAAACGTCACTTTGACCACTTCCACTATGGGCAAGCATGTATGAAAGGTTTCGTTCAAATCAAAAAAGGGTGCAGTCAGAAAGTGATTGAAAGCATATGGAACGACCCAGGTATGGCAGAGCAGGTAGGCTAAACATTAGGCTATAGAATAGAATAACTTTATTTTTCCAGAAGGAACTTCACTTCTTCTTTAAGAAATTCTGCAAGTCTTTTGTCAGTGATGAACCAAGGGGCCTATAGGATTCCCGAGGGGCTCAAAGAACTTTCAAGGAGTCCCTGACAATATGGCTGCGTTCCACATCATCGACTCTGCAGTCCGGCACCATATTGCTATAAAATATGTAGTCAAATACCTATACAGGTGTTGTAAGATCTGACATGTCAGCAACGCCTGGGCAAAGGAACGCACCCATGATGTGGTTAGCTCACCTGATATGTAAAATACATATCCAAGCATTGTAAGATCTGGCATGCATAAGCAACATCGGAGCAGGGGGACACAACCATTAGCTCTACTACTATGGCAAACTAATAACCAGACCTACTGTATCATCAAGTTCAAAACTTCAAAAGTAGCATTTTTGAGACTATAGAGAGGATGGATGCTGACCATAGGTCTAGAGCTGTAACGATTGTCGTCGGGAGAAGGGGAAGAGGACCAAAGAGCAGCGTGGGACATATTCATAACGATTTTAATAAAGATGAATACTGGAACAAAAACGACAAACTAACAGTTCTGCAAGGTGCAACAAAAACACTAAGCAGAAAATAACTACCCACAAATCATAGTGGGAAAACAGGCTACCTAAGTATGGTTCTCAATCAGAGACAACGATCGACAGCTGCCTCTGATTGGGAACCATACCATTCCAAACACAGAAATACAAAACCTAGAACAAAAACATAGAATGCCCACCCCAACTCACGCCCTGACCAAACTAAAACAGAGACCTAAAAAAGGAACTAAGGTCAGGACGTGACAAGAGCCGGAGAGATAGGGTTGCAGACTTATGACTTGGGAGGAATGAAAGCATATTATTCCAGACAGCTTTAACTCTGAAATAATACACAATGGATCCTTCACTAAGCCCTACCCCCGTGTTTACTGTTGGAACCTCAGGAAAACATTTCCCGTGGAAACCCCATTCCCCATTCAAAGTACTGGAGGAAAAAACCCTACAATGATCTCAAAATGTGTTTTAAAGGGTTGTATCATTTGCTTCATGTGTGGCACCCCTAAAGATGGCATATAGAATCCCAAAGAACCATTTTCTTTAATCATGAAACTACCAGAGCTCCATGAAGGGGAATAAGTTACAGAATCAAGTGGGAATTGGAAACATACTGGGATGGGGGAGAGTAAAAGTGCATAACAGCAATTATTATTTTTTTAAACATGTTTTTTCAAGTTTATTTTCAAATGGTAAAAGCACATGAACACAGACACCATTTCCATTTACCTCCAGGGGTCCCCACCTTCACAACCTAAAAAACCTATAGGCATTTTAACATCTACAGTGCCTTCAGAAAGTATTCTCACCCCTTGACTTTTTCCACATTTTGTTGTGTTACAAGTGGGATTAAAATGGATTTCATTGTCATGTTTTTGTCAATGATCTACACAAAATACGCACTAATGTCAAAGTGGAAGAATAAATCTAAGGGTGGGTTGCACCAACATGTTTTAAATTTCTCTAGGATTAGAGCTAATCTAGGTTTTGGAAATCTATGTTTATAATTCATCAAAGATGTGTCGCACCACTTAATTTTAAATCTGGATCAGTAAATCTATGATTACCGGTTTTAAACTATGATTAGTGACATGTTACACCAATATAAGAGGTATTTTGTGAGTTGAAACGGAGTAGCTAGCCGATTTGACAAATGAGGCCAGAAAGTTGCTGTTCCTTGATAAAATAATAACAATGTAACATTAGAACTACTGCAACTCCATCGTGAAAGATTCTCATGGGTTGTTTGATTTGAAATAAAATCCATTATTTGCCAGTACTAGACAGAAAACTCATTCGTTAGCTAATGTTAGCTCATGTAGCTAGCTAGTTTATAAACCAAATTAGATAGCATAAAATATGATTTATTATTGTCACTACTTAAAGTTATTTATCCACTTATGATTTGTCCGTTAGCCACCTGATCATGGCACTTCAAAAAAGTAACCATTTCTCCGCTTCGGAAAAAAAACTATTGTCGGAGCTGGAGGACTATAGTAACGTAACTGTTACTGGAGAATAAAAAGACAGACAACACAACTGTCAAAAAGAAGGAAAGACACCTAGGCCATTTTATGCGACAGACGTAATGGATCAACACGGATTAAAGAAAAGAGGGGGACCCAAATAGGTAGAAAGCGTGCTGCAGCAGAGGAGAGGCAGGGGCTATGTCAGACCGGAGCCAGAGGGGGGCCTCCGCAGTGTTGCCAACTCCTCAGTAAGGAAAGTAGCTATTGGCTAATCGCCTAATTTGCATAATGGGTCATGTGCATGTCATTGTGATGGACGCTGTAGGAGAGAGGAATAACATTGTGGGAGAGACAAAAAGTGAGTTAAAAACACCCTAAACATGTTTAGAACTACAAATGAGCAAGCTGCAGAGAGTGGCACACACAGCGAATAAGAATCAGATATTTGAGGCCATACTCCTCGTCCTCCTTCAGCACTTTATGGACCACATTGTTAATCCCCATCATAACATAGGCATTGTCAGTCCCTATCCCCAGGAGTTTCGTTTTTTTAAGACAACACTTCTCGAGGAAAGCCACAACAACATGGGCTATAAATTTGGCATCTCCTCCCTCCAACTCAACAAGCCCCAGAAATGTTGATACAATTGTCTGCTTGGTGTCACTAAAGTACCTTATCACAACCCCCAGGTACTTAGAAACACTTAACATCCGTGGACTCATCAAGGAGGAGGCTGAAGCACTGGTCACCCACATCTGCAACCATCTTTTTCAGAAAGTATGGTGCTAGAACACCGTTAATAATTTCTGTGCACTTTGTCGTGTGCATTTTGAAGTGGGTAGCAGCAGTGGAGTCTGAGAAAGCAGGTCTACATGCTTCTCCAATGTGATCACATGCCAGCATGGAACAGTGTTCAGCGATAGCTAATGCCATGGTGGCCTCAGCCTTTTTTGGAGAGTAAACTTTTTTAACCATAAATGGCAGCTTGTTTTGGGTGGAACTGTTATAAGGCTTTGGCTTTTGAGTATGTTTTTGAGTTGTGTTTTTTTACATCACTAAGTTTGGTGTAGAAATCAGCCTTACGATACAGGCAGTATGCCCGTGTATCATCTCCAATAAACGGCTTCAACCAATAAACGGCTCCAATAAATGGCTTCATGTCTGTCTAAACTGTATACTCAAAAATACAGAAAGGAGGTGGAATTAAACCCTGAATTCAAAGGCTTTTGAATTCAGGGTTTGATTCTCACTCCTTTCTGTATTTTTGAGTGTACAGTTTAGACAGACATGATGAGCTAGCCAGCTAGACGTTTAGCTTATGTCACAGAGAGGCACACACACAGTGGACAAGGTGAGTAAGTGACTGAGCTTGTGTGAGTCAAATGCAGTGATTTATTTTAGACAAAGCACATTTTACATTTACATCCCGCCCTGAATGTAAGCCAGGGCGGGATCAGCCAGCGGAAGCTTCCCGCATGCACAATTCATTTGCAGTCTGGACACGGAGGGGTGAACATCTGCTCTGACTGCAGCTGGGAGGGACTGCTGTGAGTGTGAGTCCTGTGAGTGCTTTGGGACGGGGGTGGAGCCCACGGCAGCACCCGCTGCTCGTTGAGAAGAGTAAGAACGATACGTACTTTCACGTCAGAGTCTCCACAAGTCTCTAATAACACCAGAAAGTGATTTAACCCAGTTTAATAGTTTATCCATGTTGGTGCAACCCACCCTAACATTTGTAAAACATTTATGAAAAATAAAACATGAATATATCGTGATTAGATAAGTATCAAACCCCCTGAGTCAATACATGTTAGAATCACCTTTGGCAGCGAGTACCACTGTGAGTCTTTCTGGGTAAGTCTCTAAGAGGTTTCCAGACCTGGATTGTGCAACATTTACCAATGTATTATTTTTTATAAAATTCAAGCTCTGTCTAATTGATTGTTGGTCATTGCTAGACAACCATTTGCAGGTCTTCCCATAGTTTTTCAAGCAGATTTAAGTAAAAACTTCAGCCTCTCAGGAACACTCGCTGACTTCTTGGTAAGCAACTCCAGTGTAGATTTGGCTTTGTGTTTTCGGTTATTGTCCTGCTGAAAGGTGAATTAATCTCCCAGTCTCTGGTGGAAAGCAGACTGAACCAGGTTTTCCTCTAGGATTTTGCCTGTGCTTAGCTCCATTCCGTTTCTTTTTTCCTCCTGAAAAGCTCCCCAGTCCTTAACGATTACAAGTATACCCATAACATGATGCAGCCACCACTATGCTTGGAGATATGGAGAGTGGTACTCAGTAATGTGTTGTATTTGCCCCAAACATAACACATTGTATAGAGAAAAAGGTTAATTGCTTTGACACTTTTTTTGCAGTATTTCTCTGGTGCCTTGTTGCAAACAGGATGCATGCTTTGAAATCTTTTTGTTCTGTACAGGATTTCTTCTTTTCACTCTATTAGTATTGGGGAGTAACTAATGTTATTGATCCATCCTCTGTTCTCTCCTATCATAGCCATTAAACTAACTGTTTTAAAATCCACATTGGCCTCATTGTGAAATCCCTGAGCTGTTCCTTTCTTCTCCGGCAACCGAGTTAGGAAGGATGCCTGGATCTTTGTAGTGAGTGGGCTTATTTATACTCTATCCAAAGTGTAATTAATAACTTCCGCATGCTCAAAGGGATATTCAATGTCTGCTTTTCTTTTAACCCATCTACCAATAAATGCCTGTCGGGAAGAGTGGTTGTGCCTGACTACACAAGCGGCAATGAGTAAACACACAACAAAATAGTTCCATTTCCAGATGCTTTTACTTTAGCTTTTAGTGTCTCTGGCACTCTAGTCTACAAGCTGTTCAAGCAAGAGGGTGGTTAAAGATGGCGGTCACCTGTAGTCTCCTGCGGTGCTGTGGCCTCACTGGCCCAGTCCGTAACTCTCCTTCTGAGGAGCCTGTGGAAGGAGAGAGAGAAACACGGTGTAAGTGGGAGAGTAGGCACACTGGCTGCGTCTACCTAACTGATTCACTTGAGTGATGTCCAGCCTGCACTCTTGTGCCAGTCAGTTTATTAGGGAATGCCTTGCAGGTGTGCTGATTATATAATCCTGCACAGGTGTGTTGGGTGAGCATAGTTGTGGCGCTGTCTTCGGCTGGCCTGGTGTTGATGATAACTCAGCCTTCCACACTGCTGAACTGAGTGCCGTGGTCCACTGTGCTGCAGCCAGTGCCACTGTCCATGGTGCTACACTGGGAGTCCTTCAGCCACACCTATGCTCATGCCTCTCACGGTGCCACACCCACTTCTTTGTGTTGGCTGTCAGGCCTGCCTGTCGGAGACAACCCAAGACACGGCCCTTCTCCGTGTGGTCTTCCCACGTCTCATTGCATTACCACTTTGTCCAGGTAGGCCGCAGCAAAGTCCCGATTTGGTCAGTCTTTGAAAGGTGGCTGGGGCCGTGAATGCCAAAAGAAAGCACAGTGTACTATTTGGCTTGGATACCAGGATGATGGGGCAGACCCATGGTCTTTTTGACTCCTCTATGGCGTCCAACTCACACATCCTTTTGACCTCAGTGTGGATGGCTTTGCGACAAGCTTTACTGACCCTGTACGGCTTCACGTGTACAGTCTTCCCAACTGGCGTACGGATATTGTGCTCTAGCATATCTGTTCACCCGGGCAAATAGGAAAAGACAACCGTGTACTGATCAATGAAGTGTCTTACCTCTTGGAGTTGTTGGAGAGTACGGTCTTACCCTGAGATGTTGTAAAAATGTGTCATTTCCTCGGCAAGCTCTGTACATACAGTAGGCCACGCACGGTAACATCATCCTCCTCCCACTTTTTCAAAAGGTTAATGTTATACACTTGCTCCCGTTTACGGCTGATCTGGCTGGTTTATCCTGTATGTCACTGGGCCTGGTTTCTCCATGATGTCATAGGGCCCCTGCTGCTGTTCATTCTGTTCAGAACAAGCTAGGGTTTTGATGCCATGTCATTTTGTAACTAACTACATCAAACATAGTGATAAAAAACGTTGACACTGTATATGACATGAGCTTTATGATACGGAAATGTGAAGTGCTCATTTGGACTCGTGGGTGTGTTTGGCTTGCTTGTATGACATCAAAGCAGTATTATAACCCTCAACATCTCATCTTTCAAAATACATTGAATCCTCTGAATTTACAGCATTTCCCTCACTAAAACATTTTTTTGTTTGTTGCTAAAGTTGCCAAATTAGTGGCAGGGATGGGGATAATTTCTTGTTTAGTGCGGTGCTCAAGTTCAGAACAGCTGTCAGCCAAAACCCCAAAAACGCTGTGAAGCGCAGAGCCTGAGCTCTGACATCATTTATACAATTTTACTGTACTGCCACTGCGTTCCAGTTTAGGCACTTATCAGTCATTTTCAAGGGTTACCATCTTGGATAGTAGTACATTAGTAGTATGTTACAATGTAGTGTTAGTGTAGTAGTACAGTCCTGACATACTGTATCGATAACTAAAATATATATTGTAACGTCCTTTAAAAGCTACTTGTTAATTGTCAGAATGAGCATTCTGGATATGAGTAATATATAAACCATTAGTGTCTCCCTGTTTCACCTTAGGTTATTTGTCTCAAAATTGTGTGTCAAAATTATTCCTAGGATGTGTTATGAAAAACTTTTAATGAACGCATGCAATAAAAATGCAATTAACGCAAAATCCATATCTAAACAACACCCTGAGACGAACCGATTATGAAAAGGACAAATAAATATAATCCAAACAGTAAAAAAACAAACAGAAAAGTGCATATGCCTGTTCTCCGTATGGAATCATTTGAATACGGATTTTATAACAACTTTTGTGTTTTGTCTAAACGACTGTTCGGTAGTAAATAAGACATCAGCGGTGCGGTAAAGGGCCCGAAAAAACATAAACAATTTACTAGTGATGGGGACGGATATGGAAAACCCATTAGTTAATGATAGGCTCACCATTTAGTCTTTTTCACTACCGTGTAATCCAATAGCAAAAATACAAGATACACGGTTCAAACCTGTTATTTTTGAAGTGCTGAATAGATGGTAAATATCAGTTTCCATACAATACTTGACTATAACTTGACATAATTTGTATCAAATGGCAGGTTGGGAAATATGTCCGTTTCAGTTTCATTATCCTTATACAGTACATACGTAGGACAAATCATCAGAAGTAGGGGTATTGTAAAACAGTTGATGTATAATGTGTGTGTTGTATGCCCTTTCTGCTCTATGCAACATTGTGCAAGATAACCTTTTTTTATGTGCCTGGTCAATTTATACAGTATTGCCTGTTTCTCTGCTCACAGTGTCTCAATGAAATTCAGATAATGAGTGGAATATATTGTTATGTATAACCCAGGTATGTCAGCAGTGCATTGTACACAACACTGTAATTTCAAATGGTAGCACAAAGTGACTCTTTCTACTTTGCACTATGATGTGGTACTTACAGCCACATCCATCTGATTTGGTTTTACCTTCCAACATATATTGATGCCAAATCACTACATTTATGAGATAAAAATATAGAAAAGTACAGTGTTCAGCAGTTGTCAAACTATATATATTGCATTTGGAAAGTATTCAGACGCCTTGACTTTTTACACGTTTTGTTACGTTACAGCCTTATTCTTAAATGGATTCAACATTTTTTTCCCCTCAGCAATCTACACACAATACCCCATGATAAGAAAGCAAAAAACGTTTTTTTAGACATTTTTGGAAATGTATTTGTCACGCCCTGACCTTAGTTATCTTTGTTTTCTTTATTATTTTGGTCAGGTCAGGGTGTGACTAGGGTGGGTATGTTAGTTTTTGTATTGTCTAGGGTTTTTTGTATATCTAGTGTTTTTTGTAAGTCTAGGTATATGTAGATCTATGGTGGCCTGAATTGGTTCCCAATCAGAGGCAGCTGTTTATCGTTGTCTCTGATTGGGGACCATATTTAGATAGCTATTTTCCATAGGGTATTTGTGGGTTCTTATTCTATGTTTAGTTGCCTGTCTGCACTACTCATATTTGCTTCATGGGTCGTTTTGTTAGTCTGTTCAGTGTTATTTCTTTATTAAAGAAGTATGTACGCTTACCACGCTGCGCCTTGGTCTCCTCCTTACAACGAACGTGACAGTATTCAAATTTAAAACTATTACACTTTCAGTATTCAGACCCTTTACACAGTACTTTGTTAAAGCACCTTTGGCAGCGATTACAGCCTTGAGCCTTCTTGGGCATGAAGCTGAAAGCTTGGCACACCTGTATTTGGGGAGTTTCTCCCATTCTTCTTGGCAGATCCTCTCAAGCTCTGTCAGGTCGGATGTGGAGCGTTGCTGCAGAGCTATTTTCAGATCTCTCCAGATATGTTCTTTTGGGTTCAAGTCCGAGCTCTGGCTGGGCCATTCAAGGATATTCAGAGACTTGTCCCAAGTTAATTGTATTGTTAACAAATTATGAAAATCACATAAAAATAAAGTTAATATTGTAATTTGATAAGCAGATACTTAGCTTGAATATGTATCCAAATTGAAAGTGTGATTTGTGAATTTGTTTGTTGTACTCAGTCAAATGAAAATGTGCTTTGACGTATGAGCTATTTCGATGATCTGATTGCATTTTTGTGCTTAGAGTTGTGAAAATGTTCCACATACTTGTAAAAATTGCACCAAAGTAATTCAAAAACGAACTTCCAGGGTCCTGTCAGCTGCTTGTTGATTCCCCACAGGGCCAGGTGTGAATGCTATAGGAGGCCTAAAACCAGTTTGAATACAATGAGGACCCTGTCAACCACCAGCAGACAAGTAACAAAGGCTCTGAAGTTGTTGGCTGCACATGTCCGTGGTTCTCAGCTATGTCGATAAAGACAATAAAATCATGGAAAATGTACTTACAGCTGTCTACAGGTGTTTTCTGCTCAGTGATGGAATAGAGTTGGCTGACTGGATGCTGCCCAAGAGTCAATGCTCAAGATGTTGTCTGCTGTAATGTCAGCAGTTGATGTCTTAATAATTGTGCTTTATTTGTACATCATTGATCTTTGACACACCTCTTACAAGTTCAAGCATTCTCTCTGGTTAAGGAAAATGGTATAGGCATCATGCCCAGACGCCACCCTGACCTTGCATGCCTAGACCCCCATACATTAACTCCCTCCTCACAGACACATACGCACGCACGCAAACCGAGGTAAAAATTCCCGAATTTAAAATATAACATGTTTGGTATTGTTTTAATCACCAAACAATTTTCTGGTTAGAATTAAATGAACCCTGCATGTTTTAAATTCACAGCTCTGTTTATTAATGAAACAATTATTTGAAGCAACTAGGCCCCAATACAATACCTTGATCAGCAACTTTTACACCATGTCTGCACACAGACACTAGGACCCTCCTCACATCCGATATACTGTAATCAAAAAAGTGGGGTGTGATGTTTACATACAACATGCGGTAATGCCACGGCCACTCTGAACAATGGGTGTGATATTTACATCCTGGCGTGAAGTCAAACCTGGGTGTGATATTAAAGTCCTAGCCATTCAGAACAAGGGGTGTGATGTTTACATACTCTACATCATGTCGTAATTTCCCGGCCACTCAGAACAATGGGTGTGATGCTTACATACATCATGTCATAATTTCCCTGCCATTCAGAACAATGGGTGTGATGCTTACATACATCAGGTCGTAATGCCCCGGCGACTCAGAACAATGGGTGTGATATTCAAATCCTAGGCAGAAGTCCCGCCCCCCTCCCCAATCAACGAGGTGTGAAAGTTAGTTTGACAGAAGCTACCCTACAATAACTACTCTCATGGTGTTTGAAAATTGATGATGTCATCAGTTAGAAATGCTCTGTTTTCACGTTTGTAGAAACACTGGTATTGTGCTGGAGATCATTTTTTTAAATGTTGGAACTACCCTTTAATTATTTCAGCTCAAAATGTGTGAGTGTAAAGATATAAAACATACATACAGGTAGTAATTCAGACAATAAATAGTGCAGAGGTTAGTTGTTCGGTAGTTATAAAGATAAGAGCCTGAATGGTTCTGGATACTTAAATATAAATATGACACTAGTACAGTAAAACAACCAGGTACACTTATCTTACAAGTAGTGCAATAGGTCGTAAAGGCACTGTGTAAACGTTGCTAATGTGGGATGCTGGGTGTGACTAAATTCCACCCTGAGACATGATACTGTACACGGAGAGAAGAGGGTAATATAGTGGTAACAGCACATACACCGATGAGGATGTAAGTGACTGATTAACCAAAATGCCATTTGTAAACATCGTGAACAACCCTGTACTCCCAATGTTTGCCTATGTGGTCACAGGCATAGCAAATAGCTTGGATGAACTCTTGACTCAGTTGAACCAGATGTTGCTGAGCAGAGAAGTTTCTACGCCACTGAAAGTAGCGCAGATATGCCTCATCATCCTTGTCCAACTTGAGGAGGAATTCAGCCAGGGCTTTTGCATCGGGAAAGTCATTAATATGGATGAAGGAATCTCCTGGGACAAAGTCTTCATAGTTCTGTCTCGGTGGGCCCAATACTACTGGCACTGTTCCTGCTGCAAGTGGTCCGTTTAGCTTCTCTGTGATGTAGTCTTTGTGGACCGAGTTCTCAAAGGAGAGGTAGAACTTACAGCTGGAGAGTGTTGAGTAGTAGTCCTCATATTTCAAGAATCTAGCAAAGGCTGTGCCAAAGAGTTCCACCTTAATGTGTTTTACAAGTTCTCTGTAATATTTGTGCCTTACCCCTGTTCCAGTGGTAGGGTCATTGTTGCTCACAATCCAGCAAACTAATTTATCCTTCTTGGGCAGCACAAAGTCTTCACCCTGGCCTTTCCTTACGGTCAAGCGCCAACGAACAGGGATGTCTGCGTCTTCCCTATAACTCAAGGTCAAATTGAAAAGGTTATCTAGACCAGGTATCCTAATTGTATTTGTAGGTGATTCCACATGATACCAAATCCACTTCTGGAATGGTGGTCGAGGTGATGGAGGCAAGTTGGATAAATCGTGTTTGATGGATTTGTGAAAGATGAGCACACCATCTGCCTTGTTGTACAGAGACCTGTCATCTGTCAGGTGGCAGCCATCAATGTTGAAGAAAGTGGCACAATCGCTAAAATCAAACCTGCGGTTTTCAGGCCAGAACCACAACAGCATGATGGGCTTTTCTGGCTCTGGCTGCTTAGACAAGAACCTGTTCTCAGGTCGCTTTGAGTAATGAGGCTGGGGAGTACAGTCCAGAGCTGATTTGTAATACATAAAAAACAGTGTCACAAATCCTCCTAGACAGAGGATCCCTACCAGGAAGATACGCAAAGCTCCCGTAAGGAAAGTACTTGACAGCATTTTGGCTCCTGTGAAGAGAGGAAAAAACGCATTATTACATTATCATTCACACTCAAAGAAATTAAACCAAATGAAGATTTTTGTTTAACTGTTGTTAAATAGCATTTGTGTACAGAGAGAAAGTATGAGAAAAGAAGCAGGTGCAGATTAAACACTCTCTTTTAATTTGAGAGTAACCACAAATACAGTTGATGCAAATGGGAACATGAACAATGAGAATGGTTTAGTCAGATTAGATTCAAAAGGGACAACGAGGAAACGTGCCCATGTACCTGGCTACCTCAGGATTGTGCTGAAGTCAATAATAAAATGTCCTTTCATCTTATACCCCTTTGCTGTACTGATCCACTAGTCTCATTTGTCACAATGTCATCTGGTGAATGTTGAAATGTCTTATTCTTGACTAATATTGATTTTCGTTGACTTTTTCTAGTCTAAAAACACTTAATTATAGACGTATAGACTTTTACATGACCATTCAAAGCTGCACTCAATAAGGCACCAATAAGTGAAAGCCTGTAGCTGTCAAAGGAAAAGATAATGCCTTACCGGTGAACAGGTTGTCCTTGTCATGCTGTATTCAGACCTGCCGGGGATGTCATTCATTTACACTCCCTATGTGAGCTGTGCACCTGTGAAACATTTCTCTGGGTCTTTGGTACTCATCAGTTCAATAAAGCGATAAGAAACAGTGACGACGTCTTATAAACGAAGGGAGAGAACAAGTTCTTCTGGACACCCTTACGGCAGGATTAGAAAGCATGAAAGGGAAATAGAGGTTGGGCCTCTGTTGGGAGGGGTAGGCCAGATTGTGCCATGTCCCAATAAACAATAAAGGGGGAATAAAATCCTGTATCTTTTCCCTTACCAGCGAAAACATGCCTAAACATGTCATGGACATCATAAAGTTAGAACAACTAGGCTACAAAGACCTTTAATGAACCAAATAGTTGAAGGACACATATTCACTACAACAATTCATGAGAACAAAACATGTCAACCTTACCGTTCACCTCAACCAATAGAACAAGAAAAATGATATTTAGTGTCTAGGTGTGGTTTAGTCACTATCAATGTTGTGGTGCGTGTGTGGCGTTCCATGGGCAGTCATGATTCACATCCTTCCTCTTTGTTCCATTGTGCCAGTTAGAGAACTCCCATCTCTGTTGACATTTGACACTTTCTAAAGTGATGAATTCCCATATCCCCTTACGACCCGGATCCTGGAGTGTTTGGTACCCTGATCCACGGTATAAAGCATGTGTGAAACACAAGCAAACCCTGGCTGAAATTAATCCTGGACCTGCATGAGTAATGGGTCCAGGATTCAAGACCAGTCGCGTGGAACTTTTTTGCCCGTTGTAAACAAGCTAGCTCGCTAACGTCATGTAGAATGTGCCTCGTGCTGATCACATCCCAAATCAGTTCTTTTCGGGTTCTTTTGAAAGCAACATTTATTCTGTACAATTCTCACAAATGCTACAGGGAACTGAACCATGGAACCGAATTTCATAATGTGAAAACTCCATTAGCCTGTCTTAGTTCTAGGCAATTTTCCTGGTTGTTTTATGTGTCGGTATTAGATTTGAGTGACCTCGTGTATACATTGTGTCTTTCATTGTGATTGAATGTTTGGTGTATTAAAGGCGCAATCCATACCTTTTTCTCTACCTCGTGGCAATGAAACAAACTACAACTGTCCTGAAAAATGTACGCTAATAACTCACAGAAAAACTCAGGGCAACACTTTAGGGGGAAAAAACTCAACATATAGATTCCACCTTTATGAGCTAGAAATGCTGTTGTAGTGTGGAGTTTTTTCATCCATTTGTGTACATTTATTGTGAAACAAACTAACAGGAGCTATAGTATATACCCACCCACACAAAGAGGGCAACACTCTTTGGCCAAACACAATGGGAAAAGTATCAAATGTACAGTGAACAGAGAACCACTCTTGTTGACGGAAAAAAAAAATACAATTTCAAATCCTACGCATTTTGCCACGTCTTAAATTTGTGGCACCTGACCAAACGACTTAACAGTAGTAGCTTTGTTGATAGTGTTGTTAAGAAGGCAGAGCAGCACTTTATTACGGACATACTTCTCCCCAACTTAGGTACTGTTGTATCAATATGTTTTGACTATGACAGTTTACAATCCAGGGTTACTCCAAGCAGTTTAGTCATCTCAACTTGCTCAATTTCCACATTATTTATTACAAGATTCAGTTGAGGTTTAGGTTTTAGTGAATGATTTGTCCCAAATACACTGCCTTTAGATGTAGAAATATTTAGGGCTAACTTATTCCTTGCCACCCACTCTGAAACTAACTGCAGCTCTTTGTTAAGTGTTGCAGTCATTTCAGTCACTGTAGTGGCTGACGTGTATAGTGTTGAGTCATCTGCATACATAGACACTCAACTTTAGTAAAGATTGAAAAAAGCAAGGGGCCTAGACAGATACCCTGGGTAATTCCTGATTCAACCTGGATTATGTTTGAGAGGCTTCCATTAAAGAACACCCTCTGTGTTCTGTTAGACAAGTAACACTTTATCCACATTATACCAGGGGGTGTTAAGCCATAACGCAAGTTTTTCCAGCAGCAGACTATGATCGATAATGTCAAAATTTGCACTGAAGTCTAACAAGACCGCCCCCATCACTTTATCATCAGTTTCTATCAGCCAATCATCAGTCATTTGTGTAAGTGCTTTGCTTCTTGGCATTCTCTCAACCAGCTTCATGAGGAATGTTTTCCCAACAGTCTTGAAGGAGTTCCCACATATGCTCAAATCAAATCAAATTTTATTTGTCACATACACATGGTTAGCTGATGTTAATGCGAGTGTAGCGAAATGCTTGTGCTTCTAGTTCCGACAATGCAGTAATAACCAACAAGTAATCTAGCTAACAATTCCAAAACTACTACCTTATAGACACAAGTGTAAGGGGATAAAGAATATGTACATAAAGATATATGAATGAGTGATGGTACAGAGCGGCATAGGCAAGATACAATAGATGGCATTGAGTGCAGTATATACATATGAGATGAGTATGTAAACAAAGTGGCATAGTTAAAGTGGCTAGTGATACATGTATTACATAAAGATGCAGTAGATGATATAGAGTACAGTATATACATATACATATGAGATGAATAATGTAGGGTATGTAAACATTATATTAGGTAGCATTGTTTAAAGTGGCTAGTGATATATTTTACATCATTTCCCATCAATTCCCATTATTAAAGTGGCTGGAGTTGAGTCAGTGTGTTGGCAGCAGCCACTCAATGTTAGTGGTGGCTGTTTAACAGTCTGATGGCCTTGAGATAGAAGCTGTTTTTCAGTCTCTCGGTCCCAGCTTTGATGCACCTGTACTGACCTCGCCTTCTGGATGATAGCGGGGTGAACAGGCAGTGGCTCGGGTGGTTGTTGTCCTTGATGATCTTTATGGCCTTCCTGGGACATCGGGTGGTGTAGGTGTCCTGGAGGGCAGGTAGTTTGCCCCCGGTGATGCGTTGTGCAGACCTCACTACCCTCTGGAGAGCCTTACGGTTGTGGGCGGTGCAGTTGCCGTACCAGGCAGTGATACAGCCCGACAGGATGCTCTCGATTGTGCATCTGTAGAAGTTTGTGAGTGCTTTTGGTGACAAGCCAAATTTCTTCAGCCTCCTGAGGTTGAAGAGGCGCTGCTGCGCCTTCTTCACGATGCTGTCTGTGTGGGTGGACCAATTCAGTTTGTCTGTGATGTGTACGCCGAGGAACTTAAAACTTACTACCCTCTCCACTACTGCTGAGCACTTGTTGGCTGCTTGTCCTTCACTCTGCAGTCCAATTCATCCCAAACCATCTCAATTGGATTGAGGTTGGGTGTCCGTGGAGACAAGGTCATCTGATGCAGCACTCCATCACTCTCGTTCTTGGTCAAATAGCCCTTACACAGCCTGGAGGTGTGTTTTGGGTCATTGTCCTGTTGAAAAACAAATGATAGTCCCACTAAGCGCAAACCAGATGGGATGGCGTATCGCTGCAGAATGCTGTGGTAGCCATACTGGTTAAGAGTGCCTTGAATTCTAAATAAATCACAGACCGTCACCAGCAAAGCACCCCCACACTTCCTCCTCCATGCTTCACGGTTGGAACCACACATGGAGATCATCCGTTCACCTCCTCTGCGTCTCACAAAGACACGGCAGTTGGAACCATTACTCGTGTTTCTTGGCGCAAGCAAGTCTCTTCTTATTATTTGTGTCCTTTAGTGGTGTTTTGTTTTTGCAGCAATTCGACCATGAAGGCCTGATTCACGAAGTCTCCCCTGAACAGTTGATGTTGAGATGTGTCTGTTACCTGAACAATGTGCATTTATTTGGGCTGCAATCTGAGGTGCAGTTAACTCTAATGAACTTATCCTCTGCAGCAGAAGTAACCTTTCCTGTGGCGGTCCTCATGAGAGCCAGTTTCATCAAAGCACTTGATGGTTTTTGCGACTGCACTTGAAGAAACTTTCAAAGTTCTTTAAATGTTCCGGATTGACTGACCTTCATGTCTTAAAGTAATGATGGGCTGTCATTTCTCTTTGCATATTTGAGCTGTTCTTGCCATAATATGGTCTTTTACCAGATAGGGCTAACTTCTGTATACCACCCTTACATTGTCACAACACAACTGATTGTCTCAAACGCGTTGAGAAGGAAAGAAATTCCACAAATTAACAAGGCACACCTGTTAATTGAAAAGCATTACAATCTAAAATATATTTTGGTTTGTTTAACACTTTTTTTGGTTACTACATGATGTTATTTCATAGTTTGTCTTTACTATTATTCTACAATGTAGAAAATAGTAAAAATATAGAAAAACCCTTGAATGAGTAGGTGTGTTCAAACTTTTGACTGGTACTGTATATACATACAGTGCATTTGGAAAGTATTCAGACCCCTTGACTTTTTAGACATTTTGTTACGTTAAAGTCTTGTTCGAAAATGGATTCAATTGCTTTTTTTCCCCTCATTAATCTACACACAATAACCCATAATGACAAAGCAAAAACAGTTTTTTAGAAATGTTTGCATATGTATAAATAAAATTACTGAAATATCACATTTACATAAGTATTCAGACCCTTTACTCAGTACTTTGTTGAAGCACCTTTGGCAGCGATTACAGCCTTGAATCTTCTTGGGTATGACGCTACAAGCTTGGCACACTTGTATTTGGGGAGTTTCCCCCATTCCTTGCAGATCCTCTCAAGCTCTGTCAGGCTGGATGGGCAGCGTCACTGCACAGCTGTTTTCACATCTCTCCAGAGATGTTAGATCAGGTTCAAATCCGGGCTCTGGCTGGGCCTCAAGGACATTCAGAGAAGCAACTCCTGCATTTCATGGCTGTGTCCTTAGGGTCATTGCCCTGTTGGAAGGTGAACCTTTCTGAGCGCTCTGGAGCAGGTTTTAATTAAGGAACTCTCTGTATTTTGCTCCGTTCATCTTTCCCTCGTTCCTGATTAGTCTCCCAGTCCCTACTGCTGAAAAACATCCCCACAGCATTATGCCACCACCATGCTTCATCGTAGGGATGGTGCCAGGTTTCCTCCAGACGTGAGTTCAATCTTGGTTTCATCAGATTAATCTTGTTTCTCATGATGTGAGAGTTGTTTAGGTGCCTTTAGGTGCCTTTTAAAAAACTCAAAGCAGGCTGTCATGTGCCTTTTACTGAGGAGTAGCTTCCATCTGCCCACTCTACCATAAAAGCTTGATTGGTGGAGTGTGGCAGAGATGGTTGTCCCTCGAGAAGGTTCTCCCATCTCTACGTAGGAACTCTGGAGTCTTGATGGTTCATAACTTCTGTGTTCTTGGGGACCTTCAATGCTGCAGAACTTTTTTGGTACCCTTCCCCAGATATGTGCCTCGACACAATTACTTCGACCTCATGGCTTGGTTTGTACTCTGACATGCACTGTCAACTGTGGGACCTTATATAGACAGGTGTGTGCTTTCCAAATCATGTCCAATCAATTGAATTTACCACAGATGGACTCGAATCAAGTTGTAGAAACATCTCAAGGATGATCAATGGAAACAGGATGCACCTGAGCTCAATTTTGAGTCTCATAGCAAAGGCTCTAAATTCTTACGTAAATAAAAAGTCACTTTCCGAATGCAGTGTATGTATATGTGATGGGACGTATAGACGATATATGCGTAGAATATGTACTATATCTGAATAATAGTATATGTACAGCAATAGTTAAATAGGAAATGCCTTGACTAGAATACAGTTTATACTGTACATATGAAGTGGGTAAAACTGTTTGTAAACATGATTCAAGTGATCAGTGTTCCATGACTATGTACAGTACACAGGGCAGCTGCCTCCAATGTGCATGGTAGAGTAACCTGGGGGTAGCTGACTAGTAACAGTGACTAAAGTTCAGGCCAGGGTACTGGGTGGAGGCCGGCTAGTGGTAACTATTTAAGTCTTATGGCCTTGAGATAGAAGCTGTTTTTCAGTCTCTTTGTCCCAGCTTTGATGCACCTGTACTGACCTCACCCTCTGGATGATAGCGGGATGAACAGGCCGTTGCTCGGGAGGCTGAGGTCCTTGATGATCTTCTTGGCCTTCCTGTGACACCGGCTGCTGTAGATGTCCTGGAGGGCAGGCAGTGGTGATGCGTTGGCATGTTGCCTTTGTGTTTACTGTGTCGTAATGTGTGATCATTGAGATCCTAGTTGATGACTTAAGTATTCTAATCCACAATTATGCGTGTGATACTCTTCATGTAGCATATGTCAGTATTTATACAGTCCTTCCTTTGTTCATATTATTGTTTCTCTACTTGTGCTACAAGTTATTGATTTGTGTGCTCATTATCCCTGTTTTCAGTCCATTACAGAACCGCCACCATTTCCACTATCTTTCCCACTACATTTGTATGGCCATGATGTAAATAAAGTGCCCTGTGTTGCCTATTATTCTTCCCTCTGACCTTTCGAGGTGTGCCAGTGGGTCACCGATTAGCCCAATAGGAGAGTCTCTCTTAAACCGAACACATGACGTTGAGATACTCCAAATTATTGTTTAGAATGTGTGGACATGAACACAACATGCTTTCTCAGTCGTTCTGCAGAAAAAAATATGATAGACAGCTGTTGGGATTTTTGGGTTCAGCTTAGGCTGCTCCATCGCGTGAAAAAGAAAATGAGAGCCGCAAACTCTAGGAGCTCAGATGCAGTCATTTAATAACCTAATAACCAACGTTTCAACAGACAAGTTGTTCTATCATGTAACAGGTAAATCTGCATGGTCTTCCCCGGTAGACCTTGGTATTAATCTCTTAATTTGGATTGGATCAGAACCAGGGATCAACAGTGCCTTCATATAGTCTATATCCTTGGTCATGTTTCTAGGCTGCTCACCCAACAAATGATTACAACATAAACAATAGACACATTAGGAATACGTTTTTTGTTCCGTTTCTCAATGCCTCCTCTTTTGAAAAACAATACCTCACTCAGTGCATACCCCGGTGCACATGATTCGGACCCACAATGCATTATGTATCCGTTTTTTTGTTGTCAGTTAAGACGCAGATGACTCTTTAACAAAACTCCTCATACAGAGTAAGGATGGTTTTGATGACAAAATGCATATTAAAAGAAGCACACTGATAAAGCAAGTACAAGATCTCACCACAGTATAGAGAGAACCATGTTCCCAGTCTAGCCATAGGACACTTAACACTCATATTCAATGTCTGTGAGACCCAGCGCCATTTAAACGGATCAGTTTAACGTAAGTCCATCAAAGAGCAGGTAGAGTTCGTCATATGACATCAGTCCTTCAGTCACACGCAATGACCAGCCCACACTGTCAATCTTTACTGCATGTCAAGGCTATAAGTTAAACTAGACATCAATGCTAAAGAGCGATAAAGTGAGACACGGATATAAGGGAAGAAGCCATGCGTCTTGTTCCATCTATTCATATTCTCCTTCACCGGAGCACACGAGCGCAGGGCTTGTTGTGCAGGGTGAGCTGGTGGGAGCTGTACCCAGAAAGGGTGATGCCCATGGCCCCTAATAGGAAGGCAATGTGGGGGGTCATGATTTCCCCGGGCCCGCTCCTCTCCAACCAATCCATGTTATGCTTTGTCTGAGTCTGAAACACACATACACACCCACACTAAACCAGTCACCTAATAGAGCTTCTTATCTCCCGTCAGAATTGAAATGTTTAAGAAAATAAGTTAGTGAATTTATGTCATTAAAATGAACTCAATATTTTTTTTTTTTATCTATATGTGGAATGTAAAAAATGGCTTACATGGTTACATGTACTTAAGCATGAATGAGAATGGGTAGTATGGTTTAGGGCACTCACCTTCAGGTATTTGATGTACCCTGGGGATAGCCTGGGCAGCTGGAAAAACAAATTTGCCCTCTTCATGGTTGCGCTTAGAAAAGAAAGTTATCAGCTAAGTTTCCTGGGCTTTCAGTCTGTTCTCACACACACACAACTCCACTCAGTTCTCCTATCTTTCTACTGTGATGCAAACCCTTATCCTGTATATAAAGGCTCTCTCCATAATAATTTAATCTCCTACGTGGTTTGGCCTGTCCTAGTGATAAGAGGCTTGGACGCAGGGCCAGCAGGCTGCTCCAATCCTAAATTCATGGCATAGACACGCACACACCTGGTCAAACAAGCAAATGCACAGTTATAGTAATGCCAAGAAATTAATTAATTCTAGTACTAAAGAGTAATTATTTGTACTTTTGCTAAATACAGTGATAAGCATTAAGACCGAGAGAGAGAGAGATACGATGATTGTGTCATTAAAGTTGTTATGCTACATGAGCAACATGCCAAGAAATCAAGACTTATGTCTCATCGGTTAATGTAATGCAGAGCTGCACAAAAATAGTGTACATTGAAAGAGTGTGTGTGTGTGTGTGTGTGTGTGTGTGTGTGTGTGTGTGTGTGTGTGTGTGTGTGTGTGTGTGTGTATATGTGTGTGTTTAGCAAGGAGCTTATCTCCAGCCATTTGTCTGAGCTGGATCAGATAGGATAATAGGATCAGCAGCTGCATAACAGGTCTTTCTACAGAGGGGAAGCCTTAATCAGTACTTACTGACAGGTCAAGCTTGTTAGAGTTTTTATTATTGGATGATGATTTGCATGACATTTTCGATACAAATCCCGGTATTTGTATGGTATTTGTTTTCATGAGCAATCCATGTGAGATCGCCTTGCAGTGCTGCCTAGTGTATGTTCATTGTACTGTATGTGTGTGCTCTTATGTTTGTTTTGTGTATGAAAATGGTATAGGCAAAAAAGTATGTTATTGAGACCAATACACCATGGACTGACTGACTGTGTGACTATCTCTCTGAGGGTAGGCTGGTTTTGAGAGGGGGGAGCGTGGACCTTGTCCTCTCACTCAGTCTTGGCAGCCCGTTGAGACGGCATCATGGGGAATATCTAGCTCGTTAAAGAGCTAGTGTGCAGCACCTGTTTGTTTGTAAAGTTCCAGAGATGTGGGCGGAACATGCTGATTAGCAGCCTGTTCTCAGCCTCCCGCGGTTCTGTGTGTCATCATTCCCTCATATTCTCCATTGAACCCAAATGTTTCTGCAGAATCTTATCTTCATCAAGCACCCACCATCCCAGTCACAAAGTATTGTATAGAGACGCCTCTTACTACTGGCTTCACCTTACTTCACCAGTGGATCTGAATAATAAACAATGTCAACATTTCCTGGCTACTGCATTAGGGAAGGTATCCCTGAGAGACAAACATGTTGGTATTAAAGTTCACCCTGTCCTCATCTCTCTCTCTCCTACAGACATATGTTTGTATATACGCACTGTCACACACACACACACACACACAAACACACACACACACACACACACACACACACACACACACACACACACACACACACACACACACACACACACACACACACACACACACACACACACACACACACACACACACACACACACACACACCTCTCCACACCACAAACATACAGTATAGTATCCCTATTCCCTCTCTTCACTCGTCTCTGCTCCTCTGTCTTCCTCATACGCACTCAGTTAGCTGCATTTTTATTGCCGTTTGCAAAATATGGTCCCTGCAGGCTCACAGTGGGGAAGTGATTGGAGTGCTAGATCTCTGCCGGGGACACATTTTAACATGGGGAGACGCCACACCTCAACATGGCATCATCCCACACAGCCAGTGCAACCGCCAACCAGAACGTTTCCATACTCATGAGAACTGAGATGCCCCCATCTAAAGACAAATCATCATGTATCATTGGATAGTTTAACTCTGTAACCACATGTTGTGTGGCTTTAGGTCACTTATGGATAGACGCATTTAATATCTCTCAAGTTAACTTAGAAGGTGGAAGCCTACCCAGCTGCTGGGCCATTAGGCCTATGCGTTGCTTGATAAACAGGCAATGCTGAAGGGTAAACTGGTCAACTCACGTTGACATCATTGCATATAGTAACACAGCTAGATTTGGTTAGAATCAAGCTGAAATTATTACCCCATCTAGTGATTTGAATACATCCATGTATGTACCTTCTCATTTGTTTGACAAAGCATCTCCTCACAGCCTGGTCTCATAAACTAGACGTAACATAGTAAATGTAAATCAAGGATACTCGTTAGTATGATATGTTAAGTTTGGTATGGTTACATAAGACAGGTGGTTACTTAAGGCAAAAACGAAAGTAGGGTGGTTGGAATGGCGTGGATAAGTGGCTGTATAACATGAACGTCTAGAAACCTAAATGTTGCGAGTTTGAATCTCATCACAGGCAACTTTAGCATTTTTGCTATTTAGCTACTTTTCAACTACTTAGCATGTTAGCTAACCCTTCCCCTAACACTAACTTGAACTCTTTTAGCTAACCGTTCCCCTAACCTTAACCCTTTAACCTAAGTCCTAACCCTAACCTTAACCCCTAACCCTAACCCCTAGCTAAAGTTAGCCAGTTAGCTAGAATTCGTAACATTTCATACATTTTGCAAATTCATAACATATTTTACATTTTGCAAGTGTGACATATAATAAGAATTGTGTCTCGGATTTACATACATAATAATACGAAATGCTCTGAGACTAGGTTTCTTCTCAACATCTTTAACCAAGAGTGTATTCATTACCTCTTGCAACAGAAACAGTTGACAATTTATGAATCAAAAGGAAGTAAACAGAATTAATCGGGTACGGACCTACCTGAATTTGTTCAATAGAACTCTTGTTTTTGTTGCAAAACTTTTCCTGTTTGGAGTAAACTGTTTCTGTTGTAAAACATTTTGTTAAAAGGCAGCAAACAGAACAAAATAGGGAGGGACCTACCTGAATTTCTCCAATACAAAACTCCATATATTGCATCAAAACTGTAGCCAATATTTTATATTTGTGATGAATAATGCTGTAAATGTGATATTATGTTAAATATCTTGTATTACAGTCATGGCCATTCAGTAGTTTCGTATAGGTAGGCCCTACTGAGTGCCTTAGTAGATAGCCTAATATTAAATTCATGTGCATATCTGACTCATTCAATTGATTCCAGATTCAGATTTTCAAAAAATGTAAAACAACAAAGTAGACTGTAAGAGGAGTTATCTTTTTCACAGCATAACTGTGGTTTTTGTCAGGCACACAAACAACACAGTAGTCTACTTCAAACGTCTTATGACACATTGTAGGCTAAAACTACACAGAATAAAAATGGAAACGCAACATGTAAAGGTCCCATGTTTTATGAGCTGAAATATAAGATCACAGAAATGTTCCATAGGAACAAAAAACGTATTTCCTTATTGTTTACATCCCTATTACTGAGCATTTCTCCTTTGCCAAGATAATACATCCACCTGACAGGTGTGGCATATCAAGAAGCTGATTCAACAGCATTATCATTACACATGTGCACCTAGTGCTGGGGACAATAAAACGCCACACACAACACAATTTCATAGATGTCTCATGTTTTGAGGGAGTGTGCAATTGGTATGCTGACTCCTGGAATGTTCACCAGATTATGTGAATGTTCACACTGCATGAGGCAAATGGTGGCCACACCAGATACTGACTGGTTTTTCTGATCCACACCCCTGTATTTTTTTTATGTATCTGTGACAAATACTGTAGATGCATATGTGTATTCCCAGTCATATGAACTCCATAGATTAGGGCCTAATTAATTTATTTCAATTGACTGATTTCCTTATATGAACTATAAACAAATTGTTGCATTTATATTTTTGTTCAGTATAAGTAAAAAGGCAAAAATATTTTGGACCAAAGATAGACAAATAAATTGTCAGTAGGCTAAATGAAGGTCAAGATGTAGGCTAAAGAATGTGGCCTATCATTCGCGTATATATTTAGGAAAAGTGATTATAGGTCTATTAGGGTATTGACCTCATGAAAATGGCATATGCCTAGGTTCATTTTGCATTTCACACTCAATGTGCAAAAGAGTTGGCTTGGATATGGGTGTTGGGAGAGCTTGAAACTGTCAGAGGAACTATGAAACTGCAAATGTTCTGCAGCTGACTGCAATATTTTTTAAAACACATCAGGCGACCTCGACACGCATGGATAGACCCTATAGCATGCCATAGACTATGTTTAACAAGGTATTTCCATATTGAATTAATACAATTAGACTGCAAACATGTTTAAAATATGTAGCAAATATGTGGCAGGCTATTTAACAAACTAGGTTATAACAGACTAACATTCAAGTTGGAGTTGATGACAACGCAATATATAAAAGACTGTACTTGAAGCAACCACAAATTTAGACATGGAGCACGTTGTGATTGGCCAGTAAGGGGCCAAGCCTCAATACACCCACAACTTGTTTATTCATCAAAAATTCAGCCTTTTCGCACCACCGCCAGCTACTGCGCCCTAATTCCGGTTGTGAAAATTGCCAACAAAATCGTTGTAGAGGTCTTGGTGAAGGTGGTGGTTTATGGGCTATCCATTATGTACATTTTCTTCTTGACATTTTAAAGTGTTCTGAATAATGGCCCACCGCTTCTTGTTAGACGTGAATGATCATGCATATGTGTTGCAATAGCCATGTTGCCTAAAATGTCCCCTTTTCAGGGCTGAAGGATACTTTCACATCTACTTTTTACACGTTCTAGATGAACTGATTGTTAATCTCTCCTCATATACGTACGGAGGCCTATATTAAGTTGCCCCACCAGCAGAATACCTCCTGTCTATCAGTGAATCAGAGTGTCAGCATGGCTTTTGATGTTCAGAACCAGCGATGGAGGACTGTTCCGAGCGTTCCTTATCGCCAACTCCTCAGACCTCGCAATTTATCTAGCATGACTCATCAGATTCTCAAGGTTTTGGCATCCTAAGTTGTGCATGTTAATCACTTACAGAACACTTCAGTATAGAGAATCTGGCAAATCTACTGCACCTCCTGCCTGATTAGAACACATTGTGAGAAACTGGAGAGGATGGGGACCATATAGAAACTTCGGGGGACTGTTCAGTCTAATATGTATGTATTGAGGAACCTAAAAATGTGTATGTATGAAATGCTCTTAATATAAATGACTTGCAACACTGTACTTATAGACAATTCTCAAATCTTACTCTACTTTCACTCTTAAATTACCAGGACTGTCATCCTCTGAGTTATACACCACTAGGTGGAGCTATCTCCTTTGATGATGAACACATCCAATCAACCAATGTACCAGTGTGGCACAAGAACCAGTCAGTGTGGCAGTCATATTAATTTAGGCCTACATGTGCAATGTGTGGCCTTTGGGGAAGTCACTTCATCAGTGACCCAATGCAATATGTTTGTGATATTCTAGGTCAGCACTAGTACAAATAAATTTGCATATTAATATCTAGATTTACTCAGGAAGGTAATCAAGAGGGGCGACCTCTCTATCCTGTTAGATAGTGTTCATAGAGAGACAGTGTCCTCCAAAGCATTTTTCTCACTGAAAACTGACCTGGAAAATCTGTGCGTTTTGGTGCGTAATGAATACAACCCTGCTCTATCGATCTGCCTCTCTCCCGTGACACCAGCCACCCCATCATAACACAACCGCACCTCTAATTACCTTAAAAATGGATCAAATAAAGCCCAGATGCTATTTTAATTATGCCAATGTTCAGATGTATCACTTTGTATTCATGGCTCGGAGCATTGAGCTGCATTTCTCTGGAGTGGAGCCATTTGTCAAGCACCATGCTTGGGTCCTTGAGGGAGAAGGGAGCGGTTACCACACCCACCTTCTCTGCCCCTTACTGGTGTAATTAATAATCATCTTATTCAAATGAGGGGCAGATACAAAATAAACCGGGGCCTTACTTGAAAATCTGTGGCAAGACCTGAAAATGGTTGTCTAGCAATGATCAACAACCAATTTGACAGAGCTAGAAGATTACTTTAAAAATAATTATAACAGGCAAATGTTGCACAATCCAAGTGTGGAAGCGTTTAGAGACTTACCCAGAAAGACTCACAGCTGTATTCACTGCCAAAGGTGCTCCTACAAAGTATTGACTCAGATGTGTGCATACAGTGCCTTGCGAAAGTATTCGGCCCACTTGAACTTTGCGACCTTTTGCCACATTTCAGGCTTCAAACATAAAGATATAAAACTGTATTTTTTTGTGAAGAATCAACAACAAGTGGGACACAATCATGAAGTGGAACGACATTTATTGGATATTTCAAACTTTTTTAACAAATCAAAAACTGAAAAATTGGGCGTGCAAAATTATTCAGCCCCTTTACTTTCAGTGCAGCAAACTCTCTCCAGCAGTTCAGTGAGGATCTCTGAATGATCCAATGTTGACCTAAATGACTAATGATGATAAATACAATCCACCTGTGTGTAATCAAGTCTCCGTATAAATGCACCTGCACTGTGATAGACTCAGAGGTCCATTAAAAGCGCAGAGAGCATCATGAAGAACATGGAACACACCAGGCAGGTCCGGGATACTGTTGTGAAGAAGTTTAAAGCCGGATTTGGATACAAAAATATTTCCCAAGCTTTAAACATCCCAAGGAGCACTGTGCAAGCGATAATATTGAAATGGAAGGAGTATCAGACCACTGCAAATCTACCAAGACCTGGCCGTCCCTCTAAACTTTCAGCTCATACAAGGAGAAGACTGATCAGAGATGCAGCCAAGAGGCCCATGATCACTCTGGATGAACTGCAGAGATCTACAGCTGAGGTGGGAGACTCTGTCCATAGGACAACAATCAGTCGTATATTGCACAAATCTGGCCTTTATGGAAGAATGGCAAGAAGAAAGCCATTTCTTAAAGATATCCATAAAAAGTGTCATTTAAAGTTTGCCACAAGCCACCTGGGAGACACACCAAACATGTGGAAGAAGGTGCTCTGGTCAGATGAAACCAAATTTGAACTTTTTGCCAACAATGCAAAACTTTATGTTTGGCGTAAAAGCAACACAGCTGAACACACCATCCCCACTGTCAAACATGGTGGTGGCAGCATCATGGTTTGGGCCTGCTTTTCTTCAGCAGGGACAGGGAAGATGGTTAAAATTGATGGGAAGATGGATGGAGCCAAATACAGGACCATTCTGGAAGAAAACCTGATGGAGTCTGCAAAAGACCTGAGACTGGGACGGAGATTTGTCTTCCAACAAGACAATGATCCAAAACATAAAGCAAAATCTACAATGGAATGGTTCACAAATAAACATATCCAGGTGTTAGAATGGCCAAGTCAAAGTCCAGACCTGAATCCAATCGAGAATCTGTGGAAAGAACTGAAAACTGCTGTTCACAAATGCTCTCCATCCAACCTCACTGAGCTCGAGCTGTTTTGCAAGGAGGAATGGGAAAAAATTTCAGTCTCTCGATGTGCAAAACTGATAGAGACATACCCCAAGCGACTTACAGCTGTAATCGCAGCAAAAGGTGGCGCTACAAAGTATTAACTTAAGGGGGCTGAATAATTTTGCACGCCTAATTTTTCAGTTTTTGATTTGTTAAAAAAGTTTGAAATATCCAATAAATGTCGTTCCACTTCATGATTGTGTCCCACTTGTTGTTGATTCTTCACAAAAAAATACAGTTTTATATCTTTATGTTTGAAGCCTGAAATGTGGCAAAAGGTCGCAAAGTTCAAGGGGGCCGAATACTTTCGCAAGGCACTGTAGTTAAGTAAATGAGATATTTCTGTATTTAATTTCCAATAAATATGCAAAAATATCTAAAAACATGTTTTCACTGTTGTTATGGTATTGTGTGTCGATGGGTGAGAGACAAGGTTACTTTTATCAATATATTTGCCTGTATATTCCCCTCAACAAATGACATGCTAATGAGTTGTTTTGGATTTTAAATTATACAATGACTGAGGTTAAAGTGCAGACTCTCAAATTTAATTTGAGGATAATTTCATCCATGTTGGGTGAAACCGTTTAGAAATTACAGCACTTTTTGTACATATTCCCCCCATTTTAGGGGACCAAAAGTATTGGGACAAATTCACTTATATGTGTATTAAAGTTATAAAAAGTAAAATATTTGGTCCCATATTCATAGCATGCTATGACTACATCAAGCCGTGTGACTCTACACATTTGTTCGGCTGCATTTGCTGTTGGTTTTGGTTGTTTCAGATTATTTTGTGTGCCCAATAGAAATTAATAGTAAATCATGTATTGTATCATTTTGTAGTCAGTTTTATTTTGGAGTCACTTTTATTATTAACATAATATGTTTCATAACACTTCTACATTCATGTGGATGCTACCTGTAACGGTAGATTTCCTCTTCGTCTGAAGAAACACTCACACGGACACAAACACCCACAAACCAACAGTGAAACCCAGGCTACCTAAGTATGATTCTCAATCAGAGACAACTAACGACACCTGCCTCGGATTGAGAACCATACTAGGCTGAACACAAAAACCAACATAGAAAAACAAACAGACTGCCCACCCCAACTCACACCCTGACCATACTAAATAAAGACAAAACAAAGGAAATAAAGGTCAGAACGTGACAGTACCCCCCCCCCAAAGGTGCGGACTCCGGCCGCAAAACCTGAACCTATAGGGGAGGGCCTGAGTGGGCGTCTGTCCGCGGTGGCAGCTCTGGCGCGGGACGTGGACTCCACTTCACCATAATTTTAGTGCGCCTCTTAGCCCGCCTCCGTGGCCTCTTTAGAGCGGCGACCCTCACCGCCGACCTTGGACTGGGGACCCATGCCACGGGTCCCGAATGGACGGGAGACTCCGGCAGCGCCGGACAGGTGGGAGACTCCGGCAGCTCCGGAGTGAAGGGCAATTCCAGCATCGCTGACGTGACAGGCGTCTCTGGCAGCTCCTGGCTGGCTGATGGCTCTGGCAGCTCTTGGCTGACTGACGGCTCTGGCAGGTCCTGGCTGACTGACGGCTCTGGCAGCTCCTGGCTGACTGACGGCTCAGGGCAGACTGGCGGCTCTAGCTGCTCAGGACAGACTGGCGGCTCTAGCGGCTCAGGACAGACGGGAGACTCGAGCAGCTCAGGACAGAGGGGAGACTCTAGCAGCTCAGGACAGAGGAGAGACTCTAGCAGCTCAGGACAGACGGGAGACTCTAGCAGCTCAGGACAGACGGGAGACTCTAGCAGCTCAGGACAGATGGGAGACTCTAGCAGCTCAGGACAGACGGGAGACTCTAGCAGCTCAGGACAGGAGGAGGGCTCTGGCAGCGCTGGACAGGCGGGAGCACCTGTAGGCAGAAGACGGAGAGACAGCCTGGTGCGGGGGTGCCACCGGAGGGCTGGTGCATGAGGTGGCACTGGATAGACCGGACCGTGAAGGCGCACTGGAGCTCTTGAGCACCGAGCCTGCCCAACCTTACCTGGTTGAATGCTCCCGGTAGCCAGGCCAGTGCGGCAAGGTGGAATAGCCGGCACTGGGCTGTGCTGGCGAACCGGGGACACCATGCGTAAGGCTGGTGCCATGTACGCCGGCCCGAGGAGACGCACTGGAGACCAGATGCGTAAAGCCGATATGAGGAGCTGGAATGTACCGCACTGGGCTATGCACACACACTGGGGAGACTGTGCGCTCCACCGAGCCTCCCCCAATAATTTTTTGGGGCTGCCTCTCGGGTTTCCAGCCGCGCTGCCGTGCTGCCTCCTCATACCAGCGTCTCTCTGCCTTCGCTGCCTCCAGCTCTGCCTTGGGACGGCGATATTCCCCTGGCTGTGCCCAGGGTCCTTTACCGTCCATAATCTCCTCCCAAGTCCAGGAGTCTTGTGTTCGCTGCTGCTGCTGCCCGTTACCACGCCGCTTGGTCCTTTTGTGGTGGATGTTTCTGTAACGGCAGATTTCCTCTTCGTCTGAAGAGGAGTAAGGATCGGACCAAGATGCAGCGTCGTAAGTGTTCATGACGATTTATTAAAAACGAACTGAACACTGAAATACAAAACAATAAACAATGTGATGAAAACCGAAACAGTACCGTGTGGCGACAAACACTCACACAGAAACAAACACCCACAAACCAGCAGCGAAACCCAGGCTACCTAAGTATGATTCTCAATCAGAGACAACTAACGACACTTGCCTCTGATTGAGAACCATACTAGGCTGAACACAAAAACCAACATAGAAAAACAAACAGACTGCCCACCCCAACTCACGCCCTGACCATACTAGACAAAGACAAAACAAAGGAAATAAAGGTCAGAACGTGACACTACCATCATTTTGGATAACCCCGAATGAATCGTGAATAATGATAAGTGAGAAAGTTACAGAGACATAAATATCATACCCCCCCCAAAAAATGCTAACCTCCCCTGTAATGGTGAGAGGTTAGGATGTCTTGGGGGTATGATATTTGTGAGTCTAACTGTCACGATTGTCGTAGTGAGGAGACCAAAGCGCAGCATGGTGTGAATACATACTTTTAATGAATGACGAAAAAACACAAAGTACACTAAACAAACAAACAAAATAACAAAAACGAACGTGACCGCTATTGAAACTGAGTGCTAACATGCAACATCACATAGACAATAACCCACCAAATACCCAAAGAAGATGGCTGCCTAAATATGGTTCCCAAACAGAGACAACAATAAACAGCTGCCTCTAATTGAGAACCAATCTAGGCAACCATAGACATACATAACCCCCTAGATGGTAAACAACCCCATTAACCTAAAAAAACCTGAGACAGTACAAAAACACATACTTCACCCATGTCACACCCTGACCTAACCAAAATATATAAAGAAAACAAAGAATACTCAGGTCAGGGCGTGACAGTACCCCCCCACAAAGGTGCGGATTCCGGCTGCAAAAACCTCATCTAAAGGGGAGGGTCCGGGTGGGCCTCTGTCATGGCAGCGGCTCGGGTGCGGGACGTGGACCCCACTCTACCTCAGTCTTGGCCCACTTAGGTGGCGCCTGAGGAGCGGGGACCCTCGCAGCGGGCCCCGGACTGAAGATTATCGTAGAGAGCGCCACTGGACGGAAAGGCGCCTCTGGACTGAGGAGCGACTCAAATCAAATAATAAATAAATCAAATAAAATTGTATTTGTCACATACACATGGTTAGCAGATGTTAATGCGAGTGTAGCGAAATGCTTGTGCTTCTAGTTCCGACAATGCAGTAATAACCAACAAGTAATCTAACTAGCAATTCCAAAACTACTGTCTTGTACACAGTGTGAGGGGATAAAGAATATGTACATAAGGATATATGAATGAGTGATGGTACAGAGCAGCATAGGCAGATACAGTAGATTGTATCGAGTACAGTATATACATATGAGATGAGTATGTAAACAAAGTGGCATAGTTAAAGTGGCAAGTGCGACTCTGGCAGCTCCGGACAGGAGGGAGACTCTGGCGGCTCCGGACAGGAGGGCGACTCCTGCATCGCGGCGTGACAGGCGGCTCTGGCAGCTCCTGGCTGGCTGACGGCTCTGGCAGCTCCTGGCTGGCTGACGGCTCTGGCAGCTCCTGGCTGGCTGACGGCTCTGGCAGCTCCTGGCTGGCTGACGGCTCTGGCAGCTCCTGGCTGGCTGACGGCTCTGGCAGCTCCTGGCTGGCTGACGGCTCTGGCAGCTCCTGGCTGGCTGACGGCTCTGGCAGGTCCTGGCTGGCTGACGGCTCTGGCAGGTCCTGGCTGGCAGACGGCTCTGGCAGGTCCTGGCTGGCAGACGTCTCTGGCAGGTCCTGGCTGGCTGACGGCTCTGGCAGCTCCTGGCTGGCTGACGGCTCTGGCAGCTCCTGGCTGGCTGACGGCTCTGGCAGCTCCTGGCTGGCTGACGGCTCTGGCAGCTCCTGGCTTACTGACGGCTCTGGCAGGTCCTGGCTGACTGACGGCTCAGGACAGACGGGAGACTCTGGCGGCTCAGGACAGACGGGAGACTCTGGCGGCTCAGGACAGACGGGAGACTCTGGCGGCTCAGGACAGACGGGAGACTCTGGCGGCTCAGGACAGACGGGAGACTCTGGCGGCTCAGGACAGACGGGAGACTCTGGCGGCTCAGGACAGACGGGGGACTCTGGCGGCTCAGGACAGACGGGAGACTCTGGCGGCGCTGGGCAGGAGTAAGGCTCTGGCAGCGCTGGACAGGCGGGAGCACCTGTAGGGATGAGACGGAGAGACAGCCTGGTGCGGGGGGCTGCCACCGGAGTACTGGTGCGTGGAGGTGGCACGGGATAGACCGGACCATGAAGGCGTACTGGAGATCTTGAGAGCAGGGCTGGCACCATCCGCCCTGGCTGGATTCTCACCCTAGCCCGGCAGATGCAGGGAGCTGGGATGTAGCGCACCGGGCTAAGCACGCGTACTGGGGACTCCGTGCGCTCCACTGCATAACACGGTGCCTGACCAGTACAACGCCCGCCACGGTAAGCAAAGCTCGGAGAACTGTAACTCTGAGCTGGCACAAGACGTGCAGGGCTAGGGAGGCGCACAGGAGGCCTGGTGCGTGGGGCTGGCACAGTCTTCACCAGACGGCTAGCAAGCACCTCAGGATGAGTATGGAGAGCTGACTCCGGTGACATCAAATCCCCGACACGCTCCATTGGGCGGATGTCGTGCCTCAGGCACCAACACAGCACCTCCCTCATAACTCTCTCCTCCAATCTCCCCATTAACTCCTTCACTGTCTCTGCTTCGCTCACCTCCAATACCGCCCTGATCGGCTCTGGTTCCATCCTTGGCTCCTTACGGTAAGCAGGGGGAGTTGGCTCAGATCTGACTCCTGACTATGCCTCACTCTCCCTGTGCCCCCTCCCAAGACATTTTTGGGGCTGCCTCTCGGGCTTCCAGCCGTGCTGCCGTGCTGCCTCCTCATACCGGCGCCTCTCTGCTTTTGCTGCCTCCAGCTCTGCTTTGGGACGGCGATATTCCCCTGATTGTGCCCAGGGTCCTTCGCCGTCCAGAATCTCCTCCCAAGTCCATGAGTCCTGCGTTCTTTGCCGCTGCTGGCCGTTACCACGCTGCTTGGTCCATTGGTGGTGGGTTATTCTGTCACGATCGTCGTAGTGAGGAGACCAAAGCGCAGCGTGGTGTGAATACATAATGTCAATGAATGACGAAAAAACACGAAGTACACTAAACAAACAAAAGAAATAACAAAAGAAGACCGTGACCGCTATCGAAACTGAGTGCTAGCATGCAACATCACAATAACCCACCAAATACCCAAAGAAGATAGCTGCCTAAATATGGTTCCCAATCAGAGACAACGATAAACAGCTGCCTCTAATTGAGAACCAATCTAGGCAACCATAGACATAAATAAACCCCTCGATGGTAAACAACCCCATGAACCTACAAAACCCCTAGACAGTACACAAACACATACATCACCCATGTCACACCTGACCTAACCAAAATATATAACGAAAACAAAGAATACTCAGGTCAGGGCGTGACACTAACATTCTCACTCAAATTTGTATCCTCACGCCCACTCAGTCGGACTTGAGAATTCCAATGAGCTACATTAACCCCAAATGTATATAATCCGAAAACCAACGGTATTTATTTTTCTCACAAGATTTTCTCCTCAAAGATTCCCTCTGTTGAGCTGAGAGAGAGAACATGGCCTGGTTTCCTGATAGCGATTGAATTTAGGCTTACAAGTGTTTTAATGATGCATCTTTTGTACAACGGTCGAAGCTTTAACATACAATATGTTACCCCCAAAAACACGCAGAGAGAGCATTCGCTAAGTTCGTCTTTGAGGCATGTGTCGATGCTGATAGGATCCGAAAAATGCAATGCTGGATTGGATCCTCTTTCTCCATTCAAATCTTACGGTAATCAGGGGTGATTTTAGCATGTAAATCTTGGTGGGGCAAAAAATATATATAATTATGCATGCCAGCAAAGCCACGACATGACACAACACAACACTAAACAATACATTAATTGCACTATAACAGTGGCAAACGGTGCACACAAACTGTTAAGGCCTACATAAAGCTGTCGCAACAGCTGAGTCCCAACAGAAGTCACAACACCTTACCACTGCTACACCTGGCTATCAGCGGAGCCTTGTCTGGCAGCAAAACAGTTCACTCATCCTCATTTACTGCCTTTAAAAAAACATAGTTGATATGACTGACTTTCTTTAACAAATGTGGTTTCTCCTGACAATTGAGATGTACAAAATATCTCATAAGAGAACAACGAGCGGATAAGAGGCAATCGGTAATTTCGATTAAGACATTAATGAACGAGCTAGGACGGACATTGTCAATATAACTATTTGTTCAGCACTTTTGAAATGTTCAGCGACAGAATTCAGAACATGGGCCGTTCGTTCAGTATTCTCCCTACACACCAAGTCAGAACCGTAGGATAAATAACGGTGGCATATAAGCAGACAATGAAAGCCCTTACAATATTCAACGATTATATTTCTCATTTCTCTCTTTGGCTATAGGCCAAATTATTCACTTGCGGCACATGGGCTACTAACAACTTACTACACAACATACACTTAGTAACGTTATTATTTTCTTAGCTACAGTATACATATCTTCCTGGCATATTACATAATTTATGCAGCAGCATACAATACATTTTTGGACTCACGTTGTTGTACTGTGCTCACTTTCTTCCTAACCAGTCATTGTTGAATTTGCAATCAAATCAAATTGTATTTGTCACATGCGACCTTACAGTGAAATGCTTACTTACAAGCCCTTAACCAACAATGCAGTTAAGAAAAAAATAATAATAATACAAATTTAAAAAATACTTAAAGAGCAGCAGCAAAATAACAATAGTGAGGTTATATACAGGGGGTACCGGTACAGAGTCAATGTGCAGGGCACCGGTTAGTTGTGGTAATCGAGGTAACATATACATGTGGGTAGAGTTGTTAAAGTGACTTATGCCTAGATAATAACAGAACGTAGTAAAAATCATTGTAAAGGATTGAAACAGTTTCCCATGCTTGTTCAATGAGCCATAAACAATTAATGAACATGCACAGTCGTTAAGACACTAACAGCTTACAGACGGTAGGCAATTAAGGTCACAGTTATGAAAACGTAGGACACTAAAAAGGCCTTTCTACAGACTCTGAAAAACACCAAAAGAAAGATGCCCAGGGTCCCTGCTCATCTGCATGAACGCGCCTTAGGCATACTGCAAGGAGGCATGAGGAAAAGTGGAGGGTCCGTCATGGTCTGGGGCGGTGTGTCACAGCATCATTGGACTGACCTTGTTGTCGTTGCAGGAAATCTCAACACTGTGTGTTACAGGGAAGACATCCCCCTCATGTGGTACCCTTCCTGCAGGCTCAACCTGACATGACCCTACAGCATGACAATGCCACCAGCCATATTGCTCGAACTGTGCGTGCAAGGCAGGAATGTCAGTGTTCTGCCATGGCCAGCGAAGAGCCCGGATCTCACTCCCATTGAGCACGTCTGGAACCTGTTGGAATGGAGGGTGAGGGCTAGGGCCATTCCCCCCAGAAATGTCCGGGAACTTGCAGGTGCCTTGGTGGAAGAGTGGGGTAACATCTCACAGCAAGAACTGGCAAATCTGGTGCAGTCCATGAGGAGGAGAAGCACTGCAGTACTTAATGCAGCTGGTGGCAACACCAGATACTGACTGTTACTCCTGATTTTTACGCCCCCTTTGTTCAGGGACACATTATTCAATTTCTGTTGGTCACATGTCTGTGGAACTTGTTCAGTTTATGTCTCAGTTGTTGAATCTTGGTATGTTCATACACATCTTTACACATGTTAAGTTTGCTGAAAATAAACACAGTTGACAGTGAGAGGACATTTCCTTTTTTGCTGAGTTTATAATGTCATTTGACGTAATTTTATCTGTGGCCAATGACCTTGATCCTTCTTAGATGGGCACCTCGAGGTCTCCACATACACTTCGTGGTGATGTAGTTTCCCCATGAGTGACAGAACACTGAGCCAATCACGGCGCAACGCTCTGTGATATAGCCTGGATTCGAACCAATTGGCCCAGAACTTAACCTTACCCTACCACTTACCCTTATCCCAACAACTTGCTAGCAAGCCTAAACCTAACCTTTTGCAATTGCATGTAAATGTAAGTTGTCTTGGGAGTTAGCGTTTCTCAGGCTATTTGATTTATTTTTTTACCACACGGTGTTGTCTTGTGTTATTACGTTATTACATGATCTGCAAACCCAAACTGGGTAATTGTGTCATGTGATATTACCTAGGATGAGAAATCATCAATGGAACTTCCAACTGAATCCAAGAAATGTGTCTGATGTCAGTGACGTTAATATTCACACGAGACGAGAAAAAAACACTCAATCTCAGTCAGCTGAAGCAGTGATGTAATCAGAGGAGGAGGAGGTTGGCGCTTTTGGGCTTTACAATTTATTGCCAGGAGTATCAGACACATGACGGACATCTAGTGAGAGGAGAGAGGGACAACGCAAAGGACGGAAAAGGAAAATAAGGATTCAATGAAATAGAGATAAACATAAGACATACTGTGAATCTCTAGAGTCTAGAGATATAGGTAAAAAAAGGGGGTGGGGGGGGGGTTATGTGGAGATATAGAACTGCAGAGTCCTGAATCCATTCAACAGGAATTTCGTAGCCGTGTTTTGCTGTGTACCGGTAGAGCCTGTGGAACAGGCAGCGTGCGCCTCTGTCTCTCACACTGCTGCAGTGGAGTACACGCAGAGCCCAGCACTGCTCTTGGTGATACACAGCACAGTACCGCAGACGGGTCCTCCTGCCTCTTCTCCTCTCCTCTTCACTCTATTCCTCTGAGGGCTTGGATAAAAAAAAGAAACGGAAGGAAGGAAGAGTGGGATCTTCTTTTTATTTTTTTATTTTTTTGTTACCCACCGGAGCAGACTCTTTCTCAGATCTGACCAGAAACACCACTGTCTGTGTCTCTGTATTTCCTGTTATCGAGTGAAAAAGCGACATATGTGCTCCGATGTCTCCACAATATAGGCACGCTGCAAGGTAAGAGCATTGGGATGCATGTCATGTTACCCCTAAAAGCTCAGCCACATTTTTCACAAGCAGGAGGAATGTGAGACCTATTGCGGTAATATACATGTTATTGTCACAGCCTTGCTTCTGTCTCAGAGGCTGATGAAACAGGTTGATTGAAAGTTGACAGACCCTGACCTAGTACCTGGTGTTCATCTTCTTATTGGATTTCGGGACGGGTAGAAAATACCACCAAACCAAGCCTCGGTGGAGGCTGAGAAATTCATAACACCTTGGGCAGAAGCAGCTCATCTGTCTTCCGCTGGAAGTGAAGAGCGAATGCTCTCCCCCTCGATTGTCAGTGATCCGTTCGGCTACTGTATGTGTGTGTGTGTTAAGCTTGAAGAGTGGGAGGGCCGACCCACTGCCGATGCTCTTGATGGGCAACGGGGGAATTTTTATGTGACTAACATCTGTAGATGGAGTTACCTTGATATGTTGAAGCCGTGTATGTTTGGGGCTCAGTTTCTCAAATGAAATGGATGAATGAAATGGGGAAAGAGATAATGTTGCCGAGCAGTAATCTCATAGGGGTTTGGTTGGCCGGAGTGGAGAGATGTGATTTGTGTGTGTGAGAGACAGTGGTTGCATGTACGTTCGTGCGTGCAGGTGTTTGTGTGTGTGTGTTTCTGAAACATAGAGACAGATACTGCGAGACAGGGAGACAAGGGAAGAGAGCAGGGAGGGAGCGAGAGAGAGTCACAGAGTCCTCCGTCTCTCTCTCTCTCTCTCTCTCTCTCTCTCTCTCTCTCTCTCTCTCTCTCTCTGCAAACCATGGGGCAGACATGTGGTGGTTTCCCTGGCATTTCTCAATCACATGTGGGACATCTGCCCTAAGTCCTTACCCTAGTCTGACCTAAAAGAGATGTCACTTTCAACCTTCTAGGTCCGTCCACCCCCCACCAACCCTATAAATTAGAGACGGCGCCAAGCTGCTACTGCAGCTCCCTCTAAATCCTCCATGCTGCAGTTGAACAGCTTCACCGGGCTTGTGGGTGCGTGCGTGCGCGCGCGTGTGTGTATGCGTGTTTGACTGGCCTGTATGAGATAATTTACCATGTGTGAGGCTTGTACACTCCAAGCACTACAATGTGATAGACAATTCTTTAACACGGATCCAGATATCGATCTCCTCACTGTGGATATGGTCCGTTGCATTGATGTGACAAACAGGCATGTTCACACACACACCAGGACTTGACGTTAACTTTTAGTAGGACAACTTTAGAGAATGGTATGGAGGGAATAGCAGCCGTGTTACGGGCTCCTGACCAATTGTGCTATTTTGTGGGGTTTTTGAGCTGATTTGAACATTTTTTGTAAATAATGTTTCCGCCATCGTTTACTATGACTGACAAGAGCTTCTGGACATCACCAACTTTGATTTGAATGTGGATTTCTACTTCAATGAGTCGGTGGCGAAGGACATAATGCTCATCCCGGACCAGGCCCAAATCCCGACACCCGTAAAAGGAAGAGGCGGCGTTATAGAGGCCAACCTGACGAGACTAGGTCGGCAAGTGGATAAACTGCCTCTACCCTCTGTTCTATTAGCGAACCTGCAACACTGGAAAGTAAACTGGTAGAGCTCCCTTTGAGACTATCCTATCAATGTGATCTGAAGAACTTTAATATCCCATGTTTCTTGTTTCTCGAAGTCGTGGCTGATCAAGGACATGGACAATGTGAATCCTGCTGATTTAGTGATTTTAATTTTAATTTAGGAAATCTGTTCCCAACTATTCCCACGCATATTAGACACGTGTAAGCAAGGTTTGAAATTATTGTGTTTTAGTCAAATATTATATCTGTTTGGGCTTCTTGCGGTCAATTTGTAATCTACAAATGATTTGGAATTATGTTCCGGCCGCATGACCATCCACTCAAGAAAAAATCGCCCCTTGGCTGAATCTAGTTGATGATCCCTGCTGTAGACCATACTATTTAACAAGAGAGTTTTCATCTATATTTTTCATAGCTGGCTGTTTACCAACGAGCTGTATAGGACCATAAGCAAACAAGAAAATTATCACCCAGAGGTGGCGCTCCTAGTGGCCGGTGTTTTACTGCAGGAAAACAGAAATCCGTTGTAACTAATTTCTACCAGCATGTCATCTGTGCAACTAGAAAAAACTCTAGATCATCTTTACTCCACACACAGAGACGCATACAAAGCTCTCCCTCGCCCTCTATTTGGTAAATCTGACCATAACTCTATCCTCCTTATTCCTGCTTACAAGCAAAAACTCAAACAGGAAGTACTAGTGACGCGCTCAATAAGGAAGTGGTCCGATGAAGTGGATGCTAAGCTACAGGAATGTTTCGCTAGCATAGACTGGAATATGGTCTGCGATTGATCTGATAGCATTGAGGAGTTTACCACGTCAGTCACCCACTTCATTAATACTGTAGGTGCATCAACAAAATCATCCCCAGAGTGACCATACGTATTTATCCCAACTAGAATACATGGGTTACAGGAAACATCTGAACTGACCTAAAAGCTAGAGCTGCCGCTTTCAAGATATGGGACACTAATCTGGACACTTATAATAAATCCTGCTACACTCTCCGATGAAGCATCCAACAGGCAAAGCTTCAATAATGGACAAAGATCAAATCCTACTACAATGGCTCTGACACTCGTCAGATGTGGCAGAGCTTGCAGACTATCACAGATTACAAAGTGAAACCCAGCTGAGAGCTGCCAAGTGACGCAAGTCTACCAGATGAGCTAAATGCATTCGATGCTTGCTTCAACACTGAACCATGCATGAGTGCACCAGCTGTTCCAGATGACTGTGTGATTACGCTCTCCGTAGCCAATGTGAGTAAGACCTTGAAACAGGTTAACGCTCATAAGGCTTCAGGGCCAGACGGATTTCCAGGACGCATACTCAGGGCTGGCAAGTATCTTCACTGACATTTTCAACCTCTCCCTGACCCAGTCTGGAAAACCTACAAACCACCATAGTCCCTGCGCCTAAGAACACCAAGGTAACCCGTCTAAATGACTATCACCCTGCCGCACTCACATCAGTATCTATGAAATGCTTTGAAAGGCTGGTCATGGATCACATCAACACCATCTTCCCAGACACCCTGGACCCACTCCAATTCACATACTGTACCACCCCAACAGATTCACAGATGATGCAATATCTATTGCACTCCACACTGCCCTGTCCACCTGGACAAAATGAACACCTGTGTGAGAATGCTGTTCATTGACTACAGTTCAATGTTCAACACCATAGTGCCCTCCACGGTCATCACTAAGCTAAGGACCCTGAGACTGAACACCTCCCTCTGCAACTGGATCCTGGACTTCCTGATGGGCAGCCCCCAGGTGGTGAGGTAGGCAACAACACATCCGCCACATTGACCCTCAACATGGGGGCCCCTCAAGGGTGTGTTCTGAGTCCCCTCCTGTACTCCCTGTTCACCCACGACTGCATGGCAGCACATGACTCCAAAACCATCATTAAGTTTGCTGACAACACAAAGGTGGTAGGCATCATCATCAACGATTGCCTATAGGGAGGAAGGCAGAGACCTGGCAGGGTGGTGCTAGGACAACAAACTCTCCCTCAATGTCAGCAAGACAAAGGGGCTGATCGTGGACTACAGGAAATGGAGGGCTAAGCATGCCCCTCATTTACATTGACGGGGCTCTGGTGGAGTGAGTCAAGAGCTGAAAAGGTTTGGCATGGGCCCTCAGATCCTCAAAAGGTTCTGCAGTTACACCATTGAGAGCATCGTATCTGGCTGCCTCACACTTGTTACAGTATGGCAACTGCTTGGAATCACACCATAAGGTGCTACATAGGGTATTGCAAATGCCCCAGTACATCACTGGGGTCAAGCTCCCTGACATCCAGGACCTCTATAACAGGCGGAAGGCCCTACAATTTTCAAAGACTCCAGGCACCCAAGTCATAGACTGTTCTCTTTGCTATTGCACAGTAAGCGGTCTTAAACTAATGATGGACTGTCGTTTCTATTTGTTTATTTGAGCTGTTCTTGCCATAATATGGAATTGGTATTTTACCAAATAGGGCTGTATACCACCCCTTACTTGTCACAACACAACTAATTGGCTCAAACGCATTAACAAGTACAAATGTACTTTTAACAAGGCACACCTGTTAATTAAAATGCATTCCAGGTAACTACCTCATGAAGCTGGTTGAGAGAATGCCAAGAGTATGCCAAGCTGTCATCAAGGCAAAGGGTGGCTACTTTGAAGAATCTCAAATATAAAATATTTAGATTTGTTCAACATTTTTTTGTTTGCTACATGATTCTATGTGTGTTATTTCATAGTTTTGATGTCTTCACTATTATTCTACAATGTAGAAAATAGTAAACACACAAAAAAAGTAGTAGTAGGAGTCCAAACATTTGACTGGTACTGAAAGTGTTCACACCCCTGAGTCAATATGTTGTAGAAGCACGTTTGGCAGTAATTAGAGTTGTAAGTATTTTTGGGTAAGTCTCTAAGAGCTCTCCACACCAGGATTGTGCAACATTTGCCCATTTATTATTTTCAAAATTCTTCAAGCTCTGTCAAATTAAACACTTAAGAACAGTCACTATCTATACTGTATATGATCCCAGAGTTGCATGTCAGAGCAAAACCAAGCCATGAGGTCAAAGGAATTGTTCGTAGAGCTACCAAGACAGGATTGTGTCAAGGCACAGATCTGGGGAAGAGTACCAAAACATTCCTGCAGCATTGAAGGTCCCTAGAACACAGTGGCCTCCATCATTCTTAAATGGAACAAGTTTGGAACCACCAAGACTGTTCCTAGAGCTGGCCGCCCGGCCAAACTGAGCAATCAGGGGAGAAGGGCCTTGGTTAGGGAGGTGAACAAAAACCTGATGGTCACACTGACAGAGCTCCAGAGTTTGTCTGGGGAAATGGGAGAATCTTCCAGAAGGACAATCATCTCTGCAGCACTCCACCAATCAGGCCTTTATGGTAGAGTGGCCAGACGGAAGACACTCCTCAGTGAAAGGCATGAAAACCTGCTCCAGAGCTCTCAGGACCTCAGATTGGGGCAAAGGTTCACCTTCCAACAGGACAACGACCCTAAGCACACAGCCAAGACAACGCAGGAGTGGCTTCGGGACAAGTCTCTGAATGTCCTTGAGTGGCCCAGCCAGAGCCTGGACTTGAACCCGATCGAACATCTCTGGATAGACCTGAAAATAGCTGTGCAGCGATGCTCCACATCCAATCTGACAGAGCTTGAGAGGATCTGTAGAGATGAATGGGAGAAACTCCCCAAATACAGGCACACCAAAGCTTGCATCGTTATACCCAAGAAGACTCGAGGCTGTAATCGCTGGCAAAGGCACTTCAATAAAGTACTGAGTAAATGGTCTGAATACTTATGTAACATTGATTTTTACATTTTCTATTCATAATACATTTAAAATATGTCTAAAAAAAACAGTTTTTGCTTTGTCATTATGGGTGTGTAGATTGATGAGGACATGTCTCTTTAAAAATCAATTTTAGAGTAAGGCTGTATCAAAATGTGGAAAAAGTCAACGGGTCTGAATACTTTCCAAATGCGCTGAACGGTACTGGCCCTGATAATATTACAGTAAATGAGGTGTGGGTAAATGAAGGTATAGTATGAAGTTAGCAAGCAAACCTAATGAACTAAACCACTAATATTTCTGATGATATCAACATCTTCCATCACTTTGCTGCAGACAAATTGAATATGTTCTTTTCAGGATAACTTTTCATCAATTAAAACTCAGAGGAATCTAGTGGATGTAACCTGTTCCATTTCATTCCCACCAATTGAGATTCTGGCTCTTTATTTCTTTTTTTTATTCTTACTAGTAAATACAATAAAGTTGAATTTTTTTAACATTTCATTTAAAAAAAATCTGGAATCTTTTGGGTATGTCTATTTAGGCGCAAATCTACATTTTGCCATTACATCTAAGTTACCAATCACCTCCATTACATAAGATGGATCAAACTCAAGGAGAGAAGTGGAAATGTCCCTTAATGTAATCAAAGGGATTTCCATCAGTTTTCTCTATTTCCTTTGACAGAGAGGAATCCACATTCCCAATTTTTTTTTTAAATTTTGAACATTCACATGAAATAACATCAGGATCACTATAGGTCATATTTCCATTGAGATGGGATTAGTTTTAGATGCCTTTTTCTTATTCAACAGTTTATTATTTGTTCTTATACCTTTTTGTGATTGCAGAATTCATGGGAGAGGTGAGAAACCTTTTAGAGACCGGTTGGAAATCTAGGTTTCCAGAACCCTTCTGCTCTCTTACGCAGTCTAACTAAGGGAAAGCAGTGGTGAAATACATAATGATGTGTGAAAAGTCTGTTAAGCAGACTCCACATCGGCCTGATAATAAAAACGTTCCATTGAATTATCGTCAATCAACATCTAAACGTATAAGCTCACAATGACTTTTGTAAAATATACTACATTTAATGCTACTAATAATTCCCATCTGTTCATTTCCAGCTGCCAAAGAGAAGTGGAGAATTGGAAAGTGTTCAGAAATGTCGGTATGAAGTATACCTGTATTAGCCACATTATTCAAATCATTTGTAAAAAAAATATGATCAATAAATGTACAGACGCGGCTACACAGATCTGCTCTTTGATCTCAATAGCACATCTCGCAACCCGGGGATGATTGAAAGTCCGCTCTGCCTGTCATGCAATACAATCCTACTCCGATGAGCGCTGCAGAAGTTGGGATAAAGAGCAATACATAGCATCCAGAGGACACAGATCTAATTCAATTTTTTTTATTCTCCCGGACAAGCGTTAATGTCGAGCTCTGCGCATGCACGGACACACACGTACACACACACAATGGTTGGACAGCTGTGTCTAACCGAGGCAGCCATTTGTCATCCCCTGTAAATATAGAGGAGATTCACGGAGGGATAGGACAGCAGAAGCTCCTCACAGCAACCTGCGCTGTCTCGGGCATCTGTGCTGCTCCATTCCCCTCCAGATAGCGCCCTTAAAACGGTTTCCACAGCAGTTAGCCTAGCATCCCTAAAGCCCCACTCTTCAGCTTCTCCCTCACTATTGCACGTTTACCTGTCTGTCGCAAATCATTCTCATAGCTCGATTTACGAGATGGGTGACGCCGTTATCTGGCCTTTAGTTTCAGTCACGGGAGGCCTACCACCACGTATGTTTTATGGGCAATAAAAGCAGTGTGTAGCCCTCTCTCTCCATATCTAATCCTACAGTGTTATGACCTCGTCTACGGTGTTTAACAAGCTGTAGTATTTATGTCTGACATTGGTTGATGTGATCCTCAGTGTGTGTTCTTCTGTTGGGGTCCATGGTGTGTACTACTGTATACAGAATAATGATATTACATAGCCTACTGCTTAAAAGACTTGGATCGCTTGTTCGGTGGATAGCCGTGCTTAGCATCATGCACTGGGTGTGTGAGTGAATACGAGTTGGACTAGAGTGCATTCAGAGCCTCCTCTTTGATTGTGTGACATTCCTACTCATTCCTACGCACACACACACACACACACACACACACACACACACACACACACACACACACACACACACACACACACACACACACACACACACACACACACACACAGAGAGAGTACCTCAATTTTGGCATTGAGGGTTTGGTGTGATGCTGGAGTAGCAGCCAGGTCTGCTAGTAAAATGTCTCAAAATAACTTAACCAAAATAAACACCCAAAATGTTGTGCCACATCAAAAACGACTATTATTCCTCATGACTTGGCGACTAACAAGTGCGCGCATGTGCATTAGGGTGCTTTTGGGCATGTGTGCGTAGTGTAGTTATTCCTGTGGGAGGCGGGAAATGGATATTCCGCTTGATGTAGGCACCCATTATCTACAGTAGGCACCCATTATCTACAGTAGGCACCCATTATCTACACTAGGCACCCATTATCTACACTAGGCACCCATTCTGAACCTTGAATCCAACGTTGAATCCAACGTTGAATCTCTCTAACCCTATTCATGACTACTCATTCGTTTATGGTCAATGGGTCCATTTGGCACACACATTCCCCTTTCCACATCATGCAAGCATGGCTAATACACTGCATGTGTTTCATGGCCTCAAGGCTCTCCTTTTGCAGACGTTTAGTAGGTTAAAAATGGAGTTAAACACCATGACTGCACATCCTGAGTATATCATATCCCCACCACAGATCCGCATTGAGACCTTCTCTCTGTGTCGAGGTTAGAGTGCATGCGGAACCATGCGGAACCAGAGCTCAGGTGTTAGTAGAGAGGAAACCTTTCATGGTGGATATTAAAGCATGTGTTCTGTTCTCCGGTAGAGAGATGTTGCAGTAAATAATAGGTTTCCGTGGCTTCCCTAATGAGGGCTGGATTCATCCTTTCTCTGACAGTAACGCAGATCGCAATGCGCTGCTCTCCTCTCCAGCCTGTTTCCATGGAGATGCTCAGCAGCTGTAGTGTTTTTTTTCCCATCCCCTTTTTGTTCCTCTCTCTCTCTCGCTTTGTACATTCCTCCAAACGATGATGGTGGTGCTTCATAGGATCTGGGCCAGAGAGTACATGTTCTATATGTGTGTGTGTGTGTGTGTGTGTGTGGAGGTTGGCTTGTTTAGAGGTTTAACTGTGTGTGTGTGTGTGTGTGTGTGTGTGTGTGTGTGTGTGTGTGTGTGTGTGTGTGTGTGTGTGTGTGTGTGTGTGTGTGTGTGTGTACTGCGGGGGTGGTTTTAACGTGTATTGTGTGTTACTGAGTAACAGGCAGTGTGTGTGTGTGTGTGTGCAGGGGTACTTTCATGGACGGGGGTGCAACTGACTGTGTGTGCGTATGTTCAAGAGTGGGTGGGATTATGCTCTTCTCTCGCTGGGTTATTCAGCCTCTGATGTGTTGTGATTCACCAATACAAGATCTTCTCTGTTTCACCGCTGATAGCAGGAGCGCCCCATGGATCTATATTTAGGCCTGCAAATGACAGATGACACACAGATTCCTCAGACAAAATCAGCCCAAGTCAATTCGTTTTTATGGGGGAGTCCAAGATATCGTTTGATGAATCATAGCACAATTATAGATGCAAGTCAATGGCCTTGGTCATCAGTAGATATTTTACAGAACATTCAATCCTGACACATCAGAACGGACCTATTTTTACTATACTCAACAAAAATATAAAACGCAACATGTAAAGTGTTGGTCCCATGTTTCATGAGCTGAAATAAAATATCCCAGAAATGTTCCATACTCACAAAAAGCTTATTTCTCTAAAATGTTGTGCACAAATGGACAATGACCCCAAGCATATTTCCAAAGTTGTGGCAAAATGGCTTAAGGACAACAAAGTCAAGGTATTGGAGTTGCCATCACAAAGCCCTGACCTCAATCCTATAGAACATTTGTGGGCAGAACTGAAAAAGCGTGTGCGAGCAAGGAGGCCGACAAACCTGACTCAGTTACACCAGCTCTGTCTGGAGGAATGGGCCAAAATTCATCCAACTTACTGTGGGTTACTGTGGGTTGTGGAAGGCTCCCCGAAACGTTTGACCCAAGTTTAACAATTTAAAGGCAATGCTACCAAATACTAATTGAGAGTATGTAAACTTCTGACTCACTGGGAATGTGATAAAAGAAATAAAAGCAGGAAGTAAATAATTCTGTAGCATTCTTAAAATAAAGTGGTGACCCTAACTGACCTAAAACAGGGAATTTTTACTAGGATTAAATGTAAAAAATTGTGAAAAACTGAGTTTAAATGTATTTGGCTTAGGTGTATGTAAACTTCCGACTTCAACTGTATCATGTGGCTGTCCATGGTACTGATTTCTCTGTGTGTGTGTGTGTGTGTGTGTGTGTGTGTGTGTGTGTGTGTGTGTGTGTGTGTGTGTGTGTGTGTGTGTGTGTGTGTGTGTGTGTGTGTGTGTGTGTGTGTGCGTGCACTCAAGTAAAACTCAGATACATGGGCTACACATACTGAGGTCAGAGGGGTGCTGTTTCCCTCACTCTGATGATTTCTCCGGTGAGATTCAGCCACTTGCGAATTGACAGAAAATTATGAAAACACACTGTGTTACAGAAAGAGTCGTAAGACAAATTATTTTATAATGTAAAAAAATGTATTGGTCAAATATTTGGGGAAGCCTTCTCCCCTGGCATCCTTGAATACATGCCAGACAGCAGGTATGGTATCGTGAGGGCAAGCGGTTGTGAACAGAGTGCCCCATGGTGGTGGTGGCGTTATGGTATAGGCAGGCAGAAGCTTCGGACAACGAGCACAGTTGCATTTTAATGATGGCAATTTGAATGCACAAAGATACAGTGACGAGATCCTGAGGCCCGTTGCCGTGCCATTTATCCGTGCCATCACCTCATGTTTCAGCATGATAATGGACGCCCCCATATCGCAATCTGTACACAATTCCTAAAAGCTGAAAATGTCCCAGTTCTTCCATGGCCTGCATACTCACCAGACATGTCACCCATTGACCACGTTTGGGATGCTCTGGATTGACGTTTATGACAGCGTGTTCCAGTTCCTGCCAACATCCAGAAACTTCGCATAGTCATTGAAGAGGAGGTTGACAACATTCCACAGGCCAAAATCAACAGCCTGATCAACTCTATGCGAAGGTGATGTTTCACGCTGCATGAGGCAAATGGTGGTCACACCAGATACTGACTGGTTTTCCGGTCTGCGCCACTTCTTTTTTTTAAGGTACTGTTTCTGTGACCAACATATGCATATTTGTATTCCCAGTCAGGTGAAATCCATAGATTAGGGCCGAATGAATTCATTTCAATTGACTGATTTCCTTATATGAGCTGTGACTCAGTAAACTCTTTGAAATTGTGCATGTTGCGTTTATATTTTTTTTCAATGTATATTTCACCCCTGTTCATGTCCTCAAAATGTAAATGCGCCCTTTCAAGCTTAGTGTGAGTGATAGCCTTAACGTGACTAGAAGAAAAAAAAGATGGCGTCTGACCCCACATTTGCTCCAATCTCCCCAGAGGCTGAAGACTGAGAGCAGTGGTTAAGACAGACTACTGGGGGTTTGTGGTGACAAGGATGACAGACAAGTGTGACCTTTGGCCAGACAAAATGGCCACCATGGGACTGGAGGAAAGAGGGGATGTAGAAAAGCTGTGAAAGGGTCTTTCTCGGTTTCAGCCGGAGTGATGCAATGCAGAGGCCTTAACAGAGAGAGCTAGAGAATCCTGACAATTATCTGTGGAATAGATGGGTAAAGCCTCTGTTATGTTCAACTATCCCCCAGTCCTCCTGGCTAGTGTTAATACTTGAATAATGGTTTTGTTGTGAGTTTTACACAGGAGTATCTGTCTATCTAAGTGCTAGGGTCAAGGGAGTGCCCAGAAATGATTGACTGTGCATGTGTGTGCGTGTGTGTTGAGTGGTCAGGTGTATGCTCACCTTACCTTGTGGAAACCCACAGAACTATGAGCCGACAACTACATCAACCTGTGTTTCCTGATTAGTGTTCTTACCAAGCATGAAGTCAACTTTTTTTTGTTTGTTATTTGGGCAGCATGCAAAGTGAACATCTCCACAACATATAATAGGATTGTCTCTGTGCTGGGCTACCCTGTGGAAAAAACAGTGGGGTTACAGCAACCTCTGTGGGGGGGAGAATGTTTATAGGATTAGGGAGGGGGAGAGAGGGAGCTCAGAGTATCATCTCCACCTGGGCTTGGTTGATCTCTTGGCAATGCCTTGGCTCTGCCAAGGGGACTGCAGGGCGCTAATAAGGAGAGTGTGAGACTGTGAGTGGGATAGCAGAGCCGTGCCAGGCTGCACATGTCCACACTGGTAATGCCGAGCGGCTAATGCTAATGGTCTAACGACTGTAACCACATCGGCAGGCAGGCATTGGGGTGAGGCTGCTGTGACCAGGGCCAGGCTAATGCCGTTAGGGCATGGTAGAAGAACGCAAATCAGCTGGTTAACTTGGCTGGACAGATAGACACATGCACGAGCACGCACGCACACACACACACACACACACACACACACACACACACACACACACACACACACACACACACACACACACACACACACACACACACACACACACACACACACACACACACTCCAGCCATAGACTGTCCACTCTGCTACTGTCTGGCAAACGATACCGGAGCATCGGCTCTCGGACCAGCTCGCTCCGAGACAGCTTCTACCCCCACGCCATAAGGCAGCTAAATAGCCATAAGACTGCTAAATAGTTCAATTAAACGGTGAGTGGACTATCTGCACTGACCCTATCTTGCACTGACACTGTGCACACACACAAGATAATATATACAAACCATAGACACACACTCACTCACACACACTACATCAGTGGTTCCAACCTTTTTTCGGTTACTGTAATACCAACTGAGTACCCCTGAATTACCCCCCCCCCCCCCCCCCCCCACGTGTATTTTACCAGTAGGCCTATGGTCACATGAGTCTTCTCAAGTACCCCCTGTGGATAGGAAAAGTACCCCTAGGGGTCATAGTACCCCTCGTTGGGAGCCACTGCACTACACTGACACTCTCACACAAAACCCACACACATTCACATGCACATAACACACATAACACACCGACGCACACACACGGTAATCAACCCCCAAATTACCTACACAGGTGTTTGCATGTGTTTGCGTAAGAATAGTCTGCTTTGAAAAGCCAGCCTGGTATCATTCAAGCCACACCTGACTTCGAGGTAAGCCCTGTCAGGTACCATACTTACCTATATAAAAAATGAGCATGTTTTACAGCAAAACTACTACATTCTACAGGCACAATCAGTGGGCTAAATTAACCCAGAAATACAGCCTTGGGTCATTGTAATTGATCCGGGAAGACTCATCTGGATTTGTGCCAAGCTTAACTCGTTCAGCCTCACCAGGGAATGAGAACGCCAATGTAAATCATTGTTAAAAAGAAACACACATATGGCCAGTACACACTGTCATTTGTCTCAGTGTCCTAATAGGGTGTTACACTTCATTATCGACAGTTGTCTCGTCAGATGAATTAGTCACTGTGTATAGAGGTAGACATTATTGGTGATATAAAGTTTATGCTGGACCTCAGGTGACTGCCAGGTGGTTCATGTTTCTGTAAAAGCATTTTGTGACCCACTGCTGATGTAAATACTTTGGGATTGATGGATTGTTAGCGTAATGAATCCATTTGTATGATTGATTGATGTTCTCTCTGAAGAGGTTGATGATGTTCTACGGTGGATTGTAGTGACTGATTTAGAGGTTTCCTTTGAAAGGGAACGAGGGGAATTGACCTTGTGTAACCTTGAGTATTAGATTAGGTGGTTATGAGAGGGAGCACGTGTGTGCAATGTGTCATGCTGTGCTCTGAGAGGAGAGAGACGGGGAACCACACACCTCCTATCCAACTAGTTCTGCACAGCCTGTACTATCTTAATCACACACTGGCACTGCCGACACTGGGAGAAAACAGCCACTTTTGGGAGGTCAATAAACTGCAGAAACATCCCGGTAACGTTTTTGAAACGTTTTAGAAAAACTAGCTGGATGTGAATGGGCAAACACTGACTAGTGTTAGACTGTGAAATACCTGGGTTCACACCAGGTAATTATCAGATTAGTTCTCTGTGTTAATGTATCTGGTAGGGGTTTGACCTCAATGGCATTTATAGTTTAGGGCAGTGGACTCAATGACCTTACTTTGGTGGTTCCCAGTCGTGATGTCACCCACCCACTGTATCATGGTAGTCTGGAGACACAGACACATGGTAAGCACCATCTGGTCTGGGTGTGTGCAACATTCATTACACACACACACACACGCACAAGATTACACTTGCACGCACGCACGCATGTACGTACGCACACACCGTACACAGGTTCACAGCCCCAGACGTCAATACTAATTATCTGCGTAGCATCTGTCAAGAGGGCTAGGGCTCACTAAAGAAGAATTTTACGCATAAAACAACACTCATTTCAGGCACTCATTAACACAGAACAAGACCTAAATTCACCCAGCAATGTTAGGTTCCATGTTCCTACCAGTAGCTTCTGTACACACAATAGATCATTCATTACACGTTATTTGTTCCAATTTGCAAAGTCATGTGATTGAGGTGATCATAAGGTTACAGAGTCACAGAAGGTATGTGTATCACAGGAAAGTGTGATACTTAGATGGAATGGATTTATTGCTAGGTCTGTGTGAAGAGTGGCCATGGGTGTATCCCAGATGGCTCCCTTTTCCCTATATAGGACACTACTTTTGACAAGGGACCCTCGGGCTCTGGTCAAAAGTAGTGCACTATGTAGTGAATAGGGTGCCATTTGAGACGCAGCCATGTCTTGTCCTGTTGGGGCTGTCCTACAGGGACTCACAACATTGTACCCATCTCTCTCTGCAAACATCTACTGTACAGTACTATGTGTTCTGTGAGCTGTGAGTCGCATCAGTTGAGGGCAAATAAACGTGTTGATGCGGCAGTCCCTTCCTTTTCCTATTTCCTCCCTCCTCCCTCTATTTGTGGAGCCTCTACTCTTCTCTCTCCTCAAGCTTTACTGAAGTGATGCCTAAGATTGGTACACAAGCCTACACTGCAAGATGAAATGAGAGTTGTCGCAGGCCGTTGCCTAGTTACAGGGGACAGGGGCCATCTCCATAGTGAAAACACTCAGCCGGGCTAACCGTCTCTGTCGCCGAGACCCTTCACAACTGTTTGCCTCAGTAGGTGACTTTGGAGAAAGCAAACAGCATTTAGACAGGAAATGATCTGCATTAGCTGTTTGATGGTGCGGTTGATTTTTGCCCGGACTGTAGTGGTCATATTCGCTGCATGGGGAAAATACATGTGGAATAGCAAGAGGAGAAGCTAACTGTTTCCACATTTTTGTATCAGACACTGATACAGTAGACGGCCTTTTCGGAATTACTCCCCAATGTAATATACCTAAACTTAAAGCATCATTTGGATGATGTGATGGTTTGCTCAGTATGTGTTTCTGCGTATGTGTCCGTGTGTGCGCGCACGCACCGGGGGCAGCTGATGTGGCGGGACACAAACCCCCTGCCCTCATGCATCTTTGGATTGCTTTTCTGGGGCATTAAACCCAACCTGGGATGAACCCCCTCACCTCTCTCTGTCTCTATCTTTTTCCCCCTCTCTTCTCTCCTTTCTCATGACAAGCACACACACACACACAGACACACACAGACACACACAGACACACACACACACACACACACACACACACACACACACACACACACACACACACACACACACACACACACACACACACACACACATACACATACACATACACACACTCACAGTCCCGGGACCTGGAATGGACCCTGTAACTAGTAGCATAGCAGCTGCCTCAGAGATAATTGGACTTGATTACATCTGTGGAACAACGGGTGTCCTGTTGAACAAGGAAATACTTCATATAGGGCATCAAATTCCTCAACACACACATGTACAACAGGCTTTTAAAGGTGAATGAGGATTCCTCGACACACACATGTACAACAGGCTTTTAAAGGTGAATGAGGATTCCTCGACACACACATGTACAACAGGCTTTTAAAGGTGAATGAGGATTCCTCGACACACTACATCATCGGAATGTATAGTTGCTACTTACAACTATAATACCCTTGTTAAAACCAAGTATAGAGTCTATTTGTTATATTTAATTGGTATTCGATTTAAAAGGTGATCGAATTGCTTCTGAATTGTAATGTTGTTAATGCATTTTTTTTTTAAGGAATATTTATTTAACGAACAAGTTGGTTTACTTTTAAGTTTAAGTTTTGACCAATAAGGTAGCTTGTTAAGCTGTGGCCAATGGGAGAGTTGACCTGGTTAACAGGAGGAATGGGAAAGAGAGGTTGAAAAAGGATGGAGAGACATTATTAGTGTAGGTAAAGAAAAACTATAAAAGACAATAAAAGTATAACAAAACCCATATCTACCGAGTTGTGAAGGGAAACACTGATTTCATTTCATAAGAGAGTTATTACTATTTTGTTAAGAAAGACTTAGTAGAGAGACTGAAGCTACAGTCTTATTGTGGAGGTATTTGACAGCTCGAGGTTGGCCTAGCATCGTGCGAGACCTGGAGAGAATTGCTTGTGGGAGACGAGTTCATGTTTCCATGGGATATCTGTTGCTGCTAAGGAGTACTGTCTGCATTGATAGCTGTGGTTGCTGTGGATCTTGTGGGGACACCTGCACAGAACTGCTATACTTTGCTGAGGAAATATCTACGAGCAGTGAGTAAACTGTGGGTTGCTTCGGGACTCTATGCGTGTCGTCATTTTTGAGCTCCAACTCGCGCCAACGGGTTCAAGCAAGCTTGCCAGTAATTTGGACATGGGTTGTGAGAAATCATTGGGTTTTATTATTTGTATTTATTTTGATGTGGTACACTGAAAATGTGGTAATGTACACGTTGAACCTTATGTCTGTTGCATTGGTGGAGTCATTTACAGTTTCAGTTTCATTCAATGCATGGGAAAGCATATCTTTACGGAATAACACAAATCTATAATCATTCTATCTGAAGGTAATCCCCTAGTTTTCATCACCCTAGCGAGTTTACAACAGGGATTCTTATTGGAGATGTCCTTCTCACCTAATATCCCATGCTGTTCAGATATTCTAAGTAAGGTAATATCGTGAGAGTCAAATTCGAGCCAAGTGAGAGGGTTACACAACAGTACATAAAACCAAACTTAGTACCCCTCAGTACATTGTGACTATATCAGTACCACTCCCCTCCTTCCACTCCCCATCCCCTTTAAACACCCCACTGACACAGATGGACAACAGTAGAGGGGAGCTGTCTCTTACTGTAGCCCCCCAGGTGGTGGACTGCTGACGGGGCAGATCTTGGAGATAAGTGATGATAGCCCATCATGTCCTCACCATCTGCTGCTGTGGAACCACTGCACAGAGAGAAAGAGAGAGAGAGAGAAAGACACTGAAAAAGAAACCGGAGGCCCAGGGGGCCAGGGCCTGATACTGGGCATCCTGAAAGGGGCCTGCTGGCTATACCACATCAGCATGCCTGACTGTCCTTAATAAACCAAGCCTGTCTGGATGAATCTGGCTCCTGTACGACAGGTAGACAATCTTATGCCACTAATTCAATCAATTTCAGTCAGATAAAGGACAATCACAGTGTCTGTATTTTAAGGACAGGTGTGGTTTTGCATATAATTACATATAGAAATGATTTATAGGGCCTTTGTGTGGTTTTGCCCTAATATCCAACAATGATTTCTGTGTGAGGAACAGCTTGTGGGGTGTATTGGCTTTAACTTAACACTTTGTCAACTGATTGAACCTGTAGTGCCGTGTTCCTTTATTTGCAATGAGTTGAATTGGGGCCTCGGGCTCCTCTCATAGTAGGTTTTGTAAATGTTCTGAACTTCTGGTCCAAGCTGGAGGGATACTGCTGGTCAGCGCATTGGTTAGTTATTTGAGACTTATTGGCTCAGTTTTGAAGTTACAGGAGGAGCTCATAGGACAGAACAGGTCCCTAGCACCATTTTAAATGTATTGTTTTTGCTTTGCCCCGTTGGCCCTAACAGCTGACTGTATTTCAAATAGGACATTATCATTGTGTCTGGAATTGCACAAAGTTAATGCACACTGACATTTCAGTCTGAAAAACAGCTTCTATCTCAAGGCCATCAGACTGTTAACTAGCACATTAGAGGATGCTGCCCTGTAGACTTGAAATCACTGGCCACTTTAATAATGTTTAAATATTTTGCATTACTCTTCTCATGTGTTTGTACTGTATTCTATCCTATTATACTGTATCTTAGTCTATGCCGCGCTGACATTGTTCATCCAAATATTTATATAGTCTTAATTCCATTCCTTAACCTAGATTTGTGTGTATTGTTGTGAAATTGTTAGGTATTACTTGTTAGATATTACTACAATTTGATTTGATTACATTTTTTTTGATTTTCGGTTTTAGCAAGCCTGAAAAGGTGGAATCTTTGTCTGATCTCTCTCCCAGATTTGGGTCACAAGTGTTGTGTGTGTTTGAGTTGTTCACTGCCTGAGGTGAAAGACACATCACACAGTGTGATGTACCCCTAAGCGCTAGCATTGACACTACTATCTTTCACCTAGCTGCAGTAACCTGAGGCCACACACATGCACACACACACACACAAAAAGGGCCTTCCAGGACACCCGACATAAAGTAAGCGGCACTTTTTACCTATTCAGACCTTTTCTCAATCTCCAAACATTAAAATGTGTCAACATCCCCAACACTTTCCCCTATCCTCTCCACACCAGCAGAACTGGGAGTGCTTCATCTCTTCCTTTTCCCTTCATCTTGAAGAATAGAGCTGTGTTCGAATACCCATACTAACATACTATATACTACATACTATTAGTTCATTTTAGTATACTGTAAACAAACGTTATCCTTTCAGTTGAGCGTACTAGTGCTTCTCCTGTCTTCCGGAAGTTGATGCTGTTGGTATGCAACCTCTTGCTAGATTGCTAGCATAACAAATTACTAGCTGACTTTGGGTGTGTTCTTAAATTCAATCTGGAGTGCCGGAGTGCACTCTGGGGCGTTGGTAAATTCAGAGCTTTGTCAGACTGTCCGCTTGTAAATTCAGAGTACACACTGGACGCTCTGGCTGAGGAGTAGGGTTGATTCGAGCGTTCTGACCTCACAACGGCAGTCAAACACCCAAGCTAACGTTGGCTAACTGGCTAGCTTGCTACTTCCAGAAACAAATGAGAGAACACCTCACTCTGACCATTTTACTCGCACTAGCAGAGCTGGTTAGGCAGTTTTCATGTTATCCAGGGAGTTGGTGACTGTAATTGCGCTTCTGGCAACATTTTAATTATGCCTTTTTGCCGACTTTTACTGAAACCAGCCATATTCAACGGGTGTTGGGCGTTCATAAATTTATCAGTTAATCTGCGCTCTGGTACACTCAGACGAGAGTGCTCTGAAATTGGAGTAGATAGCCAGAGCGAATTTACGAAAGCACCTGAATGTCCATTGAGAATGCCCATTGACTATACCACTTAGCTAAGAATGACAGGAATAATCAAGTCAATAAACGTTGGGTAGTTAGTTAGATTGCAGCGGTCTAAGGCACTGCATCTCAGTGCAAGAGGTGTCACTATAGTACCTGGTCAAATCCAGGCTGTATCACATCCGCCCGTGATTGGGCATCCCATATGGCTGTGCACAATTGGCCCAGTGTTGTCCGGGTTTGGCCGGAGTAGGCCATCATTGTAAATAAGAATTTGTTCTTAATTAACTGACTTGCCTAGTTAAATAAAGGTAAGAAAATATATAAATATATATAGTTAATATACTGTCAAGTTTGATGTATTGGTAGCCAACTAATGTTAGGTAGCTAGCGAACATACCGGTACATACTGCTGTAATGATATGCTGTGGTTTGTAAGGATAGCGCAGCTAACAAATTGTTAGCCAACATAACGAGTAAGGTAACTTATTTGAAAAGTCACTACTTTATTACATTGCTCAACATTTTCTTAACATTTGTCATAATTAGTGAAAGCAATTCATTTGTATCCGCTCGTTGGACTTCAGGTGCATATTTTCCATCATTTTCTTCAAATCTGAAAACGATGTGAAGCCACTCCCATTTGCCTTAAGAATTGCATTATGGGCCCTAAAAGCACGGAAATAGTTTCCACTGTTTGCAGAATTCGTATTTTGCTGAGTGTAGTACAACATCCAGGAACCTTTGGCATAGTAACTATATCCGTACAATGACCAATAAGCATACTGTATCCTGAATTTACGTCACAAATAGATTGACTTTTTTTTAAAGTCACCTTGTAAAAAAAATATGTAAAGTTGTGTCACTCCCTTCTCCCAGAAGTCCCTAGAGGACATACACTCTTCCCTCCTACAGTGGCAGAGATCGTCTCTCTGTGACAGGCTGAGAGCACTTACACCTTGTATTTTCCCCCTCTCAGCTTACCCTTTTCAACCCAGCGGAGGAAGTCAAAGAGAAGAATGGTGTATGTCGACAAACAAACTCAGACATTTGTAGAACAGGTCATATCACACATAGGCCAGGTAGAAATGAAACCGACGTCAGTGTGCTGCTAACAGTGTAGCTTCCTCCTCTGTCCCTGTCCCCATACCGGTCTCGAACCAGTGAACCTCTGCTCGTAACACGCATGACCGCCCTCCTTGACAACTGTCACATGTGCTCCCTCTCCGGCCTCTAGGTCACCAGGCTGCTCATTGGGGCACATACCTGTCACCAGCATTATGCGCATAATGACACTCACCTGGACTCCATCACCTCCTTGATTACCTGCACCTTTATAAGTCTCTCCCTTTGGTTTCTTCCTCAGTCGTCATTGTTCCTGTTTCATGTCTGTGAGCTGTTCGTGTCTCTTGTTTTGTTCATTTATTCATTAAATGTATTCACTCCCTGAACTTGCTTCCCGACTCTCAGCGTACATCGTTACAACAACGTGCCAACCAATTGAATTATCTAAAAAGAACGAATTTGGCGACATTTCAATCTAGCTGTGCAGTGCAATTACAGTACGTTCTAAACTGCGCTACAGAAGGATCAATGATATATGAGTGAGTGAATGAGGAGAGGAGTTTAGTAAACAGAGGCAATTAGAATGTAAAAATGAGGAATGGACATGGGAGCGGGTATGTGGGATAAATGGGTTTGCATTATCTTTTCGATTCGCTGAACAGGTGTTTACGGGTCATTGATATGTAAACATGCTCTGAGCACGTTGGAACCATTTAATTTAGGGCTTAGATGTTGGCTGTGGGACTGTTTGTGTGACACGAGGAGACTCTGGCTGTGTCTGAAATGGCACCCTATTCTCTATGGGTCAGAAGTAGTGCACTATATAGGGAATAGTGTGCCGTCTGGGATGCTGCTGAGGAGACATTGTATCCTTAGAGAACATAAGCAGGAGTGTTACATTCCACCCAACCCCTCATATACAATATCTCTTATGTTAAGTTGGAATTTTTTGGTGCAATACAATTACGGTTATTGCATGTTGTACACGTTATTGCTTCTTGTAATCCAGATTATTGGGGCTGTTTTGGCTAGATTGGCTGCTTTGGGTTACTTTCCCTTCCTCACCTTCAGCATCCTTGTGATCCAAAAGTCTGGCAGTGTCCATATGAGCGTTTGTAGGCGTCTAATAATAAATAAAAAAAGACCTAATCGAAAAGTTCAGATAGTTTCATTCTGAGTGCCTCACTACTCAGTTCATGTCCTACTGTGAACTCGGAGTCTCTGTTGATACGGGTATGAAGTTGCAAGCGGGTGAGGGTTACCTTGCTACCTTGCTATAGTGTCTCTCCCACTGACATATTTTGAGTTGCCTAGCAATGGGCTACAGCATTTCAGACAAAGGATACCTACGTCCAACAAATGAAACCTTGAAGGCTAAATTCCGTCATCTGCCACTGTGGTTGCCCCGCTGAATACATTAGAGCCTCACCAGTAACCCTTCATTGGAATAGCATCCGGATAACGTAGGAGGAAGAGTTTCTAAGGCAGTACTCTTGACCCAGAGCATCTTCTTCAGCCCTAATTGGTTGTAAAGAGGCAGCTACAGTAGAACTGTGGGATTGTGTGAAATGAAAGGAAGGAACTGTTGGCAGAAATCAATAAGGTTGTAAATGCATTTGGTGGTTTAAAAATCCATTGTGTGTTTATTTGCTGGAACACAATGAAATGGATGCTTCACAAATGCAAGGTCATTGCCAGTTTGGGCATATGCTTTTAACATTTGCATTATAATTATTGTGTGTCCAAGCTCAAATAGGATAATTCTGCATAATAGCTGTATGGTACATTTTATCCCAGTGTCAAACGTGTACATCATGTTTACTTAAAAATCTCGACTTGTAACAGAGGTGGTTCAGAACAACGCTTGAGTGTGACGAGTAACCTTGCCTGAGGACCTGAAAACTTGGATTATCTCCCTGAGCAAATGCCTAGGCATTAGCTCAACTTACTAACACAGTCTTGTGGTGCACATGACGCCCAAAGTTGAACCCTGGTCTGTCACATATTTAACACAGAACATGTGACTTTCATAGCGCCCTACAATTTGGGACTTCTCCTTCCAGTCACCTGACATGTTGCTTCACTCTGTGTCTTTGTTTTATCATTGAGCTTGCTGCTGTGACCCACTGGGGGGCATGTGATGCTGCAGTGAGGGGTCATAGGTCACCCTGATTAACCATTTTCCTCTGCCTGCCCCAGGGCTGATGGTTTGATGGAGTAGGGCTCACTGGGCTAGCTGCTCATGAGGTGCCATAGGTGGGATTTCTGTTCAAGGACAAGGACACAGATGTAGCCATATAAATAAGAAAGGTATAGAATCTATACATTTTTTAAATGTATTTATTTAACCTTTATTTAACTAGGCAAGTCAGTTAAGAACAAATTCTTATTTACAATGATGGCCTTCCAAGGCAAACCTGGACGACACTGGGCAAATTGTGCGCCGCCCTATGGGACTCCCAATCACGGCCGGTTGTGATACAGCCTGGAATCAAACCAGAGTCTGTCGGGACGCCTCTAGCACAGATATAGTGCCTTAGACAGCTGCGCCACTTGGGAGCCACACGGTATATTCCCCAACTATGCTAATATCTTAGATTGATGGCCAATATGAACCTAGTTTGAGAAGTTGAGACAATAAGCCTAAATGATGCTAAATGATTCCTCTGCAGATTTACATGCTAAAACATGCTCAGCATCAGTTGATTAGTCTGTGTCTGGTCATTAGTTCTATTTCCTTTCTGGAATGTTTTTACATTCATAAACAGACCATCTGCATACCATTGTAACAACATACACAGCCAAATGAGATCAAACCAATAAGGTTCTGGCAATGTCCCAATTGTCCAAATCTTTGAAAAGGCTGTCAAACGTACTGTTAAAGAGTAGGAGACCAGGTGGAAGGCTCAGTGTGTTGGCTCAACTCACATAGGCTTCAACAGGGAGGCGCACTGTTAGATGGAACTTTGGAAGGGCTAACCTATTTCTGTTTCTGTCTGTCTGCCTCACTGTCTGTCTGTCTGTCTGTCTGTCTGTCTGTCTGTCTGTCTGTCTCTCTCTCTATCTATCTGTATCTCTGTCTGTCTCTCTCTCTCTCTCTCTCTCTCTGTCTGTATGTCTGTCTGTCTGTATGTCTGTCTGTCTGGCTCTGTCTCCTTCTCTGTATTAGAGGTCGACCGATAATGACCTGTGGGTGAATTTAAAACTGGGTACATTATTTACCTTCAGAGTTATCAAACCAGTTGCCGAGATAAACGTTTTTAGTTGTTGTGCACTCTCCTCAAACAATAACATGGTATTTTTTCACTGTAATACCTACTGTAAATTGGACAATGCAGTTAGATTAACAAGAATGTAAACTTTCTGCCCATCCCGTAGCATAAGAATACAGCATGCAATCCACAAATAGGCTGGGGATTCTGATTATGTATTAGTGTGGCAACATAAAGTGTTGACCACAAAAGGGATTACGTAATTATTAATTAGTCTTAAATTGGATTAGGAAATTATTGTGGGCATGCATTAAATGGCCATTTTAGAGAGTATGAAAGGCAAAATCTGCCATTTCAGAGAACATGTGGTTGGTTAGCCTACCCTGCACGTATTTGTTCTTACTAGGCTGTGTAATGTAACAACACAAGTGAGGTTATGTGCTAGTGCTACAGTGTGATGACTGTCCATGAGAATCCAAATAGGTCAGATCAGGTTTGCAATGAATAACTTCAATCAGACCCCCTCTCACCCTAGAGGGGGAAGGCAGAACTAGTGGAGATTAGCAACTCACGTCCTGTTGTAAATCAAGGGAGAAGATTCAGGTCTGCACTCTCTCAAGATTCACCAAAGGAATGTCTTTTGTTTTAACAGACTTTTTCCCGCTGAAACTCTAACATGTTCAAAAGCGAATACTGGAACAATATTTCTAACGTAGCATCTGACCATTCCCCAGGTTCTATCTATATAACACTAATGTCATTTTGTTTGTTATTTTGTGATGTCATTACAAATGTTATAAAGGAAATACTGTAACTTGGAAAGTATATCCACTACGTACACAACGTTTTCATACTATGCATTGTGCATGTAATGTGAAAAATTGTGAACGTGTTTTTGTTAAGAGAGGGATGTGATTTGAGAAGCTATAAGAGATAATTGTTTTCCATAAACTTTGCACAGTGAGTAGTTACTGCCCGGAGTGAGGTCAGAGAGCATGTCAACGGCACATTTAAAGTGGTTTGCACTTTGAATCTCAACACGAGGTAGAGACGATAAACTCACCTCCCGGACAATCACTGGTATGGCTGATTAGCTCTCCTAAGTAAAGTATCTTAGAAAGCGAATTTAAGTAGGACCATTCTGTTACTCAGCTCAAACCATCGTATTACACTACTCTCATCACCCCACTGGGAAACAATCGATACAGCTGGCTAAGCCGTATCGAAGCATCTTCAAGAGCAAATGTAAGGAAAATCAACTCTGTATTTCTGTTCAGGACTACACAACAACTCACTGGATACAGGACAACTACAATGGAGGACAACAGTAGAAGATGTGTTGGAACCATTTTGGACAATCAGATCAGAGCCTTACAACTGTGCCGCGGAAAGGCCCAACCCCTTTCCAAGGGGGCAAACCCAGGCATTTCACGTAAATGCATTCATGATTTCTTACTCAATGCAGGCGGCGGTTCGTGTGGAAAGTATATGGTTACTGTAGGTGGGAGTAGTTTATGAATGTACCAATGTTAAGTGTCTCTGTCTCTCTCTCTCTCTCTCCATCTCTTCTTTAACAAGCAGCCATGTTGTCATTCTGCTAGGGACCTGTTTTCAGCGTATTAAGTCTCCAGTCAATAACGATGCAGTGTGTATGTTTAGCCTGTGTTCCCTTTTATCTATCTAGTAAATAAATAATTAAACCAATTAGTGTCGTACTGAATCATGAGCAAGGCTCTGGTTTTTGCAGATGCAAGGAGGTTACAACTGTTCAGAATGATGATATGATACGAGTTTATGATTAATAAGTGGGCTGTTTATAGATGTGATAGGTAAAGACCTTTTAGAATTTAATTTGGGAGATTGTAACTCTTTAAAGAACCACTCTCTTGGTGCCCCAGATCCTAATGAGTTAATTGTTACATGATTCATTTCATTGGGTAACAATTAAACATAGTTAGTTAATTAGATAAATAACAGTCTTCAGATTGATGTTAAAGTCAAGTCACGACGCGTGTATGGTTGCTAGCATGAAAGGAGGGGAAATTTAGTGGCCTCATTCTTCACTGAGTGTACAGTAAATGCTTGTGAGGGACGTGGATGTTTCGTAACGTTCTAATGACTGTTTCAATTTGCCAAGTGGCCATCTATCACAACCAATCAAAGGCTCATGTTTACAAATGTGACACAAACACTTTGTTTTCATATGCACAGAATCTCAAATTTGGAAGAATCTCAAATATAAAATGTATTTAGATTTTTTTAAACACATTTTTGGTAACTACATGATTCCATATGTGTTATTTCATACTTTTTATGTCATCATTATTATTCTACAAGAAAATAAAAATAAAAATAAAGAAAAACCCTGGAATGAGTAGGTGTCCAAACTTTTGACTGGTATTGTCACGGCTGGCTAGATGTGTAGCGAGGAATCAGGCGCAGAGAGCAGAGAGGTCCAGGGGAAAAGTGAGCTTTAATACGGCACCAAAATGAAATGCCTACACGCAGGGCGCAAACACTGACCAACCCAAACAACATGTAACAAGGTCCAGAGCACGAACAACACCAACAATACAACGTGAACATCAAAATAATCCCGCACAACAAATGGGCGGGTTCCCTACGCTACATAGGGAAGAAAATCACGCACACACAAAATAGGAACAGGTGTAACAAATGAGACAAAAGTAACCGAAAAGAAAAAGGTATCGGTGGCGGTTAGTAGTCCGGTGACGACGACCGCCGAGCACCACCCGAACAGGCGGGGAGCCAACTTCGGCGGGAGTCGTGACAGGTACTGTGTATATATATATATATATATTTTTTTATGAACTGCTTACTAGTTTTTCAGGTTATTACACTGGAAATGAATTGCATAGGAGGCATGACATCCTATGCAATGGGCAAGTTGATTGGGCAAGTTGATTGACAGCTAGTCAGTCTAATATATTGCTACTGAACAGTACAGTATATTACTTTAGATGCCACTACTACTTTACTTTACTCTTCCACCACATTGTCTAATCTAATATTTCCATATCAAAGCCTCCACACTCTCTATAGTCTGCCTTTAACATTTCCTAAACACTCAGAGGTTGTGTTTGAAATGGCACGTTATTTCCTATATAGTGCCCTATGGTCCCTGGTCAAAAATAGGGCACTATATAGGTAATGGGGTACCATTTGGAACACATACAGAGATAGGGACAGATATCAGATGGGTGCTCCTTAGGACAAGTGTTTTGTGGAGCTGTTATCTTGTTTTTGATCTAGTTGCACCAGAGTGGAATTATGTGTTGATCAAGGGGAATCCTCGGGTCTTTCAGCTTTATCCCAGCTTTATCACATGGGGATTATGTTGAAGCTTATTAAGCTTCACCTTATTGCTTGCATGCAATATGAGAGTCTGAGTAAGATTTAGCCCATGACAATACAAACAGGATATATCTGAGAGTGGACTATATGAGGTAATAGAGGTATTATAGAGGTAGAGATTTTTAAAAAAATGGATGATTAGGATTAATAATCATAATAATTAACGATTCTCCTCTTCGTCTGAGGAAGAGTAGTCAAGATCAGACCAACATGCAGCGTGGTACGTGTCCATGTTAAATTTATTACAACTGAACACAAAAAAAATACAAAATACCAAAGTGAGGGAAAGAAATTAAAATCGAAACAGTTCTGAATGGTGAAAACACAGACACAGAAAACAACTACCCACAACCCATCAGAGACAAAGATTAACAGCTGCCTCTTATTGTGAACCATACCAGGCCAAACACCTAGAAATATAACACACAGAACCAAAACATAGAATGCCCACCCCAACTCACGCCCTGACCAAACTAAAATAGAGACATAATAAAGGAACTAAGGTCAGGACGTAACAATAAGAATGATTTTGTCTTTTTGGAGAGTTCTAAATTACAAAAATTGAATGTACTCTATAGTTGCCCTATTCTATGAAATGCAGGACATGACCTGGCATGTTGTAGCGGTCGTCGTATGACGAAGGTGTGGACCAAAGCGCAGCGTGGTACATGTTCATGATTTTTATTAACTGAACACTGAAATACAAAACAACAACGTGAATAAACAAAAAAACGAAACAGTCCTGTAAGGTGCAGAACACACAAAACAGAAAATAACTACCCACAAGACACAGGCGGGAAAAGGCTACCTAAGTATGGTTCTCAATCAGAGACAACTATAGACAGCTGCCTCTGATTGAGAACCACACCCGGCCAAACACACAGAAATAGAAAACATAGAACACAAAAACATAGAATGCCCACCCGAACTCATGCCCTAACCAAACCAAAATAGATGTACACATGTACTTCGCTGTAATGCAGTAAGTGTTACTAAAGATCTCTCCGGTACAGTAGTAGGCTATGTTATTGGCTCGGTCCTTAAAGTGGAATGGATAGTGTTAGAGATTGAAGTTCATCATGCTTTCCCATAAGCGGTTGGTGTTGCTGTAACAACAGGAGATGGAGAGAGGTGCTCAGGGGCTATTCTATTCCAGTGGTGGGCTACTGTCTGTCCATTGCCATAGGCAATTTAGTTAGCATCAACCAAAAAGCTACTATATGCTTTTCCTACACCAATGATCCTGCTGCTTGAAGTCAGTGAACTAGCTGGCTCTCATCCTATTTCTGTCTCATGTAATGCGATCAATGCACCACTGACTTTATGCTCTGTCAGACAAAGCCACTGCATACTTATCCCCGGCCTCACTCCAAGATGGCACTGGAGATCAATAAATAGTGTCTTCCATGGACAGGGTATGCACAGGGCGGAAAGGGAGGATGGCCAGAGGGGTTAACCTCTTCCTGTGTGTGCACAGTTTTTCAGTACTAAATGAGGGGACATAAATAAACATATTTTGGAGTCATCGTGACAATTGTTATCTTTTGGTTTGCATTTTTTTGAATCACATAACCTCTGTGTTTTACACAGGAAAAGATTGCCTACTTTCTTTTTTGTGTGAATTTTACCCTTATTTTCTCCCCAATTTTGTGGTATCCAATTGTTAGTAACTACTATCTTGTCTCATCGCTACAACTCCCATACGGGCTCGGGAGAGACGAAGGTTGAAAGTCATGCGTCCTCCGATACACAACCCAACCAAGCCGCACTGCTTCTTAACACAGCGCGCATCCAACCCGGGTTGGAGCCAGCCTCACCAATGTGTCGGAGGAAATACCATGCACTTGGCAACCTTGGTTAGCGTGCACTGCTCCCGGCCCGCCACAGGGGTCACTGGTGCACAATGAGACAAGGATATCCCTACCGGCCAAACCCTCCCTAACCCGGATGACGTTAGGCCAATTGTGTATTGCCCCACGGACCTCCCGGTCGCAGTCGGTTACAACAGAGCCTGGGCGCGAACCCAGAGTCTCTGGTGGCACAGCTGGCGCTGCAGTACAGCGCCCTTAACCACTGCACCACCCGGGAGGCCTAGATTGCCTACTTTCAGCTGGATGTTTATTATGCCTACATTTGATGTACAGTATACAAAAAAGTATTCAACCACAAAGAACAGGGAGGTTTTCAAAGAAGGGCACCTATTGGTAGATAGGTAAAAATAAAGAAAGCAGACATTGAATATCCCTTTGAACATGGTGAAGCTATTAATTAAACTTTGGATGGTGTATAAATGCACCCAGTCATTACAAAGATACAGGTATCCTTCTTAACTCAGTTGCCGGAGAGGAAGGAAACCGCTCAGGGATTTCACCATGAGGCCAATGGGACTTGACAATAGTTTAATAGCTGTGAAAGGAGAAATGGATGGATCAACAACATTGTAGTTACACCACAATATTAACCCAACTGACAGAGTGAAAAGAAGGAAGCCTGTACAGAATAAAAATATTCCAAAACATGCATCCTGTTTGCAACAAGTCATTAAATTAATACTGCAAAATAATTGGCAAAGCAATTCACGATTTGTCCTGAATACAAAGTGGTATGTTGTATTGGATTTGCCCCAAACCTTACTGAGCACCACTCTCCATATTTTCAAGCATAGTGGTGGCTGCATCATGTTATGGGTATGCTTGTAATTGTTAAGGAGTGGGGAGTTTTTCAGGATAAAAAGGAAACGGAATATAGCTAAGAACAGGCAAAATCCCAGAGGAAAACCTGGTTCAGTATGCTTTCCACCAGACACTGGGAGATTAATTCACCTTTCAGCAGGACAATAACCTAAAAGGCCATATCTACATTGGAGATGCTTACCAAGAAGATAGTGAATGTTCCTGAGTGGCAGAGGTACTGTTTTGACTTAAATCAGTGTCACGTGTGCTCCCTCTCCGGCCTCTAGGCCTCTCGTTATGGCGCACACCTTTCACCATCATTACATCACCTGTGCTTCATCAGACTCACCTGGACTCCATCACCTCCCTGATTACCTTCCCTATATATGTCACTCCCTTTGGTTCCTTCCCCAGGCGTTATTGTTTCTGTTTCTTGTCTGTGTGCTGTTAGTGTTTCTTGTTTTGTATTATGTTCCGTTTATTTTATTAAAACACCCACTCCCTGAACTTGCTTCCCGACTCTCAGTGCACATCGTCACAACCAGCTTGAAAATATATGGCAAGACCTGAACATGGCTGTCTAGCAATGATCAACAATCAATTTGACAGAGCTTGAAGACTTTTGTAAATAATAATGGACAATGTTGCACATCCAGGTGTGGAAAGCGCTTAGAGCCTTACTCAGAAAGATTCACAGCTGTAATCACTGATCTAACATGTACAGTATTGACTCAGGGAGTTGAATAGTTATCTACTCAAGATATACATATTAGTGTTTTATTTTTCATGTTTTATTTTTTTACACATCTTCCACTTGACATTAGAGTGTTCTGTGTAGAGCGTTGAATGAAATGACAATTAAATCCATTTTAATCCACTTTGTAACGCAACAAAATGTGGAAAAAGTCAAAGGGTGTGAATACCTTTTGAAGGCACTGTATATGATTGTGAACAGCATATTGCTGCTGAACATAGAGCGGAGGGAGCTACGATTGTCTTTATAGCTTTCAAATCGTTTTCTTTTTCTCCAGGCAATGGGCTGTCATGTGTGTGCGTGCGTGTGTGCTCGTGTGTGTGCGCGTGTAAGTGCCAGCTTTTGTGCATGTTTGTGTGTGCGTGCGTGTGTTTTGTAGGCGTGTGTGTTCTCTGAAGGTAACTCAGTACTATCTTTAAATAATCACAATCCCTGTGTGACTGTGGCTGTAGATGGTCATTCTCCTCCACTGGGTTCCTGATGGACAGTCCGAGTGGTCTCAGTCTACAGTAACGTGACTGACTACACAAAGCACTAGTTTTACTTGACAGGGGTGATACCGTAGAGAATGTATTTTTCTATTGGGGGAGTACCCTAGAGATATGTTGTATTGAAGAGCAAACGACTGCAAGTTGAAGAGATGATTGAGAGAAGTCTGTTAACAGTATTTGTACATGCAAAATGTATGACCCAAGAAGCTTTACTTGAAGTTGAAATTCAGACCGATATGGCTAGTAAGATTTATCCTACCAAGTGCATTGAGAACATTTTGTATGCTAGGCTATATTTAGTGAGTATGAGATTATATAAATACAACATTTCATCTCATATTGTGACTTGCTCACGCTTGTGTGAAATATTTCCTGGAGAGCACGGCCGTGGGAAGTAGGGGTGCTGAAGGTGCTGCAGAATCCTCTGATGAATGTAAATAATTTTTCCAAAATGATATTAAAAAAAAGTATTTTGCCAAAATACTATACCAGAGAGCATAATTTAGCCACAGGCGATCAATAGCTTCTAAAAAATAGCTGTGGATTAATCACAAGCACATACAGTCGGGAAGTGCCAAATATAGAAAAGCTTGCTGCTTTGTGGTCACACACATACAATCCAAAAAGGTTTTGGAACCACTGACCCTGACAATTTGTCAATTAAACTCATGGGTACACTAGCAACGGACACCAGTTCCGACTTGAATGGGAACTGCCATCTATGGATTATATTGTTATGGTTGGTTGCTACTGTCAGTTTCCCTTTCGCAAATTTCTAAATACATTTGCTGGAAAAAACGTTCAGCTTAGAAAAACTATGCTGTTTGCTCAAATTGGAAGTTGAGAACTAATTTTCGCTTCTACAGAGATATTAGTCCTCAATTTTTAGCAGCAGCTTACCTTGAGATAGGCTATCGGCCATCACCGCTGAGTAGTTTCATCTTCATCATTGGGTGAGTCAGTTCCACAGGAAAGTCTATTTAGTAGCCTACAGTAGCATATATATGTATACAGTGGGGAGAACAAGTATTTGAAACACTGCCGATTTTGCAGGTTTTCCTACTTACAAAGCATGTAGAGGTCTGTAATTTTTATCAAAGGTACACTTCAACTGTGAGAGACGGAATCTAAAACAAAATCCAGAAAATCAAGTAATTCATTTGCATTTTATTGCATTATAAGTATTTGATACATCAGAAAAACAGAACTTAATATTTGGTACAGAAACCTTTGTTTGCAATCACAGAGATCATACGTTTCCTGTAGTTCTTGACCAGGTTTGCACACACTGCAGCAGGGAGTTTGGCCCACTCCTCCATACAGACCTTCTCCAGATCCTTCCATTTTCAGGGCTGTCGCTGGGCAATACGGACTTTCAGCTCCCTCCAAAAATGTTCTATTGGGTTCAGGTCTGGAGACTGGCTAGGCCACTTCAGGAACTTGAGATATTTCTTACGGAGCCACTCCTTAGTTGCCCTGGCTGTGTGTTTCGGGTCGTTGTCCTGCTGGAAGAACCAGCCACGACCCATCTTCAATGCTCTTACTGAGGGAAGGAGGTTGTTGGCCAAGATCTCACGATACATGGCCCCATCCATCCTCCCCTCAATACGGTGCAGTCGTCCTGTCCCCGTTGCAGAAAAGCATCCCCAAAGAATGATGTTTCCACCTCCATGCTTCGCAGTTGGGATGGTGTTCTTGGGGTTGTACTCATCCTTCTTCTTCCTCCAAGCACGGCGAGTGGAGTTTAGACCAAAAAGCTCTATTTTTGTCTGATCAGACCACATGACCTTCTCCCATTCCTCCTCTGGATCATCCAGATGGTCATTGGCAAACTTCAGACGGGCCTGGACATGCGCTGACTTGAGCAGGGGGACATTGCGTGCGCTGCAGGATTTTAATCCATGATGGCGTAGTGTGTTACTAATGGTTTTCTTTGAGACTGTGGTCCCAGCTCTCTTCAGGTCATTGACCAGGTCCTGCCGTGTAGTTCTGGGCTGATCTCTCACCTTCCTCATGATCATTGATGCCCCACGAGGTGAGATCTTGCATGGAGCCCCAGACCGAGGGTGATTGACCGTCATCTTGAACTTCTTCCATTTTCTAATAATTGCGCAAACAGTTGTTGCCTTCTCACCAAGCTGCTTGCCTATTGTCCTGTAGCCCATCCCAGCCTTGTGCAGGTCTACAATTTTATCCCTGATGTCCTTACACAGCTCTCTGGTCTTGGCCATTGTGGAGAGGTTGGAGTAGGTTTGATTGAGTGTGTGGACAGGTGTCTTTTATACAGGTAACGAGTTCAAACAGGTGCAGTTCAAACAGGTAATGAGTGGAGAACAGGAGGGCTTCTTTTAAAAAAAATGTTTTTTGAATTTGACCCCGTTTTCATGGTATCCAATTGTTTAGTAGCTACTATCTTGTCTCATTGCTACAACTCCCGTACGGGCTCGGGAGAGACGAAGGTTGAAAGTCATGCGTCCTCCGATACACAACCCAACCAAGCCGCACTGCTTCTTAACACAGCACGCATCCAACCCAGAAGCCAGCCTCACCAATGTGTCGGAGGAAACACCGTGCACCTGGCAACCTTGGTTAGCGTGCACTGCGCCCGGCCTGCCACAGGAGTCGCTGGTGCGCGATGAGACAAGGATATCCCTACCGGCCAACCCCTCCCTAACCTGGACGACGCTAGGCCAATTGTGCGTCGCCCCACGGATCTCCCGGTCGCGGCCGGTTACGACAGAGCCTGGGTGCGAACCCAGAGTCTCTGGTGACACAGCTGGCGCTGCAGTACAGCGCCCTTAACCACTGGAGGGCTTCTTAAAGAAAAACTAACAGGTCTGTGAGAGCTGGAATTCTTACTGGTTGGTAGGTGATCAAATACTTATGTCATGCAATAAAATGCAAATTAATTACTTAAAAATCATACAATGTGATTTTCTGGATTTTTGTTTTAGATTCCGTCTACAGACCTCTACATGTTTTGTAAGTAGGAAAACCTGCAACATTCAAATCAAATCAAATTTTATTTGTCACATACACATGGTTAGCAGATGTTAATGCGAGTGTAGCGAAATGCTTGTGCTTCTAGTTCCGACAATGCAGTAATAACAAGTAATCTAACTAACAATTCCAAAACTACTGTCTTGAACACAGTGTAAGGGGATAAAGAATATGTACATAAGGATATATGAATGAGTGATGGTACAGAGCAGCATAGGCAAGATACAGTAGATGGTATCGAGTACAGTATGTACAAATGAGATGAGTATGTAAACAAAGTGGCATAGTTTAAAGTGGCTAGTGATACATGTATTACATAAGGATACAGTCGATGATATAGAGTACAGTATATACGTATGCATATGAGATGAATAATGTAGGGTAAGTAACATTATATAAGGTAGCATTGTTTAAAGTGGCTAGTGATATATTTACATCATTTCCCATCAATTCCCATTATTAAAGTGGCTGGAGTTGAGTCAGTGTCAGTGTGTTGGCAGCAGCCACTCAGTGTTAGTGGTGGCTGTTTAACAGTCTGATGGCCTTGAGATATAAGCTGTTTTTCAGTCTCTCTGTCCCAGCTTTGATGCACCTGTACTGACCTCGCCTTCTGGATGATAGCGGGATGAACAGGCAGTGGCTCGGGTGGTTGATGTCCTTGATGATCTTTATGGCCTTCCTGTGACATCGGGTGGTGTAGGTGTCCTGGAGGGCAGGTAGTTTGCCCCCGGTGATGCGTTGTGCAGACCTCACTACCCTCTGGAGAGCCTTACGGTTGAGGGCGGTGCAGTTGCCATACCAGGCGGTGATACAGCCCGCCAGGATGCTCTCGATTGTGCATCTGTAGAAGTTTGTGAGTGCTTTTGGTGACAAGCCGAATTTCTTCAGCCTCCTGAGGTTGAAGAGGCGCTGCTGCGCCTTCTTCACGATGCTGTCTGTGTGAGTGGACCAATTCAGTTTGTCTGTGATGTGTATGCCGAGGAACTTAAAACTTTCTACCCTCTCCACTACTGTTCCATCGACGTGGATAGGGGGGTGTTCCCTCTGCTGTTTCCTGAAGTCCACAATCATCTCCTTAGTTTTGTTGACGTTGAGTGTGAGGTTATTTTCCTGACACCACACTCCGAGGGCCCTCACCTCCTCCCTGTAGGCCGTCTCGTCGTTGTTGGTAATCAAGCCTACCACTGTTGTGTCGTCCGCAAACTTGATGATTGAGTTGGAGGCGTGCGTGGCCACGCAGTCGTGGGTGAACAGGGAGTACAGGAGAGGGCTCAGAACGCACCCTTGTGGGGCCCCAGTGTTGAGGATCAGCGGGGAGGAGATGTTGTTGCCTACCCTCACCACCTGGGGGCGGCCCGTCAGGAAGTCCAGTACCCAGTTGCACAGGGCGGAGTCGAGACCCAGGGTCTCGAGCTTGATGACGAGCTTGGAGGGTACTATGGTGTTGAATGCCGAGCTGTAGTCGATGAACAGCATTCTCACATAGGTATTCCTCTTGTCCAGATGGGTTAGGGCAGTGTGCAGTGTGGTTGAGATTGCATCGTCTGTGGACCTATTTGGGCGGTAAGCAAATTGGAGTGGGTCTAGGGTGTCAGGTAGGGCGGAGGTGATATGGTCCTTGACTAGTCTCTCAAAGCACTTCATGATGATGGATGTGAGTGCTACGGGGCGGTAGTCGTTTAGCTCAGTTACCTTAGCTTTCTTGGGAACAGAAACAATGGTGGCCCTCTTGAAGCATGTGGGAACAGCAGACTGGTATAGGGATTGATTGAATATGTCCGTAAACACACCGGCCAGCTGGTCTGCGCATGCTCTGAGGGCGCGGCTGGGGATGCCGTCTGGGCCTGCAGCCTTGCGAGGGTTAACACGTTTAAATGTCTTACTCACCTCGGCTGCAGTGAAGGAGAGACCGCATGTTTTCGTTGCAGGCCGTGTCAGTGGCACTGTATTGTCCTCAAAGCGGGCAAAAAAGTTATTTAGTCTGCCTGGGAGCAAGACATCCTGGTCCGTGACTGGGCTGGATTTCTTCCTGTAGTCCGTGATTGACTGTAGACCCTGCCACATGCCTCTTGTGTCTGAGCCGTTGAATTGAGATTCTACTTTGTCTCTGTACTGACACTTAGCTTGTTTGATAGCCTTGCGGAGGGAATAGCTGCACTGTTTGTATTCGGTCATGTTACCAGACACCTTGCCCTGATTAAAAGCAGTGGTTCGCGCTTTCAGTTTCACACGAATGCTGCCATCAATCCACGGTTTCTGGTTAGGGAATGTTTTAATCGTTGCTATGGGAACGACATCTTCAACGCACGTTCTAATGAACTCGCACACCGAATCCGCGTATTCGTCAATGTTATTATCTGACGCAATACGAAACATCTCCCAGTCCACGTGATGGAAGCAGTCTTGGAGTGTGGAGTCAGCTTGGTCGGACCAGCGTTGGACAGACCTCAGCGTGGGAGCCTCTTGTTTTAGTTTCTGTCTGTAGGCAGGGATCAACAAAATGGAGTCGTGGTCAGCTTTTCCGAAAGGGGGGCGGGGCAGGGCCTTGGCAGTGTATCAAATACTTGTTCTCCCCACTGTATATATATTACAGTACCAGTCAAAAGTTTGGACACATCTACTCATTCAAGGGTTTTTCTTTATTTGTACTATTTTCTACATTGTAGAATAATATTGAAAACATCAAAACTATGAAATAACATATATGGAATCATGTAGTAAACAAAAAGCATTTAACAAATCCCCTTTGCCTTGATGACAGCTTTGCACACTCATTCTCTCAACCAGCTTGAAGGAGTTCCCAAATATGCTGAGCACTTGTTGGTTGCTTTTCCTTCGCTCTGCGGTCCAACCCATCCCAAACCATCTCAATTGGATTGAGGTCAGGTGATTGTGGAGGTCAGGTCATCTGATGCAGGACTCCATCACTCTCCTTGGTTAAATAGCCCCTACACAAACTTTTGACTGGTACTGTAAGTATGTATGTACAGTTGAAGTCGGAAGTTTACATACACCTTAGCCAAATACATTTAAAATCAGTTTTTCACAATTCCTGACATTTAATCCTCGTAATAATTCCCTGTTTTAGGTCAGTTAGGATCTAACTAAGGATCTTAGGTTAGTTAGGATTACTTTATTGTCAGAATAATAGCAGAGAGAATGATTTATTTCAGCTTTTATTTCTTTTATCACACTCCCAGTGGGTTAGAAGTTTACATACATTCAACTAGTATTTGGCAGCATTGCCTTTCAATTACAGTGCCTTGCGAAAGTATTCGGCCCCCTTGAACTTTGTGACCTTTTGCCACATTTCAGGCTTCAAACATAAAGATATAAAACTGTATTTTTTTGTGAAGAATCAGCAACAAGTGGGACACAATCATGAAGTGGAACGACATTTATTGGATATTTCAAACTTTTTTAACAAATCAAAAACTGAAAAATTGGGCGTGCAAAATTATTCAGCCCCTTTACTTTCAGTGCAGCAAACTCGCAGAAGTTCAGTGAGGATCTCTGAATGATCCAATGTTAACCTAAATGACTAATGATGATAAATACAATCCACCTGTGTGTACTCAAGTCTCCGTATAAATGCACCTGCACTGTGATAGTCTCAGAGGTCCGTTAAAAGCGCAGAGAGCATCATGAAGAACAAGGAACACACCAGGCAGGTCCGAGATACTGTTGTGAAGAAGTTTAAAGCCGGATTTGGATACAAAAAGATTTCCCAAGCTTTAAACATCCCAAGGAGCACTGTGCAAGCGATAATATTGAAATGGAAGGAGTATCAGACCACTGCAAATCTACCAAGACCTGGCCGTCCCTCTAAACTTTCAGCTCATACAAGGAGAAGACTGATCAGAGATGCAGCCAAGAGGCCCATGATCACTCTGGATGAACTGCAGAGATCTACAGCTGAGGTGTCCATAGGACAACAATCAGTCGTATATTGCACAAATCTGGCCTTTATGGAAGAGTGGCAAGAAGAAAGCCATTTCTTAAAGATATCCATAAAAAGTGTTGTTTAAAGTTTGCCACAAGCCACCTGGGAGACACACCAAACATGTGGAAGAAGGTGCTCTGGTCAGATGAAAACAAAATTGAACTTTTTGGCAACAATGCAAAACGTTATGTTTGGCGTAAAAGCAACACAGCTGAACACACCATCCCCACTGTCAAACATGGTGGTGGCAGCATCATAGTTTGGGCCTGCTTTTCTTCAGCAGGGACAGGGAAGATTGTTAAAATTGATGGGAAGATGGATGGAGCCAAATACAGGACCATTCTGGAAGAAAACCTGATGGAGTCTGCAAAAGACCTGAGACTGGGACGGAGATTTGTCTTCCAACAAGACAATGATCCAAAACATAAAGCAAAATCTACAATGGAATGGTTAAAAAATAAACATATCCAGGTGTTAGAATGGCCAAGTCAAAGTCCAGACCTGAATCCAATCGAGAATCTGTGGAAAGAACTGAAAACTGCTGTTCACAAATGCTCTCCATCCAACGTCACTGAGCTCGAGCTGTTTTGCAAGGAGGAATGGGAAAAAACTTCAGTCTCTTGATGTGCAAAACTGATAGAGACATACCCCAAGCGACTTACAGCTGTAATCGCAGCAAAAGGTGGCGCAACAAAGTATTAACTTAAGGGGGCTGAATAATTTTTCACGCCCAATTTTTCAGTTTTTGATTTGTTAAAAAAGTTTGAAATATCCAATAAATGTCGTTCTACTTCATGATTGTGTCCCACTTGTTGTTGATTCTTCACAAAAAAAATAAGTTTTATATCTTTATGTTTGAAGCCTGAAATGTGGCAAAAGGTCGCAAAGTTCAAGGGGGCCGAATACTTTCGCAAGGCACTGTATTTAACTTGGGTCAAAGGTTTCGGGTAGCCTTCCACAAGCTTCCCACAATAAGTTGGGTGAATGTTGGCCCATTCCTCCTGACAGAGCTGGCACTGTATGCCTCCTTGCTCGCACACATGCTTTTCCAGTTCTGCCCACCCATTTTCTATAGGATTGAGGTCAGGGCTTTGTGATGGCCACTCCAATACCTTGACTTTGTTGTCCTTAAGCCATTTTGCCACAACTTTGGAAGTATGCTTGGGGTCATTGTCCATTTGAAAGACCCATTTGCGACCAAGCTTTAAGTTCCTGAAAATAAGAATTTGTTCTTAACTGACTTGCCTAGTTAGATAAATAAAAAACTATCACCAGTGTCCTCAATGCACCCAGAATTCATGATTGCCTTGGTGAGCCTCCTGCTAAACTGAACGAAACAAATAGCCCATTTAAACATCAGGTACTTCTCATGTCACCCCTGGACATATGGGAGACAAACAAAATCAAATCATATCAATTCCTCTCTCAAGGCAGCTGAACACATTGAAGACAAGGCATAAAAGGAAAGCAGATACGAATCTAAAGTGGCAAATTGCCTGTACTGCCGTACCGGCGTGTCCAGCGGAGTTGCAAGTCTCCCGCCATTGGAAATAAACCCCCTAGGTTCTCAGCACTGACTGAAGGTAGATTGCTTATCTGCAGACAGCTTGAGGAATAAACATTCTCCATGAAAAAGGTGCCATTAACTTTTACACACGAGAGTGGTTGTGTAAATACATCTGGAGCGCTGCACAATTTGGCTTCAACTTGACACAATTTACCTGTCTGCTTTTGATTCCAGACAGGAAATAGGACAGGCACCAATATATGATCAGGTTTGAATGTAAAATACAATTAATTGGCCTCTTTAGGTCATAGTCAAAATTTGATATATTATTTTGTATTTTATTTTTGTAATTTTTAGCCCCTTTTTCTCCCCAATTTCGTGATTACGATCTTGTCTCATCGCTGCAACTCCCCGACGGGCTTAGGAGAGGTGAAGGTCGAGTCATGGGTCTTCCGAAACATAACCCACCAAAGGTTGCTTCTTAACTCCCGCTCGCTTAACCCGGAAGCCAGCCGCACCAATGTGTCAGAGGAAGCACTGTTCAACTGATGACCAGAGTCAGCCTGCAGGCGCCTGGACCGCCACAAGTCGCTAGAGTGTGATGAGCCAAGTAAAGCCCCCCCGGCCAACCCCTCCCCTAACCCAGATGATACTGGGCCAATTGTATGCCACCCTATGGGACTCCAGGTCACAGCCGGTAATGATACAGCCTGGGATCGAACCCCAGGCTGTAGTGATGCCGCAACAATGCAATGCAATGCATAGACCACTGTGCCACTCAGGAGCCAAAAATGGGGGAATTTCAATGTATATAAAAAAATAAGAATATAAGTGATACAGTATAATGTTATCAATAAAGCTGTAAAGAAAATATTCTGGTAGCATACAACCAGGTGACCAGAAGGCCATCATGCAGTCACAGAGCAGTGTTACACTGTTACGTTCTAATGTTCTAATATTTTGCTTTACCGCAAACAAAGTAGAACTCGAAGGCAAATTACATAATTATTTCTACCGTGGCTATTTAAAAAAATTAAATACATTTAAACAAACATAAAAATAATTTTGCGATATTAATCATGCTTTCAAAAACTCAATGCATGGTTGCTAGGAGATTAGGAGTTTCCATAGAAACGAAATGCAGGTGCATGGCCCTATTCTTACTTTGTCCATCTATGGGTTTGAAAGACATTGCGTAATGTGGGATTAATACATGTAACCTGTGATTATATTACTTCACAATAAGGGTCTCCGTAAGGCTTTCTCCCATCGTCATTAGCTTATTTTTCACAATAACGTATGATCATTGTTTAATCTTTAATGGGATGGCTTTCTTCAGCATCATTATCTTAGAGCTGTCGGGCTACACACTACACAGCTATTCCTCGCCAAAATGTTATACCACTTTAAAACATTTTATTTATAACATTTATTTGGTAGGGACAATGCACAACACAAATTAAGTCTCAAAGCTCTGAGAAATGATGCGTGGCACAAGATTTAGCTAATAGGTACTTTCGATCTGTAGTCACTGTGAAATTGTTATAGCTTGAGAGTGTTGCAAAAGTGTTTGGGTGTTATACGGGATATTGGGGTGCTTAATCCGAGGTTGTATAACTTTTAAGGATCTTCCCTCTTTTTCAATTTTCGCCTACATTTACATACCCAAATCTAACTGCCTCAGGCCCTGAAGCAAGGATATGCATATTATTGGTACCATTTGAAAGGAAACACTTTTGTGGAAATGTGAAAGGATTGTAGGAGAATATAACACAATAGATCTGGTAAAAGATATTACAAAGAAAGAAAAAAAACTATTCTTTTGTATTTTTTTTTGTGCCATCTTTGAAATGCAAGAGAAAGGCCATAATGTATTATTCCAGCCCAGGTGCAATTTAGATTGTTTCAACTAGATGGCAGCAGTGTGTGTGTGTGCAACGTTTTAGACTGATCCAATGAACCATTGCATTTCTGTTCAAACCTTTGTATCAAGACTGCCCAAATGTGCACTCTCCTCAAACAATATCATGGTATTCTTTCACTGTAATAGCAATGGCAAATTGGACAGTGCAGTTAGATTAACAATAATTTAAGCTTTCGGCCAATATCAGATATGTCTATGTCCTGGGAAATGTTCTAGTTACTTACAAACTCATGCTAATCGCATTAGCCTACGTTAGCTCAACTGTCCCGTGGACGGACACCGACCCTTTAGAAGATTTATAAGAACAAAGTGTTTTTCAGTTTGTTTCACAGAGGCATGGAGAGTTTTAAGAATATAGAATAGGACATATGGTGGCAGTGCTATCCCCACAATTCCCCTGTCTTTCACCTGTGTCAAGGTGATTTGCTGTCAGAATTGCTTGTTGAATTTTTCATTCCTAGTTCGTGATCTTCTTCTTGAGCCTGCTATCTTTTCTGTAGGTTTTGTGTCCCGATGAGCCAAGTGACAACTGACATTCTGAACCTCAATCACAGTATTCTCATATCTCCCCTTGAACCCAATTTAAATTCCCAGAGAGCGATTTTATATGTATGCTACAGTTGAATAGAGAAAAGACAGTAATGGCACAGCCATAAGAGTGGGCACTCTTTGGGTGAATCTCAAAGTTTTTCCTTGTTCCATCCTCTCCCTGCCTCCTTTTCAAAATGCCAGAAGGAAATTAGTTGTCTCCTTAAAATCCTCTCCTCACTTCCCTCTGATGTTTTGAAGAAGAGGCATAGAGAGGATTAAGTATAGAGGATGTGAGGAAGCGAGGAAATGGAAATTCACCCTTGGTCCTTGGGAGGAAATAGTTATGGTAATCTGACCTCTTATCATGGTTCAATACCAATAAGTGGTTGCCACAAGAATATTTTGAATAGAAAAATGGTCCCCCATTGAAATGTGATGACATGAAAGAAAGTGAATCTGATTTCACTGATTGAACACAAATAAGTATGTCTTGGTCCAAGCCACTCCAGCATTCAAGCCTCGATCATCTTATGAGTTTCCATGTAGATGTGTCAATATATTCTCAGTTGTGAGTCAGGGTGAGGCACCTATGCTTTTCTTCTCTGTCTCCCTTTCTCTATCAAAATGTGACCTCAAATCCACTGATGTAACTGGTAGGGCTGGGACGATACCAGTATCACGATACTCGTTAGTATTGTGGCAAGGAGAGAAAACAAGCGGATTTAATTTCTTTAGGAAAACAGCCCTAATGTTGGAAATTAACATCATTAAGCTGTCATCCAGTCACATTTGTTTATTTTCCAAGCTATATCACACAATAGTTTGTGAAAAATATTGTGATACTAGTATCGTCACAGCCCTAATAACTGGCCTTTTGTATTTTACAGAGCCACTGCCACTAAAAACCAATTCATCCCCTGAAAACAGCCTATGTGGCATTGATATGAGTCAGGAACATATGTTTATGCTGTAAAAACTGATTGCAAAGGATAATTTTTGTCATAAAGTCCGTCTTGTCTAAAACAGAGTTTGGAACCTAGCTAGCTTGCTGGCTAACTTTAGCCTACCTTAATACAACTCAGATTTGGCTTGGAAACACAATACCATTTCAAAAGAAGGCAAATATGTTGACAGATTGATGTTGACAGATTGACATTAGATGCAGTATAACTTTAGCCAGCTAACTCAGATTGAGGGGGCCACCGTATTTTAGCTAGCTAACATTAGCATTGCTAGCTATTTTTGACAAACTTTGCTAATAACAGTAATGGAAACAATGCAATCTCTCTAGAGTAAATTTGATGACATCATAATATGGTAAAGTTGTTTCCTACTAATTATTTGCCTACTCTAGCAATGTCATTATATTTCCATGCTACTCTAAGTTTGTGTAATTTATAGAGCTAGGAATTGCCAGGGACCTCACGATACAATATTTTCACAATATTTAGGTGCCGATACAATATGTATTGCAATTCTATATGTATTGCGATTTGATACTGTGATTTTATTGCGTTTTGATGTTCCAAACATATTGCTGCAGAGGGACGAACGAGCCATGAGAAAACACATTTTGATCAGCTCATCATTTGTACAAATACAGAAGGTAACCCACTTCATTACTTTGAAACATTTGATAACCCAATTCTGGGACAGAATTGATGTAAACTGACATTATTTATTGCTTATAATGTAAAGGGCATAACCTAGCCTCGTGGAACCAGCCTGATCGCTGTGTTGTATTTTACTTCACCATTGTATTTTACTTCACATTTTATCATTCCTGAAGTGAAATAGAAAGGTGAATGCAGCGATCAGGTTAGTTCCACCAGGATAATCATAACCCCCTTTGATAATGTAATCAGTGCTCTGTGTGTGTGTGTGTTTGTGTGTTACCGACCAGTATCTTTGATAAGGGGCTAGGAGCTGATCTACGGTGCTATGCCCATCAATGGGGCTCTGGAAAAGGCTCTACCTCCAGCTTTACCTATTGCCTGCTCACCAACCGTCGTTGATGGGGAGAACAGAATTAGGTAGGTTTAGTCTCTGTTCAACATAGTATATGTTAGTGTGTCAGATATCACCAATTCCTAACTGCCATTGGTAATAGAACAGTGACTGTGTGTATGTGTTCACAGATGCATGAGATGAGAGAGAACTGGCACTCAACACATCCACAATGAGGTGATGACTAATAATACAGTACAGCACAAATGTCCAGTAATAGCAACACCCTTTTCATTCCATGTATCACTGATGAACTCTGCCTCAACTCTGCCCATTTCTTTAGATGGACTGGAGCTGCTTTTGCCAGATGGCAGCCTCAGTCATGTAACGGGGAGACCATAATTGGTTAGGTTTTATCAGACCTGTTCAAACTTGAACATAGTAACTGTTTGTGTGTCCGATATGACCTATCCTAACTGCCATTGGTAATAGAACAGTGACTATGTTGTGTATGTGTTCACAGAAACATGTATGAAGCCAGAACATGGAGACTTGCAAGATTATGTGATGAAGTCCAGACTGAAAGACGGGCTTGATGCTGAATGGAGAGAGACCGGGCACTCGGCATTAAAATTTGACTAGACACAACTTTTAATTGTATTGTCTTTTTTTATTATTCAATGATATGGTATTAGTCAATGTGAGGAGGGAAAAACACAGTATATTCTGTACCAGGATAAGGGAACTCCTGTTGCATACGGGACAACACACAGAAAGGTATGATCACTGACATGTTTGCCAAGGTAGCCTCATTACCACCAGACAAAATGCCGACAGGCACAGTATCTGTATCGGCTGGGAATGACAATGAAATATGAAAAATGCACAGTTATAGTAGCAGAACACTGCTTCTTTGCTTTACAGTGCATTCGGGAAGTATTCAGACCACTTGACTTATTCCACATTTTGTTATGTTACAGCCTTATTCTAAAATTTATTAAATTGTTTTTTCCCCTCATCAACCTACACACAATACCCCATAATGACACATTTTTGCAAATGTATTAAAAATAAAACACTTAAATATTCAATTTACTTAAGTATTCGGACACTTTACTTAGTATGTTGTTGAAGCGCCTTTGGCAGCGATTACAGCCTTGAGTCTTCTTGGGTATGACACTACAAGGTTGCACACCTGTATTTGGGGAATTTCCCATTCTTCTCTGCAAATCCTCTCAAGCTCTGTCAGGTTGGATGGGGAGCGTTGCTGCACAGCTATTTTCAGGTCTCTCCAGAGATGTTAGATCGGGTTCAAGTCCGGGCTCTGTCTGGGCCACTCAAGGACATTCAGAGACTTGTCCCGAAGTCACTCTTGTGTTGTCTTGGCTGGGTTCTTAGGGTCGTTGTCCTGTTGGAAGCTGAACCATCACCCCAGTCTGAGGTCCTGAGAGCTCTTGAGCAGGCTTTCATCAAGGATCTCTCTGTACTTTTCTCCTATCATCCTTCCCTCGATCCTGACTAGTCTCCCAGTCCCTGCCGCTGAAAAACATCTCCACAAACATCTCATGGCTTGATTTTTTCTTTGGCATGCACTGTTAACTGTGGGACCTTAAATAGAAAGGTGTGTGCCTTTCCAATTCATGCCCATTTAATTGAATTTACCACAGGTGGAATCCAATCAGGTCGCGGAAACAATGGAAACAGGATGCACCTAAGCTCAATTTCGAGTCTCATTGCATAGGGTCTGAATATCTGTTTTAGACTTTTTAAACAATTTCAAAACTTTCTAAAAACCTGTTTTCGCTTTGTCATTGTGGGTAGATTGCTGATATATATATATTTTTTTGATTAAGGCTAACGTAACAAAATGTGGAAAAAGTCAAGTGGTCTGAATACTTTCCGAATGCACTGTAAAGGATTATTTATTCTACACAGACCTGTTACTACATTTGAAAGTTATCAGAACACAAATTCAATTCAGCAATTGCAGTATTTTCATATTACTCTGTAGGCTATTGACTAAAGGTAATTTGCTGCTGTTTCATATTTTGTTTGTTGTGTTGTGTCCTCCAACATCTTACTATACATCTGCCTGTACTTATTGAACTCAACCTGCAGGAGTTTGTTGTTATGATTGAGTGGGGGGGAAAGAGCTGTGGGCAAGGTACTGACAGATGGGTGTGTCTTGCTGGAGGCAAGGACACACCAAAGAGACACCCCACATCAAACCACACCCCCAAGCCAACTCCCCTTTGGCTTCTGTCAAGGCCCGCCTTTATCTCTTGAGGAGCAAACATAAAAACGAGGCCAATTCAGCTGGTGCAATTCCCTTTTTAAAATGATGGATGCATGCTTAATATTTTTCCAGGCACTGTATGATACTGAAAGCCATAGAGAAGTAGGATAATGGCTTGGTTGGAATTGGGACTGTACTGGGGCTGATTTTGAAAAGCCATTAGAATATTACTCTTCAGGGGGCTGGCTTGCTGTGTCATATTTGGTTACCATTTGAAGTGCTTCGCAGAGACAGATGGAAGAAGATCGGCAGATCATTTTACCTTGCGTCATGTGGAATGGAACACACACACACTTACACACTCTCACACACTCGCAACCACTCCAGAGGAATGAGTGAGGGCATATTATAGCCTCTTCCGTAACAACTATCATTATATCATTTAGGCTAGAAACGTTGTGAGAGGTTTTGGAGAATGTTCACAGTGGGCGGTGATAGGCTATAGCCTATCTCCCTATTAGGTCTGCCTTCCGATGGGGGCTGCTAGATAGACTGGAGTTGGTGGAGAGAGAATATAGCATCACAATGACATGAACCAGTGTCTGTTGAATGCGAGCAGCACCAGTAGGAGTGAGTGGGAGAGGAAATCAAAAGTGAATGCAGAATCTGCCGCAAAGCTTGTCTAATTTCAAAAGTTTTGGGATCAGGGTCTATATCTATCTCCTCCCTCTGCTTGCATAACAGTTACTGTACCTCTCGGTGCTGATGTGAACACAAACTGACTGCTATAACAGAACTGTCTCCTGATTTATTTGTGCTTAATGTGTTTGTAGTTGGGGGATGGCTTCCAGTAAAAAAAAACAAGAAGATTTGTTTGAATGAATAAAGAGGGAGGTTTTGTTCAGTCTCCTTTAAGCATGTTGTTTCCCTTTAAGAGAAGCAGCAACAGTGTTAATTCACAAGGCTCTTGTGTAGAAGTGCATTTTGTTTTTTGAATCACTAAAGAACCTTATGCGACACACACTTTCTCTTAATGTTCTTGACGTTCATACAGTACCAGCATCAGTAAACGTACAAAGGTGTCGATCTTCTCACAACATATGATCGGGGTTAAACGTTGGTTCAGCAGTCAGGGTTAGACAATAGTCGAAGCGAGTAATAAGCATTGATTTAAGAAAGGAATCAGTTGCCCCCACTGTAAAAGAAAATGTTTGGGGTGTTATGTTTAACTGTGTGATTCAGGTCGCTACAGGGTCGTTTGCCCACCTTTCTTTCTGTCTTTCTCGCCCTCTGTCGTTCTCTGTCGGTCTCGCCCTCTGTCGGTCTCTGTCGGTCTCGCCCTCTGTCGGTCTCGCCCTCTGTCGGTCTCTGTCGGTCTCATCCTCTGTCTGTCTCTGTCGGTCTCATCCTCTGTCGGTCTCATCCTCTGTCGGTCTCATCCTCTGTCGCTCTCATCCTCTGTCGGTCTCGCCCTCTGTCGTTCTCTGTCGGTCTCGCCCTCTGTCGGTCTCTGTCGGTCTCATCCTCTGTCGGTCTCTGTCGGTTTCATCCTCTGTCGGTCTCGCCCTCTGTCGGTCTCTGTCGGTCTCATCCTCTGTCGGTCTCATCCTCTGTCGGTCTCTGTCGGTTTCATCCTCTGTCGGTCTCGCACTCTGTCGGTCTCTGTCGGTCTCATCCTCTGTCGGTCTCGCCCTCTGTCGGTCTCTCTTTCTTTCTGTGTCTCTTTCTGTCTTTCTCTCTATCTGTCTGTCTCTCTGTCTGACTGTCTGTGTGGAGGAGGGAAGGACTAGTTTTTGCCAAGTTATGTAACCATCTCTGGAGGAGCCAAGCAGGGCCTGTACTCTACTGTAGCAGTAGTGTAGCTGTTTTCTCTCTCTCTCTCTCTCGCCATCTCTCTAGCTGCATCTCTCTCTCTCTCTCTCTCTCTCGCCATCTCTCTAGCTGCATCTCTCTCTCTCTCTCTCCAGCTCTCTAGCTACATCTCTCTCTCTCTCCAGCTCTCTAGCTGCATCTCTCTCTCTCTCTCTCTCTCCAGCACTCTAGCTGCATCTCTCTCTCTCTCTCCATCTCTCTAGTTGCATCTCTCCCTCTCTCCCTCCATCTCTCCAGTTGCATCTCTCTCTCTCTCTCTAGCTGCATCTCTCTCTCTCTCCATCTCTCTAGCTGCATCTCTCTCTCCATCTCTCTAGCTGCATCTCTCTCTCCATCTCTCTAGCTGCATCTCTCTCTCTCTCCATCTCTCTAGCTGCATCTCTCTCTCTCTCTCTCTCTCTCTCTCTCCAGCACTCTAGCTGCATCTCTCTCTCTCCATCTCTCTAGCTGCATCTCTCTCTCTCTCCCTCCATCTCTCCAGCTGCATCTCTCTCTCTCTCCACCTCTCTAGCTGCATCTCTCTCTCTCTCTCTAGCTGCATCTCTCTCTCTCTCCATCTCTCTAGCTGCATCTCTCTCTCTTTCCATCTCTCTAGCTGCATCTCTCTCTCTCCATCTCTCTAGCTGCATCTCTCTCTCTCTCCATCTCTCTAGCTGCATCTCTCTCTCTCTCTCTCTCTCCATCTCTCTAGCTGCATCTCTCTCTCTCTCTAGCTGCATCTCTCTCTCTCTCTCCATCTCTCTAGCTGCATCTATCTCTCTCTTCATCTCTCTAGCTGCATATCTCTCTCTCTCTCTCTAGCTGCATCTCTCTCTCTCTCTCTCTCTAGCTGCATCTCTCTCTCGCCATCTCTCTAGCTGCATCTCTCTCTCTCTCTCTCTCTCTTTCCATTGCTCTCTCTAGCTGCATCTCTCTAGCTGCATGCATCTCTCTCTCTCCCCCCCCCTCCCTGGGAGGAGAAGAGGATTTTCTCTGTGCCTCTCTGCTCCTAATCCTTCCCCCATGAGCAAGTACCTTTATCCTCTGTAACAACAGATTTAGAGGCTGCATCAGGTGCTGACATGAGCAGACCTACTGTAGAGAGAGGGAGATACCTGTTGATCACATAGACTACAGTACAACTACAGCTGTTGTGGTATGAGTGATATGGCTCTCATCAATGTTTCATGGAGATTGAGTGTGCATGGATGATTGTGAACCTCCCCTGCCCTTCATAGCAGCACTGGGGTTGAAACAATGCCAGAATACTATCTACTGTGTCATTTCGCTAATCATGGGAGAACTTGTTTGTTGAGCTAAAGGGAAGGTTTTCAAATATGGACCAAAACCTACCTACTGTTGACTAACCCCATTCAGTACAAATTTGCGCAACCTACAATGTGATTTTCTGGATTTTTTTTCTCATTTTGTCTGTCATAGTTGAAGTGTACCTATGATGAAAAGTACAGGCCTCTCTCATATTTTTAAGTGGGAGAACACAACTGGTGCACAACTGGTGGCTAACTAAATACTTTTTTACCCCACTGTATGGTTGGCCCCACTGTATGGTTGGAGATGTGTTTCAGAAACGAAAGCATAGCTATTCAATCAGGATTTAGATTATTGAGTTTGAAATTTATAGATTATGGTCCCTGTTCAATTAACCGTGTCAAGTTTTCCTGGAGAATGATAATACACTACATGACCAAAAATGTGGACACCTGCTCGTCAAACGTCTCATTCCAAAATCATGGGCATTAACATTGAGTTAGTCCCCCCTTTGCTGCTAAAACAGTCTCCACTCTTCTGGGAAGGCTTTCCATTAGATGTTGGCACTTGGTAGTGCCAACATCTAATGGAATCCAGAGGCCGTTTGGCACTTGGTAGTGAGTGTTGCAACCTAGGACAGAGGATTTTTACGTGTTCCATGCTTCCGCACTTGGCTGTCCCATTCTGTGAGCTTGTGTCGCCTACCACTTTCTGGCTGTGCCGTTGTTGCTCCTAGACATTTCCACTTCACAATAACGTCACTTATTGTGAATAGTTCCCCCCGGTTATAGTCACAGCCGTGTATATCTCCCCTCAAGCCGATACCACAACGGCCCTCAAGGAACTTCACTGGACTTTATGCAAACTGGAAACTATATATCCCGAGGCTGCATTTATTGTAGCTGGGGATTTTAACAAAGCAAATTTGAGGAAAAGGATGCCTAAATTCTATCAGCATATCGACTGTAGTACTTGCGCTGTTAAAACATCAGACCACTGTTACTCTAACTTCCAGGATGCATACAAGGACCTCCCCCGCCCTCCTTTTGGCAAATCTGACCACGACTCCATTTTGCTCCTCCCTTCCTAAAGGCAGAAAACAGGAATTGCCCGTGCTAAGGACTATTCAACGCTGGTCTGACCAATCGGAATCCATTCTTCAAGATTGTTTTGATCATGCGAACTGGGATATGTTCCCGGGTAGCTTCCGAGAATAATATTGACGTATACACCAAGACGCTGACTGAGTTTATCAGGAAGTGTATAGGAGATGTTGTACCCACTGTGACTATTAAAACCTACCCTAACCATAAGCCGTGGATAGATGGCAGCATTCGTGCAAAACTGAAAGCGCGAACGACCACATTTAATCATGGCAAGGTGACTGGGAATATGGCAGAATACAAACAGAGAAGTCATTCTCTCCGCAAGGCAATCAAACAGGCAAAACGTCAGTATAGAGACAAAGCGAGTCGCGATTCAACAGCTCAGACACGAGATGTATGTGGCAGGGTCTACAGACAAGCATAGATTACAAAAGGAAAACCAGCCATGTCGCGGACACCGATGTCATGCTTCCCAGAAGTGCTTTGCGAGACTAGTCAAGGATCATATCACCTCCACCTTACCTGTCACCCTAGAACCACTTCAATTTGCTTACCACCCCAATAGGTCCATAGACGATTCAATCGCCATCACACTGCACACTGCCCTATCCCATCTGGAAAATGCTGTTCATTGATTATAGTTCAGCATTCAACACCATAGTACCCTTCAAGCTCATCATCACTCAAGACCCTGGGTCTGAACTCCGCCCTGTGTAATTGGTTCCTGGACTTCCTAATGGGCCGCCCCCAGGTGGTGAAGGTAGGAGGCAACAACTCCACTTCGCTGATCCTCAACACTGGGGCCTCACAAGGGTGCGTGCTCAGCCCCCTCCTGTACTTCCTGTTCACCCATGACTGCATGGCCAAGCACTCATCCAACTCAATAATCACGTTTGCAGAAAACACAACAGTAATAGGCTTGATTACTAACAACGACGACAGCCTACAGGGAGGAGGTGAAAGCTCTGGGAATGTGGTGCCAGGAAAATAACCTCAAAGGAGATGATCGTGGACAAGAAACAGCAGAGCGTGCACCCCCCTATCAACATCGATGGGACTGCAGTGGAGAAGGTGGAAAGTTTTAAGTTCCTCGGCAAAGTCAGAACTGTTTTTTGTCAAGGCTCAGGAGAAGACCCAGCAGACAGTTTCGAAGTGACAAAAGTGTATTATGAAAACGGGGGCAGGCAAACGATAGGTCAAGGGCAAGCAGAGGTCAGTAATCCAGAGCAGAGTCCGAAAGGTACAGAACGGGAGACAGGCTCAGGGTCAGGGCAGGCAGAGGTCTGTAATCCAGAGTGGTGTGACAAGGTACAGAACGGCAGGCAGGCTCAGGGTCAGGGAAGGCAAAATGGTCAAAACTGGGAAAACTAGAAAACGGGAGCATGGGAAAAACGCTGGTAGGCTAGACAAAACAAAATAAACTGGCAACATACAAACAGAGAACACAGCTTTGAATACACTGGGGATAATGGGGAGGATGGGCGACACCCGGAGGGGGGTGGAGACAAGCACAAAGACAGGTGAAACAGATCAGGGTGTGACAGTTTTTAGAAACAGGATGCACTTGAGCTCAATTTCGAGTCTCATAGCAAAGGGTCTGAATACATATGCATGACGATATCTGTTTTTTTTATTTTCATAATTGTGCAAAATATTCTAAAAACCTGTTTTCACTTTGTCATTATGGGGTATTGTGTGTAGATGGATTAAATATATATATTTCTCATCTATTTTAGAATAAGGCTGTAACCCAACAAATTGTGGATAAAGGGGTCTGTACTTTAAACCCTATGTTTAACTCAACATTTTCTGGCACGACATCGAAATGTTAAATGACCTTTTTTGTTACATTATTCCCAGTGTTTGTTGCTAGTGGTTTTTAATGTTTTGTCTTGAGGACGTCGATTACGGAGTTATCAAAACAGCCTGAGATTTGAGGCAATCAGGACCATGGGGTGGCTGTTGGTGGAAACTGCTAATCTCCTAGATAATGATGTCATTAGGATTTAAACTGACTTCAACCAATGAATGAACAGATTTCATGGCCCTGAAACTAGATAATGCAAATGTAATGTACGGTATGGTATATAAGATTAACAAAGGCTAGTGGTATTTTTACTGCAATTTTGCAAATCAGGGGTTTTAGATAAGCAGAGATTTTAGAATTGATCAGAGGATCTCAATCTCTATATTGTATTATTATTTTATGTTTTCATGTCTTATCAAAACTCATGGATCTTTCCAATATCCACTACCATCCAATCAGTGAATGTTGTGGTCTCTGGAGGGAGATCCATGAGTGTGTGTCAGTGTAATCTAATCCCTGTTTCCCGTCTCAAGATGGATCCTTGTATTAGTTTATTGGGTGACTTTAGGTGGCTGGGGGGTGACGTGGGATCATGTGGGCCGCTCAGCATTGCTCTGCTATCCTGCGCTATAATGTTTCATTATGGTAATAACTTAGCAGGCTGAGGTGGAGGGAGGCACTAATGGTATGGTGGTAATGGTGTTGCTGAGTGGTTCAGGGTGGCCGAGGCCATCTACTGTAGGTTGGGTTAGAGACCCTGCGTCTCTCGTACCATTTATCCAACTAGAGAAGCTCTGTTTGTTTGTGTGTTTGTGTGTGTGTGCATGGTGGCCATTCTTCGCTCAGTTGCTGCTGATGTAGCACTGGGATACAAACACACATACATTGTTTGTGTAGCCTACTGATTTGTGTTTAATTTTGCTAATGTTTTGAATATGAACCGGTGTGAATTGGAAGCACATAACATATTGAGGTGAGATCAAGGTTTGATGATAACTATTTAACTCTGACACCCTTGGGGAAGGAGTAGGCTCTACATAGCATTCCATTACAGTTTCATGGTCAGACATTTCGACTGTGTTACTTACATGTAAAGTTCCCTGATTAAAGTCAGAGCCATCTCATGTGAAATATAATGATTAGTGGAAGAGACTTGCCTGTTCAGGATCTAGGCTAAAACATGATTTTAATTGAATAAAAAAAAACTTCACATTGGTATTGTAACATGTCCAACCAGATTCACTGGGATTCCCATTCAGATTTCAGAGGCCTACAGTAAGTGAATAGATAGAATGGACAGGTGCACGTGCACGCACACACACACACACACACTGTTCTCTCCATAACCATATGCACTGACTATGCACACTTACATGTCTCTACACACACACACACACACACACACACACACACACACACACACACTGTTCTCTCCATAACCATATGCACTGACTATGCACACTTACAGGTACACACGCACGCACATTCCCCACATTACGCTGCTGCTACTAGTACTATTATTATTATTTTGGTATTTTATTTCTTTAAAAAAAATATACAGTAACAGTCAAAAGTTTGGACATACCTACTTATTCAAGGATTTTCATTATTTTTACTATTTTCTACATCGTAGACATCAAAACTATGAAATAACACATATGGAATCATGTGTAACCAAAAAAGTGTTAAACAAATCAACATATTGCACACTCTTGGCATTCTCTCAAACAACTTCATGAATAAGTAGGTATGTCCAAACTTTTGACTGTTACTGTATATTTTTTAAAATAAATAAAATACCAAAATAATAATAATGAGGTAGTCACCTGGAAAGGATTTCAATTAACAGGTCTGCCTTGTTAAAAGTTAATTTGTGGGATTTCTTTCCTTCTTAATGCATTTGAGCCAATCAGTTGTGTTGTGACAAGATAGGGGTGGTAAACAGAAGATAGCCCTATTTGGTAAAAGACCAAGTCCATATTATGGCAAGAACAGCTCAAATAAGGAAAGAGAAACAACAGTCCATCATTACTTCAAGACATGTAGGTCAGTCAATATGGAAAATTGCAATTTTTTTCAAGTGAAGTCGCAAAAAAACATCAAGTGCTATGATGAAACTGGCTCTCATAAGGACCACCACAGGAAAGGAAGACCCAGAGTTACATCTGCTGCAGAGGATATGTTTATTAGATACGTTTATAAATGCACCTCAAATCGCAGCACAAATAAATGCTTCACAGAGTTCAAGTAGCAGACAGCTCAACATCAATTGTTCAGAGGAGACTGGGTGAATCAGGCCTTCATGGTCAAATTGCTGCAAAGAAACCACTACTAAAAGGACACCAATAAGAGAGACTTGCTTTGGCCAAGAAACACATTAGACCGGTGGAAATCTGTCCTTTGGTCCAAATTCTAGATTTTTGTTTCCAACCGTCGTGTCTTTGTGAGACGTACGGTTCTGACCGTGAAGCATGGAGGAGGTCTGATGGTGTGGGGATGCTTTGCTGGTGACACTGTCTGTGATTTATTTCGAATTCAAGGCACACTTAACCAGCATGGCTACCACAACATTCTGCAGCGATACACCATCCCATCTGGTTTGCGCTTAGTGGGACTATCATTTGTTTTTCAACAGGACAATGACCCAAAACACACCTCAAGGCTGTTTAAGGCTATTTGACCAAGGAGAGTGATGGAGTGCTGCATCAGATGACCTGGCCTCCACAATCACCCGACCTCAACCCAATTGAAATGGTTTGGGATGAGTTGGACCGTGGAGTGAAGGAAAAGCAGCCAATAAGTGCTCAGCATATGTGAGAACTCCTTCAAGACTGTTGGAAAAGCATTCCTCATGAAGTTGGTTGAGAGAATACCAAGAGTGTGCGAAGCTGTCATCAAGGCAAAGGGTGGCTACTTTGAAGAATCCAAAATATCAAGTATATTTTGATTTGTTTAACACTTTTTTGGTTACTACATGATTCCATGTGTTATTTCATAGTTTTGATGTCTTCACTATTATTCTACAATGTAATACACAATTAATCAATAATTTAAGAATAGTCTTAACAAAACACTTTATCTTTAATTTACAATCTGTAGAAATTATGAAGATAATAAGGATCAGGATATTTGTGAAACATTACAGCACAGTTGAAAAATATATGGCTAATAGAAATCAAACATGGATGCTGTTCAGAGATAAATGAGACCATATTTATGTTTGGAGGAAATAGGGGGAGGCTTGCAAGCCGAAGAACACCATCTCAACAGTGAAGCACGGGGGTAGCAGCATCATGTTGTGGAGGTGCTTTGCTGCAGGAGGGACTGGTGCACTTCACAAAATAGATGGCATAAGTAAGAGGAAAATTATGTGGATATATTGAAGCAACATCTCAAGACATCAGTCAGGAAGGACTCCCGGCCGCAAACCTGAACCTATAGGGGAGGGTCCGAGTGGGCATCTACCCTCGGTGGCGGCTCTGGTTCAGGACGCAGCCCTCCCTCTTTACGCTGATCCCTCCGCCTTTGTAGAACTGGACCGTGGATCATCTCCGGAGGCTCTGGGCTGGGGACCGTCGCTGGAGACCCCGGACTGGCGACCATTGCTGGAGGTTCCGGACTGTGGCCCGTTGCTGGATGTTCCGGACTGTGGCCCGTTGCTGGAGGTTCCGGACTGTGGCCCGTCGCTGGAGGTTCCGGACTGTGGCACGTCGTTGGAGGTTCCGGACTGGGAACTGTTCCCCGGAAGCTCTGGACTGTGGAGGCGCACTGGAAACCTGACGCGTGGTGCCGGCACTGGTGGTACCGGGCTGAAGACACGTATCTCAGGCCGAGTGCGAGGAGCAGGAACAGGACATACTGACTGTGAAGGTGCACTGGAAGCCTGGTGCGTGGGACCGGTACAGGTGGCACCGGGCTGATGACACGCATCTCAGGACGAGTGCGGGGAGGAGGCACCGGACGTACTGGACTGTGGAGGTGCACTGGAGGTCTGATGCGTGGTGCCGGCACTGGTGGTACCGGGCTGATGACACACACCTCAGGGCGAGTGCGGAGAGGAGGCACAGGACGTACTGGACTGTGGAGGTGCACTGGAGGGAGAGTGTGAGGAGCTGGCACATGACGCACTAGGTTTTGAAGGTACACTGGAGACACTGGAGACCCGGAACTTTAACACACGTTTCAGGACGAGTACGGAAAGCTGTCTCAGGTGGCACCAAACTGACAACACGTTCCTTTATTCCAAATCCGTGCGTCCTCCACCAACTCAACAACTCCCCCATTTCTCTCCCCTCCGAATCCTCCTTCTTCTCCCAGACTGGCTCTGGTTTACTCCTCGGCTCCGCCGACTGCTCCATGTGCCACCCCCCAAAAAATCTTGGGATTTCTGTGGACTACCTCGTTGGTATAACTCCTCGTAACGTCGCCGTTCCGCTTTCGTTGTCTCTATTTCCTCCTTAGGTCGGCGATACTCCCCGGCCTGCGTCCAGGGTCCTGCTCCATTCAGAATCTCCTCCCAGGTCCATTCCTCCTGAAAATGCTGCTTTGTCCATTTTTGGTGGGATCTTCTGTCACGTTCGTCATAGGAATCGGACCAAGGCGCAGCGTGGTATGAGTACATTCTTATTTATTAAAAGAATGAACACTGAACAAACTAACAAAATGAATCGTGACGCTATACAAACTAGCGCTGACAGGCAACTACATATAGACAAGATCCCACAAACACCAAAGGGAAAATGGCTACCTAAATATGATCCCCAATCAGAGACAACGATAAACAGCTGCCTCTGATTGGGAACCATATCAAGCCACCATAGACATACAAAAGCCCTAGACATACAAAACCCCTAGACAATACAAAACTAGCGTACCCACCAAGGTCACAGCATGACCTAACCAAAATATAAAGAAAACAGAGATATCTCAGGTCAGGGCGTGACACTGGGAATGTGATGAAAGAAATAAAAGCTGAAATTAACCGTTCTCTCTACGATTATGCTGACATTTCACATTCTTTAAATAAAGTGGTGATCCGAACTGACCTAAACAAGGATTTTTTACTAGGATTAAATGTCAGGAATTGTGAAAAACTGAGTTTAAATGTATTTGGCTAAGGTGTATGTAAACTTCTGTCTTCAACTGTACATTTAAAGTAGGCAGTACCAAAACAAGTGATCAAATGATTATGTCTCTTCGCAGCAAAATCTGCAGAGCTGGGATGTTTTTATGCCCCACATATATAATATAACATTGTATTGGTTACCATCATTTTATTTCATAATTTAAATTGAAAAACGTTTTGAATACGCCGCTGTTTTGGGTATCAGTTCATAAACCATGTGCAGTGGAATCAGTACATCAACAATCTCCTCCCAACTTTTTTGTAACTTCTTTGGCAGAGCTGTCAATTTTTTGGTCCTTAAATTAAACTGGTATACTTTTCTATTTATCACAATTTTCTTTAACCTATTTTGTTATTTAATGCAGGGCTGACAAACAAGTTCCTTACCTCCCCCTTCCACTTGCCTTTTCCATTTTTACAGAAATGCTGCAGTTAATTGGTTAATAACCTCTACGGGATCAGTGTCCCTATCCTAGGATGGTTGTTGCTAACGTGCGCTAACATGCACTATTGTGACTAGAATGACGGTATAAATAACAGCAAACTTTCCAGGACATAGACATGTCTTATATGGGCAGAAATCTGAAATTCGTGTTTATCTAGCTGCACTGTCCAATTTACAGTAGCTATTACAGTGAAAAATACCATGCTATTGTTTAACTGGTTTGATACAGTCACCTCTGAAGGTAAATAATGTACTTACATTCCATAATCTTGCTCTGATTTGTCATCCTGAGGGTCCCAGAGATAAAAATGTAGCATAGTTTTGTTTGATAAAATCAATTTTTATATTCAAATGTAGGAACTGGGTTCTACAGTGAACCCCTGCAGTTTGAACCCCTGCTGTCTCTTACTCTTTCCACAAACTTCAAAGTGTTTCCTTTCAAATGGTTTCAATAATATGCATATCCTTGCTTCAGGTCCTGAGCTACAGGCAGTTAGATTTGGGTATGTCATAGGTGAAAATTGAAAAAAGTGTCCGATCCTTTAATAAACTGAAATAGCAACCAAGTTTCTATATCTTGTTTTAAAAATACTGATATTTTGGAGATGATTTAATTTTCAAATAACCGAAAGTGAGAGGTTGTAATCTGAAAAAAGGGAAAAAAAGACATTCTTGAACACGGGGTGAACCATTCTTACTAATATGCCAGAGCAGTGGTTCCCAAACTTTTAATAGTCCCGTACCTCTTCAAACATTCAACCTCCAGCTGCGTACCCCCTCTAGCCACAGGGTCAGCGCACTCTCAAATGTTGTATGTTGCCATCATTGTAAGCCTGCCACACACACACACTCTATGATACATTTATTAAACATAAGAATGAGTGTGAGTTTTTGTCACAACCTGGCATGTGGGAAGTGACAAGGAGCTCTTGTAGGACCAGGGCACAATTAATAATATAATAATAATCTATAGTTTTTCTCTTTGTTTTAACCATCTTACATATAAAACCTTATTTGTTAATTGAAAATTGTGAATAACTTAGCACAGGTTAATGAGAAGGTTGCACATAACTCTGCAATGTTGGGTTGTATTGAAGAGTCTCAGTCTTATAGCATTTTCCAAACACAGTCTGTGCCTGTATTTAGTTTTCATGCTAGTGAGGGCCGAGAATCCACTCTCACATAGGTACGTGGTTACAAAGGGCATCAGTGTCTTAACAGCGCAATTTTCCAAGGCGGGATACTCTGAGCACAGCCAATCCAGAAATCTGGCAGTGGCTTCTCATTAAATTCCATTTTCACAGAACGCTTGTTGCAATTTTGATGAGGCTCTCTTGTTCAGATATCGTTAAGTAGACTGGAGGCAGGGCATAACGAATCCAGTTGTTTGTGTCATCCGTTTCGGGAAAGTACCTGTGTAATTGCGCACCCAACTGAGGTGCTTCGCTATATCACATTTGACATAGTCCGTGAGCTTGATTTCATTTGCACACAGAAAATCATACAATGATGGAAAGACCTGTGTGCTGTCCTTGTTAATGCAGACAGAGAAGAGCTCCAACTTCTTAATCATAGCCACAATTTTTTCCTGCACATTGAACATAGTTGCGGAGAGTCCCTGTAATCCTAGATTCAGATCATTAAAGTGAGAAAAAACATCACCCAGACAGGCCAGTCATGTGAGAAACTCGGCATCATACAAGCGGTCAGACAAGTGAAAATTATGGGAGAATTAAGAGAACTAAGCTCGTCTTTCAATTAATTTTTTTTTTGTCAATACTTTGCCCCTTGATAATCAGCCAGCTTCTGAATGTTGTAAAAGCGTTGCATGGTTGCTGCCCATATCATTGCATAGTGCAGAAAATACACGAGAGTTCAGGGGCCTTGCTTTAACAAAGTTAACCATTTTCACTGTAGTGTCCAAAACATCTTTCATGCTGTCAGGCATTCCCTTGGCAGCAAGAGCCCCTCGGTGGATGCTGCAGTGTACCCAAGTGGCGTTGGGAGCAACTGCTTGCATGCGCGTTACCACTCCCATGTGTCTCTCTGTCATGGCTTTTGCGCCATTAGTACAGATACCAACATGAGCAGCAGCTACTTTTGTCTACTTACAGATCGTTAGTGGAATTCCCACCAGAGAGTAATGGTTAATGTGATTGGATGTTAACTATTTGACTAGGCTACCTGTATTTGACATTGTGTTGTTATTTTGCTAGATGGTTAAAAAAAATATATAATGTAACGAGGCTACTCAGGCGAGAAAAAAACCTCACCCAAATGTTTAGCCCCGTTGGAAAATATACAGTATATATTTTTTTTTATGTGAGTCACATTGCGCGTACCCCAGTATGGGAATACCTGTGCTAGAGAACCATTTCAGATTTAAGTATAATGTTGTGTATGACTGAAGCCTTTTGTGAGAGGTCTAATGCAGTAATATTTAAGAATTTCTGCCCACCGAATTCATATTCATTATATACAGTGCCTTCCAAAAGTATTCATCCCCCTTGGCGTTTTTCCTATTTTGTTGCATTACAACCTGCAATTTAAATGGATTTTTATTTTAATTTCGTGCAATGGACATACACAAAATAATCCAAATGGGTGAAGTGAAGTTTGAAAAATTACTTGATTCAATCAATTCTAAAGAAAACAAAAAACAGAAAAGTGGTGCGTGCATATGTATTCACCCCCTTTGCTATGAAGCATCTAAATAAGATCTGGTGCAACCAATTAGCTTCAGAAATCACCTAATTAGTTAAATGTGTGTGTGCAATCTAAGTGTTACATGATCTGTCACATGATCTCAGTATATATACACCTGTTCTGAATGGCCCCAGAGTCTGCAACACCATTAAGCAAGGGGCACCACCAAGCAAGTGCCACCATGAAGACCAAGGAGCTCTCCAAACAGGTCAGGGACAAAGCTGTACTTCTCCACAAATCAGGGTTGGGTTACAAAAAAATATCCAAAACTTTGAACATCGCACGGAGCACCATTAAATCCATGATTAAAAAATGGAAAGAATATGGCACCACAACAAACCTGCAAAGAGAGGACCACCCACCAAAATTCATGGACCAGGCAAGGAGGGCATGAATCAGAGAGGCAACAAAGAGACCAAAGATAACCCTGAAGGAGCTGCAAAGCTCCACAGCGGAGATTGGAGTATCTGTCCATAGGACCACTTTAAGCCGTACACTCCGCAGAGCTGGTCTTTACGGAAGAGTGGCCAGAAAAAAATAAGCAAACATGTTTGGTGTTCGCCAAAGGGCATGTGGAAGATTCCCCAAACATATGGAAGAAGGCACTTTGGTCAGATGAGACTAAAATTGAGCTTTTTGGCCATCAAGGAAAACGCTATGTCTAGTGCAAACCCAACACCCCTCATCACCCCGAGAACAACATCCCCACAGTGAAGCATCGTGGTGGCAGCATCATGCTGTGAGGATGTTATTCATCGGCAGGGACTGGGACACTGGTCAGAATTGAAGGAATGATAGATGGCGCTAAATACAGGGAAATTCTTGAGGGAAACCTGTTTCAGTCTTCCAGAGATTTGAGACTGGAACGGAGGTTCTCCTTCCAGCAGGACAATGACCCTAAGCATACTGCTGAAGCAAAACTTGAGGGGTTTAAGGGGGAAAATGTATATATCTTGGAATGGCCTAGTCAAATCCAATTGAGAATCTGTGGTATGACTTAAAGATTGCTGTACACCAGCAGAACCCATCCAACTTGAAGGAGCTGGAGTAATTTTGCCTTGAAGAATGGGCAAACATCCCAGTTGCTAGATGTGCCAAGCTTATAGAGACATACCCAAGAAAATAATAATTTGCATTTTCAAAGTGGTAGGCATGTTGTGTAAATCAAATTATACATCAAGTTGTTTGGTGTAGACAGAGTCATGAGCAAATACATAAACTGGGATATGATTCAAGCAAAGAGACCAAAGAGTGATTTCTCCCTAAATGGACATGTATTTTCCTTTCCGTGGTAGCAAGATCTTATCTATTTTGCTACCTTAATATTAAAAGGTATTTTAGTGAGATCCTTTTTGTTTCTTTCGGGATATGAATACCTAGTATGTCCACTTCACCGTCAGACCATTTTATTGGTAGACTACACAGTAATGAAAAAGTTGTATCTTTTAGTGATCCAATACATAATATCGCAGTACACTTATCATCATTCGATAGGAATCCAGAGAGGTAAGGAAAAATGATGTAGATCCTCTCTGAGGCAAATTGTGGTTGAAAAAAAAACATGAATCATCAGCATACAATGACACCTTTGTTTTTAAGCCCTGGATCTCTAGCCCCTTGATATTAATGTTGGATCTGGTTTTAATAGCTATGGCCTTATTAAATAGATATGCCGATAGTGGACAACCTCTTTTACTCCTCTTCACAGTTTAATACTGAGAAGTAGCCATTACTTACTGTTTTACACCTATGAATACTATACATAACTTTAAGCCATTGTATAGGAGATTATACCAAAATGTTATATTCCAGGAATATATATCCCGAGACAGCTTCTATCCCCAAGCAATACATCTGCTGAACAGCTAATCAATGGCTGCCCACCCTCACCCACAGACACTCTGCTCTGACTCTATGCACACTCACAAGTCTCCATCCTGACACATACACACACATTGATGCACACAAAAACACACAAACATTGACCACATATAGTGCACTTGGAAAGAAATCAGATCCCTTGACTTTTTCTACATTTTGTTAGGTTACAGCCTATTCTAAAATGTATATAAAAAATATTCTCCCCCTCAATCTAAACACATCAAAAACAGGTTTTTAGAAATGTTTGCAAATAAAGATTACAGCCTCAAGTCTTCTTGGGTATGACGCTACAAGCTTGGCACACCTGTATATTTGGGAAGTTTCTCCCATTCTTCTCTGCAGATCCTCTCAAGCTCTGTCAAGTTAGGCGGGGAGCGTCGCTGCACAGCTATGTTCAGAGATGTCCAGAGCTATGTCCAGAGATGTTTGACTGGGTTCAAGTCCGGGCTCTGGCTAGGCCTCTCAAGGACATTCAGAGACTTGTCCCGAAGCCAGTCCTGCTTTGTCTTGGCTGTGTGCTTAGGGTCGTTGTCCTGTTGGAAGGTGAACCTTCACCCCACTCTGAGGTCCTGAGCACTGCTGAGCAGGTTTTCATCAAGGATCTCTCTGTACTTTGCTCTGTTCATCTTTCCCTCGATCCTGAATAGTCTCCCAGTCCCTGTCGTTGAAAAACATCCCCACAGCATGATGCTGCCACAACCGTGCTTCAACGTAGGGATGGTGCAATATTTCCTCCAGACATGACGATTGGTATTCAGGCCAAAGAGTTCAATCTTGGTTTCATCAGACCAGTGAATCTTGTTTTTCATGGTCTGAGAGTCCTTTAGGTGCTTTTGGCCAACTCCAAGTGGGCTGTCATGTGCCTTTTACTGAGGAGTGGCTTCCATCCAGCCACTACCATAAAGGCCTAATTGGTGGAGTGCTGCAGAGATGGTTGTCCTACTTGAAGGTTCTCCCATCTCCACAGAGGAACTCTAGAGCTCTTTCAGAGTGACCATCGGGTTCTTGGTCACCTCCCTGACCAAGGCCCTTCTCCCCCGATTGCTCAGTTTAGCCGTGCGGCCAGCTCTAGGAAGAGTCCTGGTGGTTCCAAACTTCTTCCATTTAAGAATAGCGGAGGCCGCTGTGCTCCCGGGGACTTTCAATGCTGCAGAAATTGCTTGGTACCCTTCCCCAGATCTGTGCCTCGACACAATCCTATCTCGGAGGTCTACAGACAATTCCTTCGATCTCATGGCTTGGTTTTTGCTCTGACATGCACTGTCAACAGTGGGACCTTGTATAGACAGGTGTGTGCCTTTCCAAATCATGTCCAATTAATTGAATTTACCACAGATGGACTACAATCAAGTTGTAGAAACATCTCAAGGATGATCATTGAAGACAGGATGAACCTGAGCTAAATTTCGAGTCTCATAAGCAAAGGTTCTGAATACTTATGTAAATATGGAATTTATGTTTTTTATTTTTTTAAATAAAGATTTCTAAAAATCTGTTTTCATTTTGCCCAATCCCTTTTACTCTTGTTTACATATCAACTACCGCCGTGTCCCTGCACATTGATACTGCACTGGTACTGACCTAGTATTGAATATCTACTCTTTTTATGATTCTTTCCTGGATTTCCTATTTATTTACCTTTGATATTGAATACTGCATTGTTGTGGAAGAGCTTGCAAGTAAGCATTTCAATGTATTGCTTATACCTGTTGTATCCGTTGCATGTGACAAATAAACTTTGATTTGATATCCAGAGAATGCAGAGAGTTTCCTGGAGAAAAAAACATGATGTACGACTAAGGCCCTTATGTGTGGGTGGTGTATCTCATTCTTATTCCAGCCTGCAGAGCAGAAAGTGTTTTGATTACACTAGTTAATGACCCCTTGGTCCCTGCCCATGTGGAAATACTGTATACTAGACCGCTGTGGGTTAATTTTCTGTTGACATTCAATTGTGTTTGTCAACCTGAATGTGCACGTGCGTGTTTGCATGCGTTTGTGTGTGTGTCTGCGTGCTTGCTTGTGTGTGTGTGTGTGTGTGTGCATGTTAGTGTACCGTAAGTGCACACGTTGTACTGTATACGTGCAATGTACAGCGCTCTATACATGTATGACTACTGCTTGCTTGCCTCATTTTGACACATGTAGTTGCCTTGGCAACCACACAGTCCATCTCATCTGCTTTGCTGCATGCTGCATTGTAGAGAGAGGGAGAGGGAGATGGCTACGGTTTTAATTGTTATACTGCAGGTGCAGTATGTACAGTGACTTTTTTCCCCCATGGCCGGCAGCCACCCAGCAGTACTGCCCTTGTCCTCCTATCCTCCTGATTCTCCCTCATATGTACGTAGGGCACAGGATGGACCTGTCATATCGTCTGCATGTTAGGGGTTATCGACTCGCTAAGGCTGATTTATTGCGCTGCCAAGCCTGCCTGATGAGTTTCACTGGGCTATTCCCTGCCTCTACTCTACTGACCCAGTCGTTTTCTCTTTCTCTTCATTGATAACTATGGGGCCGTTGTAGCATTATTCTGCTTTGGCAGGGGACCGGGACAGAACAGAAAGGGGCAGATCCAGGCGCCAGCAGGTCACACACAGGTGGAGGTCTCAGTAGGTTGGTCACATGTAGAGAAGTCACAGGGAAGCAGGTCTCCGGGTAGGGAAAGGTCAGAGACTGGACCGGGTGGTCAGAGACTGGACAGGCTGGGATCAAGCCAGGCAGGTAAGGGTCAGGCATGATTGCTATGATGGTCTGTCAGAGGACCTGGTGAGTTTTACAGGTGTGCGTGTGCCTGCATGTGTGTGTGAAGTTAGAAGACATCTATCCCTTAAAGCAGGGTCTTTCAAATGTTTCTGTACGGGACCCCCACCCAGGCAAACCTGCGACCCAGGGTCCCCCATCATATCTTAGCAAAAAAAAGGGTCTACTTTGTGTCTATTAGCTAGAAAGGTATCAAGGCAGCGTAGAGAAAATGTTGCAGTTTTGAAGCTAATTTCCAGCAATTCTACAGTTTGGCATGGAGCTGAGAGTAAATGTTGCATTGTAAAAGCAATTCTATGCATTTTAACATGGCTAGTGCTGTATTCCGCTGCTCAAACATTATAACGCAATCAATGGACATGTGCCCTGAATGGCCAGTCTTTGAAATGTTCTTTTCTCCCTGACTGCAGTGTAAAAATAGAAAGACTCAAATACACCATGATAGTGTAAAGCAGGGGTGTCAAACTCAAATACCCAGTGGGCCAAAATGTAAAACCTGAACAAAGTCACGGGCCAACATTGAACAAATTAACCTTCTAATATGGACCCAAACAAGTTTTGCTTTAACATTGAATATGGAACAAGCATCGCTTATTACCATACAATATATAATTTAATAGTGGAGACATGCAAAATCGAATTTCAAATGAAAAAACACATCAATGGCATTCATTTATTAAATTCATAAAATTTAAATAAAAATTGTATGCCTCTTTTCTATTTGCAGCCTTCTGATTTAAATACCAAAATAAACTTTTTCCACTGGCTAATAATTTTACAAATAAAATGATAATAAATCAATCAACTATTCAAGCCCATGCCTTGTAGCAAGAAAAAGTGCATAAAGAAAACGTTAAATATTGCACACTGGTCTAATCTGATGTGCCCAAGCCAGATACCTGGCATCTCTTCTTGGATGCTAGTTCATCAATGTCTGGGCTCAAGCTCTGAGCTGAAGAAATCCTCAGTATCGAGCGAAGATGTTCATCAGTCAGACGTCTCCTGTGAGTTGTTTTGGTCATCTTCATCGAGGAGAAAAGTTGCTCGCATAGATAAGTGCTGCCGAACATGGAGAGCATCTGAGCAGCTTGGGTGCGGAGCTGAGGCATTGTGTCAGGGATGAACCGTGGAAACTGTGCGGCGCCCACAGCATCATACTTTGACTTCAGCGTGTCGTTGCACTGGAGTTCAATCAGCTCCATTTGGATGTTGGTTGGTGCATTTTCCACATCAACTGCGAAGGGATTACTAAACAGTTCAAACTTGCATTTCTGGGCATCGAAGTCGGCAAATCGCCGGCTAAACTCAGCGGCGAGAACACTGAGTTTTTCAGCATGGGAACACGGCTGTAGAGATCTGCGCTTTTATGGATTGGCAGCAGGGAAAATGGCAAGGGTTTCCTTGCAGCATCTGATTCTCCCACAGGCACAGTTTAGTTTTGAAGGCCCTCACTGCAGCGTACATGTCTGTGATGATGCGCCCCCGCCCCTGAAGCTGCAGGTTCAGCGCATCGAGATGGCTTGAGATGTCACAGAGAAAGGCCAGCTCACACAGGAACTTTTGCTCCCGGAGCTCTGCTGTATCCTTCCCTTTGGTTTCCAGGAATTGACATATTTCCTCACGCAGCTCGAAACATCTGTTCAGTACTTTCCCTCTGCTTAGCCATCTCACCTCTGTGTGATACGGCACGTCTGCGTATTCCGAACCACACTCCTCCAGAAAAGATTTAAACTGGCGGTGATTTAGACCTTTGGCTCTTATAAAGTTAACTACCTGTGTTACTGTGGTCATAACATGTTCCATCTTTAGGGCTTTGGCACACAGTGCTTCCTGATGTATGATGCAGTGGTAAACAGTTAGCTCACCTGCACAGTTCTCTTCCCGCATCTTCTCCCGAACCATGCCCACCAGTCCACTCTTTTTACCGCACATCGCTGGCGCACCATCTGTCGTTAATCCAACGAGTTTATCCCACGGCAGCTTTATTTCAGTTACACATTTGGAAACCTCCTCAAAGATTTCCTTTCCTGTGGTTGTGCCATGCATTGATTTGAATCCTAATAGCTCCTCCGTAACACACAGATTTGAGTCCACTCCACGGATGAAGACTGACAGCTGAGCAGTATCAGATGCGTCGCAGCTCTCATCCACAGCGAGGGAGAACGCAACAAAATCTTTTCCCTTTTCCATCAGCTGGTCATACAGATTGGTGGCAAGATCACATGTGCGATCAGCTACTGTGTTCCTGCTCAGGCTCACGTTTGAAAATGCTTGTTTTTTCTATGGGCATACGAGGTCACAAACCTTCATCATGCACTTTTTCATGAACTCTCCCTCATTAAAGGGCCGGGCTGATTTTGCGATCTCTGCTGCCACTATATAACTAGCCTTTACAGCAGCCTCGCTTTGTGATGTGGCTTTTTTAAACATATTCTGTTGTGAAACCAAACTTATTTTCATCTCCTCTACTTTCTGGCTCCTTTGAGTCATGTCCAGGTCCTTGTATTTGTCATGGTGTTTCGTTTCATAGTGTCGTCTAATGTTGTACTCCTTACTTACAGCCACGTTGACTCCACAAACAAGACAAACAGGTTTGTCTTTTACATATGTAAACAGATATTCTGCCTCCCACTTGTCCAGAAAGCTCCTGTTTTCTGCCTTTCTTTTCGCCATTTTTGGGAAGGGTTAGCTCGCTGACAGTTGTAGCGTCTATGTTGCTATGACTACTGTCACAGAGGAGAGAGCGTTTCTGGGTCCTGTCCTGATTGGCGCGCGAAAACAGCAGAGCATTATGGGATTCGTAGTATTAGTGGTGAATGCGCTGTATAATACCGGCGGGCCAGCTCTAGTAGTAATTTGGTATTGTCTCGCGGGCCAAATATAATTACCCCGCGGGCCAAATTTGGCCCACGGGCCAGAGTTTGACACCCATGGTGTAAAGGAACCATGACTAGTAGAGCATCTAACCTGAGATCTGGTGTTTGGAGGGTGTTTGAATGTAAACCAAATGTAAGTGTTTTGATACACGGAAAGTGCTTTTAAAAAAAATCATAAATGTGCTCTGAAACACCCAAAGAGGTTCTTCAATCTGAATATTGGTGCTTTGAAGAGTGTTGTAAATACTCTTGGGGGGGGTTTCAGTGCATGTAAAATATGTCTCTTATATAGTCAATTGGTTAAGAAATGCAAATGGTTTGTTGCCTAAATATTGATTGATGATAAGGGCCTATGAAGAATATTTTTTGTGGAATTCCACATTCATTTTTTAATTGCTTTATTTAGACCGATTAGAAACAGGAGACAGAGAAGGGGTGAATGTGGGACAGGTGGAAGTGGGAATTGGACCCCTGACTTCTGGGGAAGTAAAACGGTACATGTCATTGGAATTTTACACACTCGACCACACTATTTTTTTTTTTAGTCTCGGGTGAATTGAAATTGACTCAAAAAACAACCAACAAGGGCCTCCCGAGCACTGCAACGCAGTGCTTGAGGCGTCACTACAGACCCGGGTTCGATCCCAGGCTGTGTCACAGCCGGCTGTGACTGGGAGACCCATGAGGCAGCGCACAATTGTTCCGGGTTAGGGGAGAGTTTGGCCAGCTGGTATGTCCTTGTCCATCGCACTCTCGAGACTCCAAGCCGACCAAGCTGACTCCACACTCCAAGACTGCTTCCATCACGTGGACTGGGAGATGTTTCGTATTGCGTCAGATAACAACATTGACGAATACGCTGATTCGGTGTGCGAGTTCATTAGAACGTGCGTTGAAGATGTCGTTCCCATAGCAACGATTAAAACATTCCCTAACCAGAAACCGTGGATTGATGGCAGCATTCGTGTGAAACTGAAAGCGCGAACCACTGCTTTTAATCAGGGCAAGGTGTCTGGTAACATGACCGAATACAAACAGTGCAGCTATTCCCTCCGCAAGGCTATCAAACAAGCTAAGCGTCAGTACAGAGACAAAGTAGAATCTCAATTCAACGGCTCAGACACAAGAGGCATGTGGCAGGGTCTACAGTCAATCACGGACTACAGGAAGAAATCCAGCCCAGTCACGGACCAGGATGTCTTGCTCCCAGGCAGACTAAATAACTTTTTTGCCCGCTTTGAGGACAATACAGTGCCACTGACACGGCCTGCAACGAAAACATGCGGTCTCTCCTTCACTGCAGCCGAGGTGAGTAAGACATTTAAACGTGTTAACCCTCGCAAGGCTGCAGGCCCAGACGGCATCCCCAGCCGCGCCCTCAGAGCATGCGCAGACCAGCTGGCCGGTGTGTTTACGGACATATTTAATCAATCCCTATACCAGTCTGCTGTTCCCACATGCTTCAAGAGGGCCACCATTGTTCCTGTTCCCAAGAAAGCTAAGGTAACTGAGCTAAACGACTACCGCCCCGTAGCACTCACATCCGTCATCATGAAGTGCTTTGAGAGACTAGTCAAGGACCATATCACCTCCACCCTACCTGACACCCTAGATCGACTCCAATTTGCTTACCGCCCAAATAGGTCCACAGACGATGCAATCTCAACCACACTGCACACTGCCCTAACCCATCTGGACAAGAGGAATACCAATGTGAGAATGCTGTTCATCGACTACAGCTCGGCATTCAACACCATAGTACCCTCCAAGCTCGTCATCAAGCTCGAGACCCTGGGTCTCGACCCCGCCCTGTGCAACTGGGTACTGGACTTCCTGACGGGCCGCCCCCAGGTGGTGAGGGTAGGCAACAACATCTCCTCCCCGCTGATCCTCAACACTGGGGCCCCACAAGGGTGCGTTCTGAGCCCTCTCCTGTACTCCCTGTTCACCCACGACTGCGTGGCCGCGCATGCCTCCAACTCAATCATCAAGTTTGCGGACGACACAACAGTGGTAGGCTTGATTACCAACAACTACGAGACGGCCTACAGGGAGGAGGTGAGGGCCCTCGGAGTGTGGTGTCAGGAAAATAACCTCACACTCAACCTCAACAAAACTAAGGAGATGATTGTGGACTTCAGGAAACAGCAGAGGGAACACCCCCCTATCCACATCGATGGAACAGTAGTGGAGAGGGTAGCAAGTTTTAAGTTCCTCGGCATACACATCACAGACAAACTGAATTGGTCCACTCACACAGACAGCATCGTGAAGAAGGCGCAGCAGCGCCTCTTCAACCTCAGGAGGCTGAAGAAATTCGGCTTGTCACCAAAAGCACTCACAAACTTCTACAGATGCACAATCGAGAGCATCCTGGCGGGCTGTATCACCGCCTGGTATGGCAACTGCACCGCCCTCAACCGTAAGGCTCTCCAGAGGGTAGTGAGGTCTGCACAACGCATCACCGGGGGCAAACTACCTGCCCTCCAGGACACCTACACCACCCGATGTCACAGGAAGGCCATAAAGATCATCAAGGACATCAACCACCCGAGCCACTGCCTGTTCACCCCGCTATCATCCAGAAGGCGAGGTCAGTACAGGTGCATCAAAGCTGGGACCGAGAGACTGAAAAACAGCTTCTATCTCAAGGCCATCAGACTGTTAAACAGCCACCACTAACACTGAGTGGCTGCTGCCAACACACTGACACTGACTCAACTCCAGCCACTTTAATAATGGGAATTGATGGGAAATGATGTAAATATATTACTAGCCACTTTAAACAATGCTACCTTATATAATGTTACTTACCCTACATTATTCATCTCATATGCATACGTATATACTGTACTCTATATCATCGACTGTATCCTTATGTAATACATGTATCACTAGCCACTTTAAACTATGCCACTTTGTTTACATACTCATCTCATTTGTACATACTGTACTCGATACCATCTACTGTATCTTGCCTATGCTGCTCTGTACCATCACTCATTCATATATCCTTATGTACATATTCTTTATCCCCTTACACTGTGTACAAGACAGTAGTTTTGGAATTGTTAGTTAGATTACTTGTTATTACTGCATTGTCGGAACTAGAAGCACAAGCATTTCGCTACACTCGCATTAACATCTGCTAACCATGTGTATGTGACAAATAAAATTTGATTTGATTTGATTTGATTTGATTTGTGGCAGGCCAGGTGCCTGCAGGCTGACTCTGGTCACCAGCTGTACAGTGCTTTTGAAGCTAATTTCCAGCAATTCTACAGTTTGGCATGGAGCTTCCTCTGACACATAAGTGCGGCTGGCTTCCGTGTTAAGCGAGCAGTGTGTCAAGAAGCAACTGTGGTTTGGCACTGTCTTGTTTCAAAGGACGCATGTTTCTCAAACTTCCCCTCTCCCTGGTCCTTATATTTGTATTAAGCAGCTTGTTGTGCCATGAGGTGTTGGCCTAATGGATCATGAAGAACGGTTATCAAAACTATCAGGCAAAATGGCATTCAATGATGAGAAGACCCATTACCATTTCCAACTTTAATGGTAGAGGGAGATAAAGGATCTTGCTATGCTTGCTGTGAAGCCTCTAGTTACTGCTGGCAGATTGAGCACTTATCAACAACGCCTGCCAATGATCAGATACATTAATCAATGAAAATACCCCAGAAGTGATTTAGTTCTGCACTAGACAGGATTTGAAACACCATAATAGTGTTTAGAAGTTTAGAGAGAGAAAATGACACCCAAAGAGAAGCTACCTAATTCTGCACTAAACAGACTTGAAACACCAAATAGTGTATTCAACCTCTTCCGGTAGTGTTCCAAGTCCCTGGCGAGGTGTTGCACAACGCTTGATTAAGTGATGTTACAACGCATGATGTAATGTTTCATAACATCTCAGGATGATGTGTTTCAATACTCCAGCAAAGTTAGAGTTTCATCTCCTACAAGTAGCTGGCAGTAAAGTTGCCACTGGTTTTGAGTTACAAAGCACTTCATTTTAACAGTGTGTCGTGTAAGTTTAAACTGTTTTTCCATCCTGAAAATTACCACTTAGATGGCCCACCTAGGAATTTTCTATACAGAAAAAAACTGTAATTAGCTCCAATGACTCTAATTTCCTCCATATTAAAATCATAGTTTGAGATTTTGCAAATTAAGCCATTTATCTACTTCCCCAGACATGGATGAACAGGAACAGCTAGCATGCTAACTGTCCATGTAGACTTAGTCATTAACGCTAGTTAGTCATTGCAGTCATTGCACTAAAGCTAAAGTTCCTTTCTACTGGACGTAGAGAAATACAAATGTTATCCACAGTGGTATTTTGTTGCAGCCTGCGAAATTCATAAACATGTTTTTATAAAAAATAGTTTACAAAATCTCCAAAATAATAATTGGACCCCCTGCAATACTTCCACGAATCCTTGCAACATGCCGTACACCACCCTGACAATTGTGTATAAGTATATACACACTACCGTTCAAAGGTTTGGGGTCACTTAGTTTGGAATTTTTGAAAGAAAAGCCTCCCACTCCTCTTTCTATTCTGGTTAGAGCCAGTTTGCGTTGTTCTGTGAAGGGAGTAGTACACAGCGTACGAGATCTTCAGTTTCTTGTCAATTTCACACATGGAATAGCCTTCATTTCTCAGAACAAGAATAGAGTGACGAGTTCCAGAAGAAAGTCCTTTGTTTCTGGCCATTTTGAGCCTATAATCGAACCCACAAATCCTGATGCTCCATATACTCAACTAGTCTAAAGAAGGCCAGTTGTATTGCTTTTTTAATCAGAACAACAGTTTTCAGCTGTGCGAACATAATTGCAAAAGGGTTTTCTAATGATCAATTAGCCTTTTAAAATGATAAACTTGGATAAGCTAACTCAACGTGCCATTGGAACATAGGAATGATGATTGCTGATAATGGGCCTCTGTACACCTATGTAGATATTCTATAAACACATCTGCCGTTTCCAGCTACAACATTCATTTACAACATTACATGTTTACGCTGTATTTCTAATCCATTTGATGTTATTTTAATGGACCAATTTTTCTTTTGCATTTCTTTCAAAAACACGGTCATTTCTAAGTGACCCCAAACTTTTGAACGGTAGTGTACGTGTATCACATTGCACAATTTTCTTTTAAGATAGGGTCCTCCTGAACAGATGTGAAAATCCTATTATGTTTTTCAGTTTTCAGCAGTGGTTGCCATGACAACTGTGCATTTTATTTCAGGCTCTTTTGATACAGTGTGGAGGGATCAGAGTCCCTAACAGTATGTACGATTGTGAATGTATTAATGACAGGGGTTTCCTGCAGTAGGAGAAGGATGAAATAACAAGTTAATTCCGATACTCCTTATCATCTGGTTTGGGGTTCTTGTTCAATATTGTGTATAATTTTGCTCAAATGACATTCCAGAATGAGTCCTTGGTAATCCTTGGTAATCTTTTTGTGCGACCATCTTGGCAATTTCCCAGCCAGTTTAACAATATTTGGTTAATGAATATTCCCAAATATTTTTGGGGGGTGTGTTGATAAGGGATTGTTGCAAACAGTTTGTATCAAAATGAAATGTTGCAAGTACATACTCATGCTAGTGTATTGCTAGTGCAACTGCCTTTCATCTGTCAGAATGGAAGATGTCTTTAATCCTAAGCTCCTAGGTATAGTACTAGATGTGGAACAGGAACTGATGTAGAGTACAATGGTTTTGTTTATGGAGGACTCTTAAGGAGTCTTATGGAAGGGAGAGGAGAGGAGATGAGAGGAGAAATAGAAGAGATAAAACATTCCTGTGGGCCTCTCCAGATCCGGTAAAGCCTAGAGAATGATTAGCCTGAGCCTGTCAGCCGGGCACAACCAGTCTTCACGGCGCTGTGCTGCACTGGTGGCAGAGACGGAACAGCCGTCTCATCTGTTTTAAATAGACCTAACACAGGAGGAGGGGGCACTGCAGGTTCCTATACAGCTTCAATTACTTCTTAGTCAGCCTCAGATATGAGTGGAACTATTGTCAATTTGATAAGTAATAATTTGCACTCACCATGTTCTCCTCATGAGACTTTAGACCAGGGGTGTCAAACTCTTTCCATGGAAGGCCTAGGTCTGCAGGTTTTTGTTTTTTTCCTTTCAATTAAGCCCTAGACAACCAGGTGTGGGGAGTTCCTTACTAATTCATGACCTTAATTCATCAATCAAGTACAAGGGGAGGAGCGAAAGCCCCCAGACTCTCGGCCCTTGGTGGAATGAGTTTGACCCCTGTTCTTTAGACCCTCCTTCAGAGCACCGCGATTTAATGTGTGCTGCTGGGTGTGGATTGTGGAAACATGAAGTGGAGAGTGCACGTTTGGTGAATATGTTCAGTACAATAATGCACGCACACACACGGGTACGCTATGTTAGGGGGATCCCTTAGATCAGAGGTTTTCAAACCTGTCCTCGGGTTCCCCCAACCGCTCCATGTATTAGATACATTCCAGAGCTAGCACACCCGATTAAAAACAAATGTTATTCATCACATGCTTTGTAAGCAAGCATGTGTGGACTAAACAGCGAAATGCTTACTGACGGCCCTTAGCAAGGCAGAGAGAAAGAACATTTAGAAAAATTAGAAGAGTTAAACACGTAATAATAAAAGTAATAATAAATACACAATGAGGATTGATAACTTGGCTATATACAAAGGGGGCCAGTATCGAGTTGATGTGCATGGGTACGAGGTAATTGAGGTACAGTCGGAAGTTTACATACACTTAGGTTGGAGTCATTAAAACTTGTTTTTCAACCACTCCACAAACAAAGTATTGAGATAAACTTGTGTTATTGACCAAATACTTATTTTCCAACATAATTTGCAAATAAATTCATAAAAAATCCTACAATGTGCTTTTCTGGATTTTTTTTCTATTTTTTTCTGTCATAGTTGAAGTGTACCTATGATGAAAATTACAGGCCTCTCTCATCTTTTCAAGTGGGAGAACTTGCACAATTGGTGGCTGACTAAATACTTTTTTGCCCCACTGTAATTCACTGTATCACAATTCCAGTGGGTCAGAAGTTACACTAAGTTGACTGTGCCTTTAAACAGCTTGGAAAATTCCAGAAAATGGTGTCATGGCTTTAGAAGCTTCTGAAAGGCTAATTGACATAATTTGAGTCAATTGGAGGTGTACCTGTGGATGTATTTCAAGGCCTACCTTCAAACTCAGTGCCTCTTTGCTTGACATCATGGGAAATCAAAAGAAATCATCCAAGACCTCAGCAAAAAAATTGTAGCCCTCCACAAGCCTGGTTTATTCATGGGAGCAATTTCCAAACGGCTGAAGGTAACACGTTCATCTGTACAAACAATAGTATGCAAGTATAAACACCATGGGATCACACAGCCGTCATACCGCTCAGGAAGATGTGTTCTGTCTCCTAGAGATTAAAGTACTTTGGTGCAAAAAGTGCAAATCAATCCCAGAACAACAGCAAAGGACCTTGTGAAGATGCTGGAGGAAACAGGTACAAAAATATCTATATCACAGTAAAACGAGTCCTATATCAACATACTGCTAACATACTGCTATATCAACTTGCTGCTCAGCAAGGAAGAACCACTGCTCCAAAACCACCATTAAAAAGCCAGACTACAGGTTGCAACTGCACATGGGGACAAAGATCGTACTTTGTGGAGAAATTACCTCTGGTCTGATGAAACAAAAATAGAACTGTTCACCATAATGACCATGTGGCAAAATGGCTTAAGGACGACAAAGTCAAGGTATTGGAGTGGCCACCACAAAGCCCTGACAACAATCCCATAGAAAATGTGTGGGCAGAACTGAAAATGCGTGTGCGAGCAAGGAGGCCTACAAACCTGACTCAGTTACACCAGCTCTGTCAGGAGGAATCGCCAAAATTCACCCAACTTATTGTGGGAAGCTTGTGGAAGGCTACCCAAAACGTTTGACCCAAGTTATACAATTTAAAGGCAATGCTACCAAATACTAATTGAGTGTATGTAAACTTCTGACCCACTGGGAATGTGATGAAAGAAATAAAATCTGAAGTAATTAATTCTCTCAAATATTATTCTGACATTTCACATTCTTAAAATAAAGTGGTGATCCGAACTGACCTGACACAGGGAATTTTTACTAGGATTAAATGTCCAGAATTGTGAAAAACTGAGTTTAAATGCATTTGGCTAAGGTGTATGTAAACTTCCGACTTCAACTGTAGATACTATATGTACATATAACTAGGATTAATGTGACAGATAGTAAACAGTAGCAACAGCATAAATGATGAGTCAGAGTTTGTGCAAAAAAGGTCAATGCAGATGGTCAAATCAAATCAACGTTTATTTGTCACGTGCGCCGAATGCAACAGGCGTTTCAACTTACATTGAAATGCTTACTTACAGGCTCTAACCAATAGTTCAAAAAATGTGTTAGGTAAACAACAGGTAAGTAAAGAAATAAAACAACAGTTAAAAGCCAGGCTATATACAGTAGCGAGGCTATAAAAGTAGCGAGTCTACATACAGACAGGTTAGTCAGGCTGATTGAGGTAGTATGTACATGTAGATATGGTAAAAGTGACTATGCATATGTGATGAACAAAGAGTAGCAGTAGCATAAAAGAGGGGTTGGCGGATGGTGGGTGGTGGGACACAATGCAGATAGCCCGGTTAGCCAATGTGCTGGACTACTGGTTGGTCGGCCCAATTGAAGTAGTAAGTACATGAATTTATAGTTAAAGTGACTATGCATATATGATAAACAGAGAGTAACAGCAGCGTAAAAAGCGGGGTTGGGGGGCACACAATGCAAATAGTCTGGGTAGCCATTTGATTATCTGTTCAGGAGTCTTATGGCTTGGGGGTGAAAACTGTTGAGAAGCCTTTTTGTCCTAGCTTGGCTCTCCGGTACCGCTTGCCATGCGGTAGTAGAGAGAACAGTCTATGACTGGGGCGGCTGGGGCCTTTGACAATTTTTAGGGCCTTCCTGACACCGCCTGGTGTAGAGGTCCTGGATGGCAGGCAGCTTAGCTCTAGTGACTTACTGGGCCGTACGCACTACCCTCTGTAGTGCCTTGCGGTCAGAGGCTGAGCAATTGCCATACCAGGCAGTGATGCAACCAGTCAGATGCTCTTAATATTGCAGCTGTAGAACCTTTTGAGGATCTCAGGACCCATGCCAAATCTTTTTAGTTTCCTTAGGGGGAATAGGCTTTATCGTGCCCTCTTCACGACTGTCTTGGTGTGTTTGGACCATTATAGTTTGTTGTTGATGTGGACACCAAGAAACTTGAAGCTCTCAACCTGCTCCACTACTGCCCTGTCAATGAGAATGGGGGCGTGCTTGGTCCTCCTTTTCCTGTAGTCCACAATCATCTCCTTAGTCTTAGTTACGTTGAGGGATAGGTTGTTATTCTGGCACCACCCGGCCAGGTCTTTGACCTCCTCCCTATAGGCTCATCATTGTCGGTGATCAGGCCTCCCACTTTTGTGTCATCTGCAAACTTAATGATGGTGTTGGAGTCGTGCCTGGCCATGCAGTTGTGGGTGAACAGGGAGTACAGGAGGGGATTGAGCAAGCACCCCTGTGGAGCTCCAGTGTTAAGGATCAGTGTGGCAGATGTGTTGCTACCTACCCTCACCACCTGGGGGCGGCCCGTCAGGAAGTCCAGGATCCAGTTGCAGAGGGAGGTGTTTAGTCCCAGGATCAGCTTAGTGATGAGCTTTGAGGGTACTATGGTGTTGAACGCTGAGCTGTAGTCAATTAATAGCATTCTCATATAAGTGTTCCTTTTGTCCATGTGGGATAGGGCAGCGTGGAGTGCAATAGAGATTGCATCATCTGTGGATCTGTTTGGGCAGTATGCAGATTGGAGTGGGTATAAGGTTTCTGGGATAATGATGTTGATGTGAGCCATTACCAACATTTCAAAGCACTTCATGGCTACGGACATGAGTGCTACGGGTCTGTAGTAATTTAGGCAGGTTGCCTTTCTGTTCTTGGGTTGCCTTTGTGTCCGGGTAGCTTTTTGGTTAACTATTTAACTAACTATTAAGCAGTCCTATGGCTTCGGGGTAGAAGTTGTTCAGGGTCTTGTTGGTTCCAGACTTGGTGCATCGGTACCGCTTGCCGTGCGGTACCAGAGAAAACATTCTATGACTTGGGTGGCTGAAGACAGTTTTTAATGCCTTCCTCTGACACTACCTGATATAGAGGTCATGAATGGCAGCTGTAGAACTTCTTGAGGATCTGAGGGCCCATGCCAAATCTTGTAATTCTCTTGAGGGAGAGGCGTCGTCGTGCCCTCTTCGCGACTGTGTTGGTGTGTTTGGACCATGACAGATCCTTAGTGATGTGGACACGAGGAACTTGAAGCTCTCGACCCGCTCCACTACAGCCCGTCAATGTGAATGGGGGCGTGCTCGTCCCTCCATTTCCTGTAGTCCACGATCAGCTCCATTGTCTTGCTGATGAGGGAGAGGTTGTTGTCCTGGCACTTCACTGCCAGGTCTCTGACCTCCTCCCTATAGGCTGTATCATCTTCGTCGGTGATCAGGCCTACCATCGTTGTGTCGTCGGCAAACTTAATGATGGTGTTGGAGTCGTGAGTGGCCAAGCAGTTGTGGGTTAACAGGGAGTACAGGAGGAGACTAAGCACACAGCCCTGAGGGGCCACCGTTTTGAGGGTGACCGTGGCAGAAGTGTTGTTGCTTACCCTCACCACGCGTCCTATCAGGAAGTCCAGGATCCAGGTGCAGAGGGAGGTGTTCAGTCCCAGGGTCCTTAGCTTAGTGATGAGCTTGGATGGCACTATGGTGCTGAATGCTGTAGTCAATGAACAGCATTCTCACGTTGGTGTTATTTTTGTCTTAAGTCGGAAAGGGCAGTATGGAGTGCAATAGAGATTGCGACATCTGTGGATTTTTTGGGGCTGTATGCAAATTGGAGTGGGTCCAGGGTGTCAGGGATGATGGTGTTGTTGTGAGTCATGAACAGCCTTTCAAAAATAATGCCACTTTAATAATGTTTACATATCTTACATTACTAATTTCATATGTTTATACTGTATTTTATATAATCTATTGCATCTTGCCTATGCCGCTCGGCCATCACTCATCCATATATTTATATGTACATATTTTTATTCCATCCCTTTACATTTGTGTGTATAATGTGGTTGTTGTGGAATTGTTAGATTACTTGTTAGACATTACTGCACTGTCGAAACTAGAAGCACAAGCATTTCGCTATACTCACATTAACATCTGCATGTGAACAATAAAATGTGATTTGATTTGATTTGAAAGCATGTCATGGCTACAGATGCGAGTACTACTATTATTACTACTACTAGTCATTTAGACTAGTTACCTTGGCATTTTTGGTAGAGGTACAATGCTGGTCTGCTTGAAACATGTAGGTATTACAGACTGGGTCAGGGAGAAGTTGAAAATGTCAGTGAAGACAAACATGCCAGCTGGTCAGCGCATGCTGTTAGTGCGTGTCCTGGTAATCAGTCTGGTCCTGCAAAGTTCTGAATTTTAACCTGTTTAAAAGTCTTACTCACATCGGCTATGGAGAGCATGATCACACAGTTGTCCGGAACAACTGGTGCTCTTGTGCATCGTTCAGTGTTGCTTGCCTCAAAGTACTGATGTCATTTAGCTCAGCTGGTAGGCTTGTCACTGGGCAACTCGTGGCTGGGTTTCCGTTTGTAGTCTGTGATAGTTTGCAAGCCCTGCCACACCGATGCCGTGTCTTTGGCTATGATATGACATGCTATTCTATAAAATAATTTCTCCGTAATTAATATTACCTAATTGGGCTAATCATGTAAATGTAATTAACTAGAGCGTCGGGGCACCAATAAATAATATTTATAGAGCTGTTATCTTCCGAATAATCTCTTAACTTCTTATGGTTGAAAATGTCAGTGAAGACAAACATGCCAGCTGGTCAGCGCATGCTGTTAGTGCAGTATTGAGTAGCTTGGATGAATAAGTTGCCCAAACTAAATGGCCTGCTCCTCAGTCTCAGTTGCTAATATATGCATATTATTATTAGTATTGGATAGAAAACACTCTAAAGTTTCCAAAACTGTCAAAATATTGTCTGTGAGTATAACATAACTGATATTGCAGGCAAAACCCTGAGGAAAATAAAACCAGGAAGTGGCTGGATGGAACTCCATGTTCCATAGCCTGCCTTTGCTCCATTTAAAGGGATATCAACCAGATTCCTTTCCCCATCTCTTCCTCAAGGTGCAAACGGTCTTTAGACATAGTTTCAAGCTTTTATTTTGAAAAATGAGCGAGAAAGATAACAATGCGTTATTGTATGGCTGGGTGCCAGCAGCGTTTTGTATGCGTAACAGAATTTGGGCAGCCATCTTTATGGAACAAAAATGACATTTATTGTGTAACTGGGAGTCTCGTGAGTGAAAACATCCGAAGATCATCAAAGGTAAACGATTAATTTGATTGCTTTTCTGATTTTCGTGACCAAGCTACTTGATGCTAGGTGTACATAATACTTTGTTGAGCGATCGAGAAACTTACACAAACACTTGGATTGCTTTCGCTGTAAAGCATATTTTCAAAATCTGACACGACAGGTGGATTAACAATAGGCTAAGCTGTGTTTTGCTATATTGCACTTGTGATTTCATGAATCTAAATATTTTTAGTAATATTATTTGAATGTGCTCTATGCAATTCAGCGGTTGTTGATGACAATTATCCTGTTAACGGGATGTCAGCAATAAGAAGTCAATAGCAGTCAATATTAATCGTCACCTTACTTCAGTCTCATCTGAAAGTTGTAAATTCTTGGTTATCTTCACAAACCCTGGCTAACAAGTTGAATCCGCAATACAAAATTGGGTTTAATTATTTATTTACTAAATACCCAACTAATCACACAGAATTACATACACAAAGAATGAATTATACCTTGATTACAAATTATGTCATAAAGGAAAATGTCCCTAGCGGACGGAACATATATGACGGCTGGTTACACAAAAGAAAAGGGCTGGGTTTGATTGAAAGAGCGGGAAGACTATCGTAAATACAGTATCTTATGCATTCCAAATTACCGCCCATTTGGAAAAGGAAAATGTAATAAAGATTTACTCTGAGCTGGACTTCGGTAGGTTGGTGGTAGATGGAAGGTTGTGTTGCCAAACCGAGTCCTTTGTCCTTTGAAGAATGTCTCTGGTGGTCAATTGGATACATTGTAGTAACGACGTTGTGTGATAGACAGAATACTCTGTCTGTTCCTTCCTAACCCTTGTTTGCAGCTGCTGTTGCTAACTCAACGGCTAGGAGGTATCACTTCTGTAGTGAATAAGAGTTCAAAGTTCATACCATTCGCAACCAAAGCTCACGCTGATGTTGGCTTCGTTCTGTAGTTATAATCTGAACCATTCTGACATCGGACCGCCGTCCTCACATCCTCGGAACAGGAGGTTACATTTTTGTCAAGGGCTTATATAGTGGAGGGAGAAAAGGGGTGTGTTTCATAGTTTACAACCTATGTCTCTTCACGTGGGCGGGCCATTGAGTCAGGCCTAATTCACTCATGAAAACCCAATTCTCACATTTTAGAAGCTAAAATCACATTTCATCCCATCAGGAATAATTGTATATTCAAACATTTAAATTGAACAACAATGCCATGTGAATCCGATAACTCTGATGTGTAGACTTTACACAGTAGAGTTTATGTCATCTTATCATTGATGAGAATGTCTCAGATGGCAACCGAACTGACATCATATTCATTAAGTACCACTGCATATGTTCAATTGGTCGGATTACCAGAATATAGTTCATGTCCCCCCACCTTCTGATGTTCCTAGAATCTCTATGTTAACCAAGGGGTTTTCAAATAAAACATCAGTAGGGTAGAGAGAGGAAAACGGGGGGAGAGGTATTTATGACTGTCATAAACCTATCCCCAGGCAAACGTCATGACACCGACGAGCATCAGAGAGGGTGTACTAGGATTTGATCTTAGTCCTGTATTGATACTTTGCCTGTTTGATGGTTTGTTGGAGGGCGTAGCGGGATTTCTTATAAGCGTCTGGGTTAGTGTCCCGCTCCTTGGAAGCAGCAATTCTAACCTTTAGCTCAGTGCAGATGTTGCCTGTAATCCATGGGTTCTGGTTGGGATATGTATGTACGATCAGTATGGGGACGACATCATCAAAACACTTAATAACGTAGCCGGTGACTGATGTAGTAAACTCCTCAATGCCATCAAAAGTCCTGTAGCTTAGCATCCACTTCATCGGACCACTTCTGTATTAATCACATCACTGGTACTTCCTGTTTAAGTTTTTGCTTGTAAGCAGGAATCAGGAGGATAGAGTTATGGACAGATGACATGCTGTTAGAAATGAGGTAAAACAGATTTCAGTTTTCCTGCATGAAATTCACTGGCCACTAGGAGTGCCGCTTCTGAATGAACATTTTCTTGTTTGCTTTATGGCCCTGTACAGCTCGTTGAGTGTGGTCTTAGTGCCAACGTTGGTTTCTGGTGGTAAATAGACAGCAATGAAAAGTATAGATAAAAACGATATTTCCTTACTAATTAGTGACCTTAATTAATCAATCAAATACATGGGTGGAGCTAAAAACCTGCATATCAAAGCCCAATATGAAATGAGTTTGACACATATGCGATAGTAGATCTTCAAAGTAAATTATCAAAATCTTTATTAGATTTCATGAGAATTTAATTAAAGGAACAATTTGCCAGCTACCTTGCTGCTGTTTTTGAAAGCAGCTGAAACAGCAGCTCTTGGAGATTTCGAGTGATCACTTACTGTACTTACGTAAGGTCACTGAATGCATTTACACCAGTCTGAGCATTAATCTTATTCCTCTCCCTCTGTGTATCTCTGACAGACCAGCAGTATTCCCCTTGGTCCCCGTCTTGACACTTCGATGAAGACAGACGCCTCCCTGTCCCCCCAGCCAGGAACATGAAGGGCTTATCGGGTGGCCGCTCCCAGCACCAGATCCCCTCGCCCCATGGGCTAGACCAGTTTGACCATCCTCAAGACTTCCATGGCATGGGCCACCATGGCGGAGCCTCTGAGTCGCGCCACTCCTCCTACCTGCTCAGCCCCACCGAGAGCTGCCCAATGGACTACCACCACCGCTACTCACCACGCAGCTCCATCCACTCTGACTGCATGATGATGTCCCCCGTCATCATGGCACCCTCGTCGGGTGTTGGTGGCGGCGCAGCCATTGACCACATCTCCAGCAGCACCTTCCCCAGAATGCACTACAGCTCCCAGTACTATGACTCGGCCACGCGGGATGACTGCGCCGCCATCACCGCCTCCGCCACCTCCCATGTTGCTGCTGCCCCCACCGCTTCAGCCTTGCAGTACCAGGGCAGCGGCAAGAGCAACCGCATCCCGGCAAACCTGCTTGACCAGTTTGAGAAGCAGCTGCCGCTGCACCGTGACGGCTTCCACACACTGCAGTACCAGAGGACGTCCACCACCACTACCACGGAGCAACGCAGCGAGAGCCCCGGACGCATCCGCCACCTTGTCCACTCCGTCCAGAAGCTCTTCACCAAGTCCCATTCCCTGGAGGGCTCATCCAAGATGAACGGAACCAAAGGTGACGGTGGAGGAGGGGGACACCACGGCGGCTCCCAACACAGCCACCACGGAGGCTCCAAGCATGGCAGCAAGCGAAGTAAGAGCAAAGAGCGCAAGACGCACCGCTCGGGGGGAGCGGGCGGCTTCTGGAGTTCCGATGACAACCTGGACAGCGACAGCACCTACCGCACGCCCAGTGTCATGAGCCGTCACCATGGCGACCATGCCCATGCCGCCCACTGCTACCCGGACTCCATGCACCACAGCCACTTTGGGGACCTGTCCCTCAAGACCTCCAAGAGCAACAACGATGTCAAGTGCTCAGCATGTGAGAGCATGGCCATGACTCCGGAGGGGAAGTTTATGAAGAGGAGCTCCTGGTCCACGCTGACCGTCAGCCAGGCCAAGGAGGCCTACAGGAAGTCCTCCCTCAACCTCGAGAAACCCATGATGCACACAGACCTCAAGCCCTCGCTACGGGCCTGTCACTACCTACAGGTCAGTGGTGGTCTGTGTTCTGTGGTGTGTGTGTGTGTGTAGATGTTACTCTGAATGTTACACAAAGCTTTCAGTAACTTTTGTGTTATGTGGAATACTGCTTATCATTACCCAGGTAGGCCTAATTTGATTCTCTCATATTGATGAGAAATGCTTTAATCTCACATACAGTGAGCTCTAAATGTATTGGGACAGTGACAATTTTTGTTGTTGTTTTGGCTCTGTACTCAAACTCTTTGGATTGGATTACTATGAGGTTAAAGTGCAGACTGACAGCTTTAGTTCGAGGGTATTTGTGTTACCACCTCACAGATCATCACACCAAATACAAGTCTACGGCCTAGCCAAACCATAGTGTGAAAGCTAAGCTTGGATGAAACCATTTTAGGAGCCCATCGGGGGTAGAAATGGGGGAAGGTATCGTGGGGGGTTATGATGCAGGAAATGTTACTATGATGGGCTATTTCTCAATAAATCTGTGGCAAACACAGAAGTTTATACGCTAAATAAAAATAAAACTCCTGGAAAGGGGGGTCTGAGGTGGCAACTCTGAGGTACCAAAGTTACAATCTAATGTCGTGTTCAAAACAACTGGAAACTGGGAAATCGGAAATCTCTGACTTTCAACTTCAGTGCCTTCAAGACAACTGGGAACTCAGAAGACAACCAGAATGCATTGTATGATGTCAACCAACATAACACCACAAATAGCTTAGCATTAGCTCAGTACAACCTTCAAAAAAGTATTTTTACACACAGCATATGTGTCCATTACAATGTATGCAAGAATTGGAATGCATGATTTGTCACCAGTACGTGAAAACCTAAATGAAACAGTAAATAAATACATTTTGCTCCATACATACGGTATGCTACAGAAGAAACGACAGGACGATATACAGAAAATAAGGCACTAACTTTGAACACACACATGTCCAAAGTTATTATTTGTAAGGAAAACAACAATGAAGGCAAGTGCCACCTATAAAATGTGCCGGGGGGACAAAGTTTGTGCAAGGCTTGGTCTGGCTAGAGATGCGCAATGTCTTCATACTTGATCTGGGGGAAATACCGGGGAAGAGCTTGGGCTCTCCTCAAAGAGAGAAGTTTGTCCGGCTTAGTAAAGCGTCAAACATAAATTGTCCGCAACAGTGAAATGGGCTACGTCTTATGTGAATTAATGAGAAGGAGGAACACAACTCAATTCAATCTGTTGTTAGAAAATAATTTGAAATTGACAAGTTGAAACAGTGTAACTGTCCTGTTGCGTAACAATGTTGGAACAGGGAGTGCTTTCTGACAATCACCCGCATAAATAAACTCACGCTGGGACAACCATTAGAGATATTTGGAACTCATTCGTGAAAAGGTCAATCTATACTCCTTTGAGACCCCTCTTTCAAGGGAACCACACCTGTGTGGAAGCACCTGCTTTCTATATACTCTGTATCTCTAATTTTTCCTTTATTTTATCAGTTACCTGTATGTTACAAACAATAACAACCATTGATTTCATTGATTCTTAGAAAGGCCTTCCCGAGAAAAACATAATGATGAACGCATCGATCAGGGAGCCCAGTCAGTAAAAACTCCTTAAACAAACATGTCCTTTGCTATTCTCAAAGGAAAAATCCCAGCTCCTTTATGTGTGAGGCTATAGCCTTTATCTGTGATTCCCTATTGTGTGCTACCTGGGAGAGCTATTGTGTATTTAGATGGCGCGATCAATTGAGGGAATCAATTTCATGATGGAGGAAGACACTGTAAATAATAAGGACGGAAGCTGACTTGGATAACCTGCCACAGGGTTTCTATCTTGTGGGCCACTCCTGCTGTTTTTCAGACACCATGCACATTTGCAAACACACACAAATGTACATGCTTGTGCGCACGCGCACACACGCACACACGCACACAAACATGTATACACACACACTACATGCTCAAAAGTATGTCGACACCTGCTTGTTGAACATCTCATTCCAAAATCATGGGCATTAATATGGAGTTGGTCACCCCTTTGCTGCTTTAACAGCCTCCACTCTTCTGGGAAGACTTTCCACTAGATGTTGGAACATTGCTTGCTTCCATTCAGCCACAAGAGCATTATTGAGGTCAGGCACTGATGTTGGGCGATTAGACCTGGCTCGCAGTCGGCGTTCTAATTCATCCCAAAGGTGTTCGATCAGGTTGTGGTCAGGGCACTGTGCAGGCCAGTCAACTTCTTCCACACCAATCTCGACAAACCATTTCAGTATGGATCTCGCTTTGTGCACGGGGCATTGTCATGCTGAAACAGGAAAGATACTTCCCCAAACTGTTGCCACAAAGTTCAAAAGCACAGAATTGTCTATAATGTCTTTGTATGCTGTAGTGTCAAGATTGCCCTTCACTGGAACTAAGGGGCCTAGCCCAAACCATGAAAAACAGCCTCAGACCATTATTCCTCCTCTTCCTCCTCACTTCAGCACTCGGCGGTCCTGTTCTGTGAGCTTGTGGGGCCTACCCTGAGCCGTTGTTTTTCTCCTTGACATTTCCACTTCACAATAACAGCACTTACAGTTGACCGGGGCAGCTCTAGCAGGGCAGATATTTTACGAACTGACTTGTTGGAAAGGTGTCATCCTATGACAGTGCCACGTTGAAAGTCACTGAGCTCTTCAGTAAGGCCATTTTACTGCCAATGTGTGTTTATGGAGATTACATGGTTGTGTGCTTGATATTATACACCTGTCAGAAATGGGTGTGGCTGAAATAGCCAAATCCACTAATTTGAAGGGGATGTCCTTATACTTTTATGTATACAGTGGGGCAAAAAAGTATTTAGTCAGCCATTAAATTGTGCAAGTTCTCCCACTTAAAAAGATGAGAGAGGCCTGTAATTTTCATCATAGTATGACAACTATGACAGACAAAATGAGAAAAAAAATCCAGAAAATCACATTGTAGGATCTTTAATGAATTTATTTGCAAATTATGGTGCAAAATAAGTATTTGGTCACCTACAAACAAGCAAGATTTCTGGCTCTCACAGACCTGTAACTTATTCTTTAAGAGGCTCCTCTGTCCTCCACTTGTTACCTGTATTAATGGCACCTGTTTGAACTTGTTATCAGTATAAAAGACACCTGTCCACAACCTCAAACAGTCACCCTCCAAACTCCACTATGGCCAAGACCAAAGAGCTGTCAAAGGACACCAGAAACAAAATTGTAGACCTGCACCAGGCTGGGAAGACTGAATCTGCAATAGGTAAGCAGCTTGGTTTGAAGAAATCAGCTGTGTGAGCAATTATTAGGAAATGGAAGACATACAAGACCACTGATAATCTCCCTCGATCTGGGGCTCCACGCAAGATCTCACCCCGTGGGGTCAAAATGATCACAAGAACGGTGAGCAAAAATCCCAGAACCACACGGGGGGACCTAGTGAAGGATCTGCAGAGAGCTGGACCCAAAGTAACAAAGCCTACCATCAGTAACACACCCAAATCCTGCAGTGCCAGACGTGTCCCCCTGCTTAAGGCATTACATGTCCAGGCCCGTCTGAAGTTTGCTAGGGAGCATTTGGATGATCCAGAAGAAGATTGGGAGAATGTCATATGGTCAGATGAAACCAAAATATAACTTTTTGGTAAAAACTCCAACTCGTCGTGTTTGGAGGACAAAGAATGCTGAGTTGCATCCAAAGAAAACCATACCTACTGTGAAGCATGGAGGTGGAAACATCATGCTTTGGGGCTGTTTTTCTGCAAAGGGACCAGGACTACTGATTCGTGTAAGGAAAGAATGAATGGGGCCATGTATCGTGAGATTTTGAGTGAAAACCTACTTCCATCAGCAAGGGCATTGAAGATGAAACGTGGCTGGGTCTTTCAGCATGACAATGATCCCAAACACACCGCCCGGGCAATGAAGGAGTGGCTTCGTAAGAAGCATTTCAAGGTCCTGGAGTGGCCTAGCCAGTCTCCAGATCTCAACCCCATAGAACATTTTTGGAGGGTGTTGAAAGTCTGTGTTGCCCAGCAACAGCCCCAAAACATCACTGCTCTAGAGGAGATCTGCATGGAGGAATGGGCCAAAATACCAGCAACAGTGTGTGAAAACCTTGTGAAGACTTACAGAAAATGTTTGACCTCTGTCATTGCCAACAAAGGGTATATAACAAAGTATTAAGATAAACTTTTGTTATTGACCAAATACTTATTTTCCACCATAATTTGCAAATAAATTCATTAAAAATCTTACAATGTGATTTTCTGGATTTTTTTTCTCATTTTGTCTGTCATAGTTGAAGTGTACCTATGATGAAAATTACAGGCCTCTCTAATCTTTTTAAGTGGGAGAACTTGCATAATTGGTGGCTGACTAAATACTTTTTTTGCCCCACTGTATACAGTGTATATAGAAAGTAAAATGACATTACACACGGTGGCAATAAATTATGTAATTCCCATGTTTGACAGATTTGGGGTATCTGACTGTTATTAACCTACTGACACATTAAAGGTCTGTGGCTTTCAACTGAATTGCAACAACACTGAATTGCCTTGTCCTAATATAGTATCTGGGAGCTGTGTACAGTACACTTGAATGGAAGTCGAGATAGATGTTATTGTTCAATATAGCTCTTTGCTTTGTTAAACACTAACAATCTTCTGAGCCATGTTACTGTATTCTAAGATAATTAGAATAATAAACACACAGAAATACACCCCGACTCTGCTTGCACTGAAGCTAGTTATCCTAGTAATATCATCAACCATGTGTAGTTAACTAGTGATTATGTGAAGATTTATTGTTTTTTATAAGATAAGTTTCATGCTAGCTTGCAATTTACCTTGGCTCCTTGCAGCAACAAGATCCTTTTGATGCTGCACTCGCGTAACAGGTGGTCAAGCCTGCCACGCAGTCTCCTCTTGGATTGCAATTTAATCAGCCATAATCGGTGTCCATAAAGGCCGATTACCGATTGTTATGAACACTTGAAATCGTCCCTAATTAATTGGTCAAGCTGATTAATCGGTCAACCTCTAAAACAGACGCCTCACAAGTCCTCAACTGGAAGCTTCATTAAATAGTACCCGCAAAACACCAGTCTCAACGCCAACAGTGAAGAGGTGACTCCGGGATGCTGGCCTTCTAGGCAGAGTTGCAAAGAAAAATACTTATCTTAGACTGGCCAATAAAAATTCAAGATTAAGATGGGCAAAAGAACACAGACACTGGACAGAGAAAGATTGGGGGAAAAAAAGTGTTATAGACAGAGGAATCTACGTTTGAGGTGTTCCAAACACAAAGAAGAACATTAGTGAGACGCAGAAAAACTTTAAAGACGCTGGAGGAATTCTTCATGCCATCTGTCAAGCATGGTGGAGGCAAAGTGATGGTCTGGGGGTGCTTTGGTAGTGGTAAAGTGGGAGATTTGTACAGGGTAAAAGGGATCTTAAAAAAGGAAGTCTATCACTACATTTTGCAACGCCATGCCATACCATGTGGACGGCACTTAATTGGAGCCAATTTCCTTCTACAACAGGACAATGACCCAAAGCACAGAACAATGCAATAACTATTTAAGGAAGAAGCAGTCAGCTGCTATTCTGTCTATAATGGAGTGGCCAGCACAGCCACTGGATCTCAACCCTATTGAGCTGTTGTGGGAGCAGCTTGACCGTATGGTACGTAAGAAGTGCCCATCAAGCCAATCCAACTTGTGGGAGTTGCTTCAGGACGCATGTGGTGAAATATCTTCATATTATCTCAACAAATTGAGAAATAGAATGTCAAAGGTCTGCAAGGGTGTAATTGCTGCAAATGGAGGATTCTTTGACGAAAGGAAAGTTTGAAGGACACAATTATTATTTCAATTAAAAATCACTATTTATAACCTTGTCAATGTCCTGACTATATTTCCTATTCCTTTTGCTACTCATTTCATGTATGTTTTCATGGAAAACAAGGACATTTCTAAGTGACCCAAACTAATGAACAGTACTGTAGGTTTGTCTATATGAAGTGACCTAAGCCTGGTAGATGTAACATGAAATGGCGCCGGAGGAGATGGCCACCGTTTTACGGTCTCCTAACCAATTGTGCTATTTTGTGGGGGTTTTTCACGATATTTGTAAATTATTTTGCACATAATGTTTCTGCAACCGTATCTTACGGAAGAAAAGAGCTTCTGGACATCAGGACAGTGATCACTCACCTTGGATTAGACAAAGATTTCTTCAACAACAACAACAAGCAGGACTCACACGATATTCTCCAACACCCCCCAGGGCAGACATCCCAATTATTCGCAAAAGGAAGCGACGCAGAGGATGAAGAGCCTGATGCCTCGTCCGGATCCGCAGAAGACAACTAGGAAAGCTGCCGTTACTGTCAATATTACTCGCCAACGTGCAGTCATAGTCAATAAACTAGACGAGGTAGGATCACGAATATCCTACCAACGGGACATCAAAAACTATAATATCCTATGCTTCACGGAATCGTGGTTGAATGACGACATTGTTATTCAGCTAGCGGGATACACGCTGCACCGGCAGGATAGAACAGCACACAGTAAGACGAGGGGGGCGGTCTGTGCATATTTGTAAACAATAGCTGGTGCACGAAATCTAAGGAAGTCTCTAGATTTTGCTCACCTGAAGTAGAGTATATTGTGATAAACTGCAGGCCACACTACTTGCCTAGAGAGTTCTCAGCTATACTTTTCGTGGCTGTTTATTTACCACCACAGACAGATGCTGGCACTAAGACCGCACTCAGTCAGCTGTATGAGGAAATAAGCAAACAGGAAACCACTCATGCAGAGGCGGCGCTCCTAGTGGCTGGAGACTTTAATGCAGAGAAACTTAAATCAGTTCCACCAAATATCTATCAACACGTATAAAGCTCTCCCTCGCCCTCCGTTTGGTAAATCCGACCACAACTCCATCCTCCTGATTCCTGCTTACAAGCAAAAATTAAAGCAGGAAGCACCAGTGACTCGGTCTATAAAAAAATGGTCAGATGAAGCAGATGCTAAACTACAGGACTGCTTTGCTATCACAGACTGGAACATGTTCCGGGATTCTTCCGATGACATCGAGGAATACACCACATCAGTCACTGGCTTTATCAATAAGTGCATTGAGGACGTCGTCCCCACAGTGACTGTACGTACATACTCCAACCAGAAGCCATGGATTACAGGCAACATCCGCACTGAGCTAAAGGGTAGAGCTGCCGCCTTCAAGGTGCGGAACTCTAACCCGGAAGCTTACAAGAAATCCCGCTATGCCCTGCGATGAAATATCAAACAGGCAAAGCGTCAATAAAGGGCTAAGATTGAATCATACTACACCGGCTCCGACGCTCGTCGGATGTGGCAGGGCTTGCAAACTATTACAGACTACAAAGGGAAGCACAGCCGCGAGCTGCCCAATGACACGAGCCTACCAGATGAGCTAAATCACTTCTATGCTCGCTTCGATGCAAGCAACACTGAGGCATGCATGAGAGCATCAGCTGTTCCGGAAGACTGTGTGATCACGCTCTCCGTAGCCAACGTGAGTAAGACCTTTAAACGGGTCAACATACACAAGGCTGCGGGGCCAGATGGATTACCAGGACGTGTGCTCCGGGCATGTGCTGACCAACTGGCAGGTGTCTTCACTGACATTTTCAACATGTCCCTGATTGAGTCTGTAATACCAACATACTTCAAGCAGACCACCATAGTCCAAGTGCCCAAGAACACAAAGGCAACCTGCCTAAATGACTACAGACCCGTAGCACTCACGTCCGTAGCCATAAAGTGCTTTGAAAGGCTGGTAATGACTCACATCAACACCATTATCCCAAAAACCCTAGACCCACTCCAATTTGCATACTGTCCAAACAGATCCACAGATGATGCAATCTCTATTGCACTCCACACTGCCCTTTCCCACCTGGACAAAAGGAACACCTATGTGAGAATGCTGTTCATTGACTACAGCTCAGCGTTCAACACCATAGTACCCTCAAAGCTCATCACCAAGCTAAGGATCCTGGGACTAAACACCTCCCTCTGCAACTGGATCCTGGACTTCCTGACAGGCCGCCCCCAGGTGGTGAGGGTAGGTAGCAACATATCTGCCACGCTGATCCTCAACACTGGAGCTCCACAGGGGTGCATGCTCAGTCCCCTCCTGTACTCCCTGTTCACCCACGACTGCATGGCCAGGCACGACTCCAACACCATCATTAAGTTTGCAGACGACACAAACAGTAGGCCTGATCACCGACAACAATGAGACAGCCTATAGGGAGGAGGTCAAAGACCTGGCCAGGTGGTGCCAGAATAACAACCTATCCCTCAACGTAACCAAGACTAAGGAGATGATTGTGGACTACAGGAAAAGGAGCATCGAGCACGTCCCCATTCTCATCGACGGGGCTGTCATGCAGCAGGTTGAGAGCTTCATATTCCTTGGTGTCCACATCAACAACAAACTAGATTGGTCCAAGCACACCAAGACAGTCGTGAAGAGGGCACGACAAAGCCTATTCCCCCTCAGGATACTAAAAAGATTTGGCATGGGTCCTGAGATCCTCAAAAGGTTCTACAGCTGCAACATCGAGAGCATGGTTGCATCACTGCCTGGTACGGCAATTGGTTGGCGTCCGACCGCAAGGCACTTCAGAGGGTAGTGCGTACGGCCCAGTACATCACTGGGGCAAAGATGCCTGCCATCCAGGACCTCTACACCAGACGGTGTCAGAGGAAGGCCCCAGCCACCCCAGTAATAGACTGTCCTCTCTACTACCGCATGTCAAGCGGTACCGGAGTGCCAAGTCTAGGACAAAAAGGCTTCTTAACAGTTTTTACCCCCAAGCCAAAAGACTGCTGAACTGAACCCGGACTATTTGCATTGTGTGCCTCCCCAACCCCTCTTTTACGCTGCTGCTACTCTCTGTTTATCTTATATGCATAGTCACTTTAACTATACATTCATGTACATACTACCTAAATGGCCCGACCTACCAGTGCTCCTGCACATTGGCTAACCGGGCTATCTGCATTGTGTCCCAACACCCGCCAACCCCTCTTTTTACGCTTCTGCTACTCTCTGTTCATCATAAATGCATAGTCACTTTAACGATACCTACATGTACATACTACCTCAATAATCCTGACTAACAGGTGTCTGTATATAGCCTTGCTACTCTTTTTTCAAATGTTTTTTTACTGTTGTTTTATTTCTTTACTTACCTACACACACACACATACCTTATTTTTTTTCGCACCATTGGTTAGAGCCTGTAATTAAGCATTTCACTGTAAGGTGAAATGTATTCGGCGCACGAGACAAAATAAACTTTGATTTTATTTAATTTGTAGGTTGGTCTACTCTCCATGCAGTGACCTAAGCCTGGTAGATGCAGGTTGGTCTATATGCAGTGACCTAGGCCTGGTAGATGCAGGTTGGTCTATATGTAGTGACCTAGACCTGGTAGATGCAGGTTGGTCTATATGCAGTGACCTAGGCCTGGTAGATGCAGGTTGGTCTATATGCAGTGACCTAGGCCTGGTAGATGCAGGTTGGTCTATATGTAGTGACCTAGGCCTGGTAGATGCAGGTTGGTCTATATGCAGTGACCTAGGCCTGGTAGATGCAGGTTGGTCTATATGCAGTGACCTAGGCATGGTAGATGCAGGTTGGTCTACTCCAGAGCCATGTATTTAGAGAGTTGGGCCTTTGAGGTATCTGCATTATGATGCATTTGTATGACAATACAACAGCCATGTTCTATGGCAGCCATGTTAGCTCCCCATTTAACATTACATGGGGAATATAATGTAGAAAATAAGCATTATAATGCATTTACATGACACTTCAAAATTAAATGGCAGCCATGTTAGCACCCCATTAACATGACATGGGGAATATTTATATCAGGGTTGGGCAGCTGGCGGTCTACCTCCTTTTTGTAGGCCCACGGATCTACCTTATAGAATATACAAGGTGCAATTTCTAAATGTGGTTGTTCATCAGCAGTTGTTCTCTTATGTCTGTCACTGACAGTCACTCAGTTAGCACATGTCACCTACAATGTTTTAGGTTGGTAAGTTAGTCTAGCGGACAGAAATCTAAACTTATAGCAATCAGGGAGTAGAGCGGTCAGCTATCTAAACTTGCAATAATCATGGTCAAATTACCGACCGGGAGATCCCCATTCATTCTGTTAGTCACTCTCACTCAGATATCATATTAAAAACAAAACAACATTTTGCTTAGGGCCCAGCTCTCAGTGCATGTGTGGGAATGGATTTTTATTTATTTATCTGTTATTTTACCAGGTATGTTGACTGAGAACACGTTGTCATTTACAGCAACGACCTGGGGAATAGTTACAGGGGAGAGGAGGGGGGATGAATGAGCCAATAGTAAACTGGGGATTATTAGGTAACCGTGATGGTTTGAGGGCCAGATTGGGAATTTAGCCAGGACACCGGGGTTGACACCCCTACTCTTACGATAAGTGCCATGGGATCTTTAATGACCTCAGAGAGTCAGGACACCCGTTTAACGTCCCATCCAAAAGACAGCACCCTACACAGGGGGGATTATTATTTATTGATTTTAGACCAGAGGAAATAGTGCTTCCTACTGGCCCTCCAACACCACTTCCAGCAGCATCTTGTCTCCCATCCAGGGACTGACCAGGACCAACCCTGCTTAGCTTCAGAAGCAAGCCAGCAGTGGTAAGCAAGGTGGTATGCTGCTGGCTGTTGGTTACAGACCAGTGAGCCACTGAGGCCCCTCATGATGAGTTCAGATTTTTTTGTGGACCCCACCCTCATCAAAGTTGCCTAACCCTGATTTACTTAACGCTATGGAACTGAATGTTTAGAAAATATATATATATATATATATATTCAAAATTCGAAAAGTTTGCCCAACTCTCTAAATACATGGCTCTGGTCTACTCTACATTCAGTGACCTAAGCCTGGTAAATGCACGGGACTTTAGAGGGAGGACAGTGATTGAGCGATGCTGGGCTCTTAATGATATGTTATTAGTCTCACCTGCATCTTTCAGGCAAAGTCATTATGATAATGATATCCAATTAGCCTCTGCTGCACCTGCTTTAGAAACGGTGTGGCCACGTCAAGACTATGGTGAGGCCGGTAGTGTAATAAAGTGTTGCATTCAGGCCAAAGGAGCAGTGGTGGAAAAAGTACCCAATTGTCATACTTGATTAAAAGTCTAAAAGTATTTGGGTTTTAAATTATCTTAATTATCAAAAGTAAATGTAATTGCTGAAATATACTTAAGTATCAAAAGTAAAAGTATAAATAATTAAAAATTCCTGAAATTAAGCAAAGCAGATGGCACCATTTTCTTGTTTTTAAAATGTATGTAATAGCCAGGGGCACACTGCAAGTCAGACATTATTTTAAAAATATGTATTTGTGTTTAATGAGTCCGCCAGGCCAGAGACAGCAGGGATGGCCACATGTTCTCTTGATAAGTGCATGAATTTGACCCTTTCCTGTCCTGCTAAGCGTTCAAAATGTAACAAGTACTTTTGGTTGTAAGGGAAAATGTATGGAGTAAAAAGTACAATATTTTCTGTAGGAATGTAGTGAAGTAAAAGTTGTCAAAAATATAAATAGTAATGTACAGATGTACAAAAAACTACTTTAATTAAGTATTTTTAGGTAAGTACTTTACACCACTGCAAAGGAGAGTTTGATTGCATTAATATCACTCAAGGTCTTACTGTCACTCCAGTTACCCATCCTTCAGTATGTTAATTATTCTGGTCCTGCCCTTGCTTATGAGGACTGTTTACATACAGGTATATCTACTATAGGGCCAGATTAGATGATTACATTACACAGCAATGTTTGCATCTGTTAATTTCGTAAGGGAATAAAAATCAAGAAACAGAGGTGAAACATTCAACTGTTCTTTTATCATATGGCCAATGTGTTTTTCATGGGATAGTCTGGAGCCTAATGGAGAAGTAGACTGGGCTGAATCTGGCAGCCTTCTGTCCCTAGCAGACGTTAGTTTCATATCCGTCCATTCACATGGCATTTGAAGTTAGATTTAGACAGTAACACATCTGAAGGTCAGGCCATGTGTCCCCCGGATGATTTGTACCCGTCATTGTAACAAATTATGTTCCCAGGACCTAAACACCCCGGCCTCCATATGTTTAGAGACTGTGACACACCTGTCCCCAGTCTGTGTGTGTGTTTTTGAGAGAGGAAAAGGGTACATGTATGTGTACGTGTGTGCCATGAAGCGTTATGGAGACGGATTAGGGTAATGGTCTACGTCCCTGTCTGAGGGGCATGGTTCAACATCTGGCCGCCTCACATGCACCCAGTAATCACGTGCACCCAGTAATCACGTGCACCCAGTAATTGTAATGAATAAGCTGTCAAGACTCAGGCCTCACATATATATTTTATTTCCTGAGCACTCGCTGGCTGGGCTATCTGCTCGCAACACTCAAACTATTCCCAGCATTTTGAATTGAGAGCGAGAGAAAGAGAGGGAAATCATGAACAGATGGGCTCTAGCATTTTCAGCATGTTTTTACAAAAAGATAGATTTAGAGTTAAATTAACTTAGATTTTTCCGCAAGGATATTACCCTCCACAACATAACCTTCACCCCAAATCAAAACTCCAGACATAAAAATAAAATAAATAAATTACAATGATATATTTTACTTTATAAGGGTTGAATGCTAAGTTAAGGCTACCAAGCATGCTTTGACAGAACAGATCAGATCAATTAGCACTGAGATGTGAAGTGAGAGGTGTCAAAGCCCTTGAGCCCAACAATGGCAGGATAGTTTTACAGCCTCCATCACCCAAATTCAAAGGCCTTTGAAGCCTCCTGGATCTGTGCAGAGGTCATTACAATACAGTACCCCCACTATTGTTATTTTACTGCTGCTCTTTCATTACTTGTCACTTTTATTTCTTATTCTTATCCATATATTTTTAAACTGCATCGTTGGTTAGGGGCTTTTAAGTAAGCCTTTCACTGTAAGGTCTAGGTATTCGGCACATGTGACTAATAAAATTTGAATTTGATTTGATTCATCTCTATTTTGAACTGATATGCAGCCAGGACACTTCAATTGTAAATTACAGCAATAAGAATCAATATTGTTGCTTTGATCACATCTGAAGATATCCTCCTCACAATCTCCAAAATATAACAGCCACAGAACAACTTTGTTTGGACGTCGTAAAGGACCATTTGTCGAAACTGAAGAGATGTAGCTAGCTAACGACCTCCTTTACCATGTGGACAAAAACGATGGACCTGCTTACTACGTTAGCTAGCTAGCTGGGATTTTCTATAAGGAATCTGCATCCCCAAAACAGCTTCTCCCATGTGAGTGTGACACCTACTCATGTTGCCTGCTGCACTGCTGCTTGGATTCCACCTGGCGATCTGTTCACCGTCTGACCTGGCCTGTCTCCCCCTGTCTGGTATAGGTAACCCCGCCACACTCCCTTCTCTCTTCCGAGCTTTTGCTCGCCTCCAGCACACAAACACTGTTGGTGCGAGTGACTCTGAACTTACAATGGCTAGCCCCAAGTCGTTGTATATTTGTTTCTTATGTTTTATGCTATTTGCCTCATAAAACCTGCTGGCTTTGTTGATTATGAACTTGCTTGTTTACCCGACCGTGGGATTGACTATGTTGTTCACACACTCGGGACTCTGACTCTATTGGTTACACGGACTCATGGCCCCCAATCCTATTCTAACCACCTATAGCCGGCTTTGTATTCATGTTACCTGATGAAGTTACTGTACGATATGATCTTGTTGCCATCTAATGTACATTCAAATGTCATAAATCAACACTGCAGAGCTCTGCCTGTCCTCTACCATGCCCTGATTGTATTACTGCTGATGATATCTGGAAATGTGCATGCACCCTGGCCCATCTACTGTTGCTAGCCCCAATTCTGACTTGTGCTCTGATATCTGTTTCACTGATTTCTGCTCTCGTAAAGCTTGCGGATTCTACCACATTAACACTAGAAGCTTTTTACCAAAAATGTATCAATTGAAAGTGTGGGTTCACAGCTCCAATCCAGATGTGTTGGTCATTACTGATACGTGGTTAAGGAAGAGTGTTTTGAACACTGATGTTGACCTTTCTGGTTATAACCTTTTTTGGCAAGACAGGTCTTCCAAAGGTGGTGGTATGGCAATCTTAACCAAGGAACACCTTCAATGTTTGGTTGTCTCCACCAAGTCTGTCCCCAAACAATTTGATTTGCTGGTTTTAAGCATTTAAGCAAATTCTCTAAGCTCTCTCCTGGCCCCTTACACAAAGTCTGAATTTGTCCTGCTAGCTGACCTAAACTGGGACATGCTTAAACCATCTGACCAAGTCCTAATGCAATGGAACTCCCTAAATCTTTCTCAGATTATTTCCAATCCCACAAAGTATGACTCCAAACACCCAGAAAAGGCTACTCTCCTTTATGTTATCCTCACAAATAATCCTGATAGGTATCAGTCTGGTGTTTGACCTTAGTGATCACTGTTTTACAGCTGTGTTTGTAATGGTTGCTCAGTGAAACGACCTGTCCTGATTTGTCATAGACGCTTGCTAAAACACTTTAATGAGAAAGCCTTCCTTCATGACCTGCTCTCTGTAATTTGGTATAGAATCAGATTGCTCCCCTCTGTCTGTCTGTCACTCCTGCTCCCTCTCTCACTCTCTGGCACTTGAGGGTGCCAGGCTTCCTTTCATTACGCACACCTGTCACCGTCATTACATGCATCAGCGCTCATTGGACTCACCTGGACCTCTTCACTTTTTTTATTGCCTTCCCTACATGGGTCTGTTTCCTCTGTTTCCTCCCTGTGTCAGCATTATTGTCATTTCCGTTTCCCCTGTCCAGACGCTGTCCGTATTCTGTTCCTGTCCGTGGTTATTAAATGTTCACTCCCTGTACCTGTTTCTTGTCTCCAGCTTCGATCCTTAAGCTGTCAAAGACGCTTGGAAGTTCTTTTTTGTTATTTTCACTGGTATTGTTAACAAACACGCCCTCAAAAAGAAAATGAAATTTAAAAACAGGTTCAGCCCCTGTTTCAATCATGATCTGGTTGAGTTACTCCACCTCAAGAATTCCATTTGGCGAAAGGCACACGCATACTCAGGATGACTGGCTCTCGTTCAGAAATAAGTGCACTCAGGCTATCTGGAAGGACAAAGTTAGTTACATTATGGAGCAGTTATCTCTCTGTGGGTCTAACATCAAGAAGTTCTGGAGACATGGAGAATAAACCCTACTCCTCACAGCTGCCCATGTCCCTTAATGTTGATGATGTGGTTGTCACAACACAGTTTCTCCCTGCAGGCAGTCACTGAGTCCGAGGTGACAAAGGAACTCCTTAAACTTGACTCCAAAAAAACATCTGGGTCAGATGGTTAAGAGTCTTTCTTATTTAAGGTTGATGCCCCTGTCTCTCCTCTCTGGAGAGGTTCCTATTGCTTGGAAGGCAGCCACAATGCACCCTTTATTTAAAGGGGGAGATCAAGCTGATCCTAGCTGTTACAGGCCAATTTCTATTTTGTCCTGTTTATCAAAAGCATTGGACAAACTTGTCAATAATCAACTGACTGGCTTTCTTGATGTCTATAGTATTCTCTCTGGTATGCAATCTGGTTTCTGCTCAGGTTATGGATGTGTCACTGCAACCTTAAAGGTCCTCAATGATGTCACCATTGCCCTTGATTCAAAGCAATGTTGTGCTGCTATTTTTATTGACTTAACCAAAGCTTTTGATACGGTACACCATTCCATTCTTGTGAGCCAGTTACTGTAAGTGGTATTGGTGTCTCTGAGGGGTCTTTGGCCTGGTGTGCTAACTACCTCTCTCAAAGAGTGCAGTGTATAAACTCAGAACATCTGCTGTCTCCGACACTAACCTGTCACCAAGGGAGTACACCAAGGCTTGATCCTAGGCCCCACGCTCTTCTCAATATACATCAACAACATAGCTCAGGCAGTAGAAAGCTCTCTCATCCATTTATATGCAGATGATACAGTCTTATACTCAGCTGGCCCCTCCCCGGATTTTGTGATAATCGCTCTACAACAAGCTTTCTTAGTGTCCAACAAGCTTTCTCTGCTCTTAACCTTGTTCTGAACAAAACAAATATCATGTGCCCATCTCCCTACCGGTGTGAATTCCCCTCTCCCTCTGAGGGTTTAGAGCTTGAGGTAGTCCCCTCATACAAGTACTTGGGAGTATGGCTAGACGGGACCCTGTCCTTCTCTCAGCACATATCAAAGCTGCAGTCTAAGGTTAAATCTAGACTTGGTTTCCTCTATCGTAATCGCTTCTCTTTCACCCCAGCTGCCAAGCTAACCCTTATTCAGATGACCATCCTACCCATGCTAGATTACGGAGACATAATTTATAGATCGGCAGGTAATGATGCTCTCAAGCGGCTAGATGTTCTTTACCATTCCGCCATCAGATTTGCCACCAATGCTCCTTATAGGATACTTCACTGCACTCTATACTCCTCTGTAAACTGGTCATCTCTGTATACTGTACCTGTCGCAAGACCCACTGGTTGATGCTTATTTATAAAACCCTCTTCGGCCTCACTCCCCCTATCTGAGATATCTACTTCAGCCCTCATCCTCCACATACAACACCCATTCTGCCAGTCACATTCTGTTAAAGGTCCCCAAAGCACACACATCCCTGGGTTGCTCCTATTTTCAGTTCGCTGCAGCTAGCGACTGGAACGAGCTGCAACAAACACTCAAACGGGACAGTTTTATCTTCTTCTCTTCAATCAAAGACTCAATCATGGACACTCTTACTGACTGTTGTGGCTGATTCCCCTGATGTATTGTTGTTTCTACCTACTTGCCCTTTGTGCTGTTGTCTTTGCCCAATAATGTTTGTACCATGTTTTGTTCTGCTACCATGTTGTTCTGCTGCCATGTTGTGTTCCTACCATGTAGTGTTGCTACTACGTTGTTGTCATGTTGTTTTGCTACTATGATGTGTTGTTATGTATTGCTGCCATGCTATGTTGTTGTCTTAGGTCTCTCTTTATGTAGTGTTGTGGTGTCTCTTGTTGTGATGTGTGTTTTGTCCTATATTTTATTTTTAATCCCAGCCCTCATCCCCGCAGGAGGCCTTTTGTCTTTTGGTAAATAAGAATTTGTTCTTAACTGACTTGCCTTGTTAAATAAAGTTCAATAAATATAGTCCATTTTAGCCTCGTATCAACTTTTATCTTGCTTGTTGATGGGCTGTTGATACAGCATAACTGCAGGCTATAACATCTCAAAACATCCTCATTGACGTACAATATATGATCAGTGGAGGCTGGTGTAAATAGAAATAGGGAGGTCGGGCTCATTGTAATGGCTGAAATGTGAAGAAACTAATGATGCCAGAACTTTGCTAGCGTAGTTGGACCCAGTGGCACATTGGTACCTCTTCTTTCAGGTATAATAACACCCGCTCAGAGAAGAGATAGGGGAATGCTAACGAGCTAGCGCTGGGCTCACATGAATGACGCCTGCCTTGTTAACCACTGCCCTAGCCAGCTGCTCAAAGATGACACATTAGAAGGAATATTATTTAAAATTATTCCTTTCCTTTATTGCTGTCTTTAGCCTGATAAATTTAGTTTCCATACAATCCCTGTGCTTTTTTTCAATGCTCTCATGTGGGAACAGAGAAATGCACAAACAGCAATTTAGTGTGCGTGATCGTTTTGCTGATAGAGCTTTGAAGCAAAGATATAAGCGAGCCAGCTAATTATCATGTTGACTTGCCAAGTCAGGCATTGGTGAGGAGATTTGAGTGTTTTGGGAAGCTTAGCATCTTTGCTCTGTTAAGCGGGATGACACACCTAACGGTGTCCTCTTAGGCCACAACAGCAGTCTGTCTGTCAATTGCATTGTGACCCAACCTGGCTTTGCATTGTTTTAGGAAGTGTTCATTCGCCATTCAGACTTTTGGGTTGGCAGGGTAGCCTAGTCGTTAGCGTGTTGGACTAGTAACGGGAAGGTTGCAAGTTCAAATCCCCGGACTGACAAGGTATAAATCTTGCCTAGTTAAATCAATTAAAAAATTCACCTTGTAAGTAATTAGCTAGATTGATGTAGATTTTCCTCATGAATGTGTTTAGTTACCTGTAATTCTATATCCCTCTTCACCGATCAACAAGGTAACACTGTAATTGAGAGATACAGGTATCTGAGGCAGATGGCATCAGTAGTGCCTTTCTGTAGCATAGTTAGGTAACACTTTATTTTAAGGGTCCGTGATAAACCATGTGTAGGGCATTCATAAATTATGTGTCCACCATTAATGAATCATTACTCCCACATTTATAAACAATTGACTAATCATTAGTAAAGTATTTTTGCAGTCCCTAATCTAAAGTGAGGGCTATTCATACTTTATAAATACTTATGAATAATGTTATGAGTGACGAGTGAAATTTCTCACAAAAAGATGGGCATGCCATTGGTAGACATTCCTGCAATACCTCGTAAAATAATAAGCACACACACAACTGTCACGCTGGTACAAAGGATTTGGAGACTGGCGCAAGAATGCGTAATAGTTTTTTTTATTACACCCAAATTACGGCATGTCGTGTAAAAGCGCGGGGACTGAAGACTAAACAAACACTATACAAAACACAGGGTAGAAACCCAAACAAAAGAGCGCACAATGATTAACACACGGGAAGAGACCTGTAATCATCTGCGCAATCCACAATGGCACGAAAGCCAAAACTCACAGCACAGGTATTCACACAAACCAACGGACATTGTAACAATAATCGACTGGACACTGGTAAACCAAGGGCACACATATACAATTACTAATTACTGGGAATAGGGAAAGTTCCGGAGGGATCCGTGACAACAACACGGGATGTTTAAGGAAATACACTCAACAAAAATGACTATGAAATATAAACACAACATGTACCATAAGTGTTGATCTCATGTTTCATGAGCTGAAAATGTTCCACAGGCACAAAAAGCTTATTTATCTCAAATTGTGTGTGCATATTTGTTTATATCCCTGTTAAGGCGTCCGCATGCTTCCCAGCCGAAACAGATCGATAGAGTTTGTGTATATATTATGATGACATTTTGTGACGTTTTTGCTTGTTTTGGACTTTGGTGAGTTTTTTTCTGGTACACAAGATGTTTTGGGGCATTTCGCTACACTCACAGTAACATCTGCTAAACATGTGTATGTGACAAATAGAATTAGATTTGATGTTTCAGCATCATAATGCACAGCCACATGTTGAATGGATCTTTAGAAAGTTCCTGGAAGCTGAAAATATCCAAGTTCTTCCTTGACTTGAATCCTCACCATACTTGTCACCCATATTTGGGATGATGCATATTTGGGATGTTCCAGTTCCCAAAAATATCCAGCACCTTCGCACAGCAATTGAAGTGGAATGGGACAACATTCCACAGGCAACAATCAACAGCCTAATCAACTCTATGCAAAGTAGATGTGTCACGCTACATGAGGCTAATGGTGGTCACACTAGCTACTGACTGGTTTTCTGGTCCATGCCCCTACTTTTATTTAAGGTAATGTATCTGTGACCAACAGATGCATATCTGTGTTCCCAGATTAGGGCCTAATTAATATATTTTAATTGACTGATTTCCTTATATGAACTGTTATTTTCTTTCAGTGTATGCAAACGGAGTGTACAAAAAATGTGAAACTCTTTCCATGACACACAGTGCATTCCAAAAGTATTCAAACCCCTTCCCTTTTTTCCACATTTTGTTACGTTACAGCCTTATTCTAAAATGGATTTTATAAAAGTTTTTCCTCAGTAATCTACACACAATACCCCATAATGACAAATAGAAGACATGTTTTTAGAAATGTTTGCAAAAAATAAAAATAATTAGCATTCAGACTCGAAATTGAGCTCAGGTGCGTCCTGTTTCCATTTATCATCTTTGATATGTTTCTACAACTTGATTGGAGTCCAACTGTGGTAAATTCAACTGATTGGACATGCTTTGGAAAGGCACACACCTGTCTATATTAGGTCCCACGGAGCAAGAACTAAGCTATGAGGTTGAAGTAATTGTCCGTAGAACTCAGAGACTGGATTGTGTCGAGGCACAGATCTGGGGAAGAGTAACAAAACATTTCTGATGCATTGAAGGTCCACAAGAATACAGTAGCCTCCATCATTCCTAAATGGAAGAAGTCTGGAACCACCAAGACTTCCTAGAGCTGGCGGACCGGTCAAACTGAGCAATCGGAGGAGAAGGACCTTGGTCAGGGAGGTGACCAAAAACCCGATGGTCATTTTGACAGAGCTCCAGAGTTCCTATGTGGAGATGGGAGAACCTTCCAGAAGGACAACCATCTCTGCAGCACTCCACCAATCAGGCCTTTATGGTAGAGTGGCCAGACCGAAGCCACTCCTCAGTAAAAGGCACATGACAGCCCACTTGGAGTTTGCCAAAAGGCCCCTAAAAATATTCTCTGGTCTGCATGCTGGCAGCATCATTCTGTGGGGATGTTTTTCAGCGGCAGGGACTAGTTGACTATTCAGGATCGAGTGAAAGATGAACGGAGCAAAGTACACAGAGAACCTTGATGAAAACCTGCTCCAGAGCTCTCAGGACCTCAGACTGGGTTGCAGGTTTACCTTCCAACAGGACAACAATCCTAAGCACAGAGCCAAGAGAATGCAGGAGTGGCATGGGACAATTCTCTGAATGTCATTGAGTGGCCCAGCCAGAGCCCGGACTTGAACCCAATCGAACATCTTTGGAGAGACCTGAAAATAGCTGTGCAGTGATGCTTCCCATCAAAGTTGACAGAGCTTGAGATGATCTGCAGAGAAGAATAGGAGAAACTCCCCAAATACAGGTTTGCCAAGCTTGTAGCATCATACCCAAGAACAATCTAGTGTAATCGCTGCCAAAGGTGCTTCAACAAAGTACTGAGTAAAGGGTCTGAACACTTATGTAAATGTTATATTTCAGTTTTTATTTTTCTCGAACAACCTGTTTTTGCTTTGTCATTACGGGGTGAAAGCTAACGAGAGAAAGAAAGGGAGAGATCTAAACATTCCTCCAGGAAAAGAAAAAAACAATAATCCGCTTTGCTCTTTCTGATAGCAACCCAGGGACTGGGACTGTTGAGAGGAAATAGCTGGGCAGGGCCCATGATTGGTTGGAGTGAGTAACTGGCAGAGGGAGAGAGAGAGACCACTAGTGCCCTGGGCTGTTGTTCTAAGAACCGCAGCTCCCCTTATCCACTCGGAGTACAGCATGAGCAGCGTAATGGAATGTTATGTTATACATACAGTACATACACCTGATCAATATACTGGACACTACAACATGTGCGACATCACGCAGCTTTAGATTGCCATCTCCAAGGTCCAGGAAGAGGATAGAAACAGATTACTCACTGTGTAAGCTAATGTAGCAGGTGTAAAAGAAACGCTTGAGCGGAGTTCCCATATCTGGTTCTCAGCGGAAAAGGAAGCTAGGTTGAAGATAGCTCTATTCCTGAAAACCAGATGCATCCGGTTGTTGGCAACTCTGCTAAGGTTGCTCACGGTGACTGGAGCATTTATTTGATTGGCCATTGATGGTTCATTTCATGTAAATCTCAATAACAATGAATCTGCAGTGAAATAAGGATGTATAAGAGAAATATGATTCAAGCATCTGAGATCAAAATAAATTGCCTTGAATATGATCATCTTTCTTAGAGTGATAGAATATATGTTTTATGGTCATGTACAGTCTAGTAATGTTGATTGACTAGAACATGCCTTATTAAAGGCCGACTGCAGCTGTTTTTATATTAATAACATCAAATCATTTCTGGATGAAAAATTAAGTACCTTAGTGTGATAGAATTTAATTCAAATTGGTAAAAAAAAAAAAAAAAGAGGCTTTTTAGCAAAAAACAATTTCTCAATTAAGAATTTGTGCTAGGACTAGTGGTCAATGGTCTGAGTGAGGAGGGGAAAACGAGCTGTTATAGACAAAGAGGTTTGGAACTCTTTTTGTTATTGGTCTATTGATGCACCTGTGTGTCAATCTAATTAACATAATAAAAAAATCCCCACACATAATCCGTCAGTTTAAACGAATGTTTTTTTGCATGGGCATGGTCTAAATCCACCGCCTATGTTGGTGGAAAGTGGCAGAGCTACAGCACTGTTTGTCAGACCAGGACACACCCTGAAAAAAGTCTTTAGTGTACGAAGAGTTTGGCCTACTAATTATGACAACTCCATGGAAAGATAAGAATCTCAGAAGTACGATGGCGTTCTCCATTTAGCTCTACGACCCCCATAAGTGTCACGGGACTTGTCTGACGGTAAAAATGAATGAAAGCATGGAGGTAGTTTTGTGCCAATAAAAAAAGGTTTAAAACTAAAATATTTCCTGATGTAGGACACATACTTCAAAAACGTTTTCCTTGTGAAGTATTTTTTAACTGTGTTTTGCCATTCATGAATGCGTTATTCAGTGGGTTTCCATGGGCGATAGTATGAATGGCCAAATTCAATATTTTATATATATATATATATATATACAGTGGGGCAAAAAAGTATTTAGTCAGCCACCAATTGTGCAAGTTCTCCCACTTAAAAAGATGAGAGAGGCCTGTAATTTTCATCATAGGTACACTTCAACTATGACAGACAAAATGAGAAACAAATTCCAGAAAATCACATTGTAGGATTTTTAATGAATATATTTGCAAATTATGGTGGAAAATAAGTATTTGGTCAGTAACAAAAGTTTATCTCAATACTTATATACCCTCTGTTGGCAATGACAGAGGTCAAACGTTTTCTGTAAGTCTTCACAAGGTTTTCACACACTGTTGCTGGTATTTTGGCCCATTACTCCATGCAGATCTCCTCTAGAGCAGTGATGTTTTGGGGCTGTTGCTGGGCAACACGGACTTTCAACTCCCTCCAAAGATTTTCTATGGTGTTGAGATCTGGAGACTACTCAACAAGGTTTGATTTCATTACTGAAACATTACTGAAAGTAGTTCAAACATTCTGATAATAGATCTTTGAGTACATAAAAAAAGGTATGCATCAAGCCCTGGTTTTTCAGACTGAAATGATTTAATTGCCTCGCAGTTCCTTCTCTGCAAGTTGGCCTTAATACAGGTCTGTCAGTACATTTGTTCACTTTACATTTATTATTAGGAAAGAATTCCTTACAGTTAACACCCATTCAGTTGAGATGGAGGAGACTGAAATTAAAACACATGCTTGAAATATTTTGCTTCCTCTTTCAAAATATAATTTGGTGAAATCACGGATGACTCCATTTGTAATACGATTCTGTAAATTATTTTTGCAGCATTTCTATGTTGACGATTCAATCATTTTGTTGTGCATTTTTCACAATTTTCAATTCACTATTTCACTATACTATTTTTGTAATAAAATACTTACTCGTTCTTGAATAAGTTCCTCCAATTATTTTTTATTTTTCCTCTAACTTATTCAATACAATACTCATCATTAAAACAAAAACAGTTTAGGTCAAAAGAGATTAGACTAATAAAGGAAATAGAGGAAATAACAGCGCAGGTGGCAATAATAGTATAATAATAATAATGTAGAATAATAATGGGCCTCTATAGTACAGTTTTTTTTATTGCCAACTGTGCTGTCATTTCTTATATTTCCTTTTAGTCTAATCTCTTTTGACAAACTGTTTTTGTTTTAATGCTTAGTATTGATTTAAAAGTACATTTGAAAGTGTCCCATACAATAAGGGGATCGACTGTGCCTACCTTATGCGGACAGAAGTAAATTATTAACTATTTTGCCCTAATATTCCACCCACTAAAACCTCCCCCTATATCTGGGAGGTATGCTGTCACTAAGACCATCAGACTATCTCCCTGACCCATGACACACCGTTGCATATCCTAAGGCAAACCTTTGGCCACCAATTGGCGTAGGCTAAACGGAAATATGGGCAGTCCCATGACAACATAATTCAATACTGCCACCCTTCACTCACACATTCAAATCCCCATAGGTCTATTGCATGTCTATAAGGGTGTTTTTTAAAAGAGAACTAATTGAGAAAAAATTGAGAAAAATACCTTCTATGAAATTCGCAAGACCAGTTCTTTATGTCCATTACATGCACGACACATTCCACGTTGTCCTTATTATATCCTGTTATGATTCTGTCGGCAGAGACACATTCCACGTAGTCCTTATTATATCCTGTTATGATCCTGTTGGCAGAGAGACACATTCCACGTAGTCCTTATTATATTCTGTTATGATCCTGTCGGCAGAGAGACACATTCCACGTAGTCCTTATTATATCCTGTCGGCAGAGAGACACATTCCACGTAGTCCTTATTATATCCTGTTATAATCCTATCAGCAGAGAGACACATTCCATGTGGTCATTATATCCTGTTATAATCCTGTCGGCAGAGAGACACATTCCACGTAGTCCTTATTATATCCTGTTACGATCCTGTCGGCAGAGAGACACATTCCACGTAGTCCTTATTATATCCTGTTATGATCCTGTCGGCAGAGACACATTCCACGTAGTCCTTATTATAACCTGTTACGATCCTGTCGGCAGAGAGACACATTCCATGTAGTCATTATATCCTATTATAATCCTGTCGGCAGAGAGACACATTCCATGTAGTCATTATATCCTGTTACGATCCTGTCGGCAGAGAGACACATTCCACGTAGTCCTTATTATATCCTGTCGGCAGAGAGACACATTCCACGTAGTCCTTATTATATCCTGTTATAATCCTGTCGGCAGAGAGACACATTCCACGTAGTCCTTATTATATCCTGTTATAATCCTATCAGCAGAGAGACACATTCCATGTAGTCATTATATCCTGTTATAATCCTGTCGGCAGAGAGACACATTCCACGTAGTCCTTATTATATCCTGTCGGCAGAGAGACACATTCCACGTAGTCCTTATTATATCCTGTTACGATCCTGTCGGCAGAGAGACACATTCCATGTAGTCATTATATCCTGTTATAATCCTGTCGGCAGAGAGACACATTCCACGTAGTCCTTATTATATCCTGTTACGATCCTGTCGGCAGAGACACATTCCACATAGTCCTTATTATATCCTGTTACGATCCTGTCGGCAGAGAGACACATTCCACGTAGTCCTTATTATATCCTGTTACGATCCTGTCGGCAGAGAGACACATTCCACGTAGTCCTTATTATATCCTGTTATGATCCTGTCGGCAGAGACACATTCCACATAGTCCTTATTATATCCTGTTATGATCCTGTCGGCAGAGAGACGCATTCCACGTAGTCCTTATTATATCCTGTTACGATCCTGTCGGCAGAGAGACACATTCCATGTAGTCATTATATCCTGTTATAATCCTGTCGGCAGAGAGACGCATTCCACGTAGTCCTTATTATATCCTGTTACGATTCTGTCGGCAGAGAGACACATTCCATGTAGACATTATATCCTGTTACATTCCTATCAGCAGAGAGACACATTCCACGTAGTCCTTCTTATATCCTGTCGGCAGAGAGACACATTCCACTAGTCCTTATTATATCCTGTTACGATCCTGTCGGCAGAGAGACACATTCCACGTAGTCCTTATTATATCCTGTTATGATCCTGTCGGCAGAGACACATTCCACATAGTCCTTATTATATCCTGTTACGATCCTGTCGGCAGAGAGACGCATTCCACGTAGTCCTTATTATATCCTTTTACGATCCTGTCGGCAGAGAGAAACATTCCACGTAGTCCTTATTATATCCTGTTATGATCCTGTCGGCAGAGAGACACATTCCACGTAGTCCTTATTATATCCTGTTACATTCCTATCAGCAGAGAGACACATTCCACGTAGTCCTTATTATATCCTGTTACGATCCTGTCGGCAGAGAGACACATTCCATGTAGTCATTATATCCTGTTATAATCCTGTCGGCAGAGAGACACATTCCATGTAGTCATTATATCCTGTTACGATCCTGTCGGCAGAGAGACACATTCCACGTAGTCCTTATTATATCCTGTCGGCAGAGAGACACATTCCACGTAGTCCTTATTATATCCTGTTATAATCCTGTCGGCAGAGAGACACATTCCACGTAGTCCTTATTATATCCTGTTATAATCCTATCAGCAGAGAGACACATTCCATGTAGTCATTATATCCTGTTACGATCCTGTCGGCAGAGAGACACATTCCACGTAGTCCTTATTATATCCTGTTACGATCCTGTCGGCAGAGAGACACATTCCACGTAGTCCTTATTATATCCTGTTATGATCCTGTCGGCAGAGAGACGCTTTCCACGTAGTCCTTATTATATCCTGTTACATTCCTATCAGCAGAGAGACACATTTCACGTAGTCCTTATTATATCCTGTTACGATCCTGTCGGCAGAGAGACACATTCCACGTAGTCCTTATTATATCCTGTTACATTCCTATCAGCAGAGAGACACATTCCACGTAGTCCTTATATCCTGTTATATTCCGACAGAAAGAAAGAGAAAGGATCATGCATTTTAACAGCCACTAATGACTTCCTGTAAAAAATGTGTCTTACGCATCACACTACCCATAAAGGAATACATACGTTTAACTGGCCCATTTTTACAGTGATAGTTTCCTCAGCTGTTGTACAATGTGATATAAAACACAGGAAAAAAATAATTTTGACTGTTACTGGGCCTTCTTTGACTTCACCAATTAGAGCCACTCGTACAGTAAAACACAAGCCACTTTGTTTTGGTGTATGTTTACGGCAAAGCGTTCGTTTACACCATACACCACTATGTAATTAACCTTAATCCCTTAATCGCTATTAATTGTGCTGCTGTTCGTCGAAGCAGACCCCTTTTTTTCCTTTACAGTCGAGGCTACGCTGTTGCTTATGCATGATGTGTTAATGTCGCTTGTTCATCTCCAGTTGCTATGGCTGCAACCTACACACTTGCCTACAGTACATTCCCCTTCAAATGAATCTGGAGGAGTAAAAGGACATACTGTAGGATTCAGGAGGAATCCATGACTTTATTTCTCCCCTGACTCACTATGCTGTGTAACACTCTTCTCCCTAGGGCAGACCCTGAGACGTGTGAATTTACAGTATAAGTTTCAAATTTACTACAACAGGACAATAATTTACTGAGATGCACCGCTTGTCTAGGCTTGTTAACTGCTGTTGGGGCCCATGGGAAGGACAATCGCTGGACAAGTCCTCATTATCTTAGATACTGCATAGCAATAGTTCCTATAATCAGTGGAGTTATAGGACACTGCGGTACCTAAAGCCATATGCTTTAGTATGTACGTATGTAAAAAAAATATATGTAAATACTGTATGTAAAAAAAAAAGAGGGTACTTTAAATCACATTGTCCAGAACAATTAGACATTGAAACTTAATAATAGTACCAAGATTATTTGCCACTTAACTTGTCTGCTGCTTGAATTAATAATTTGTTATTAACTACACTGTGTCAACGTAAGATTGATGAGCACAGCCTCAGGTGAATGAATGGCAGCCACTGTAGGTAGGGTTCAATCAAACCCACACGGTGCTTAAACCGGCATTGTATGAGAAATCATATTGGTCCTGTGTCACAAGAATGTAAGAATTGATTGTCTGTTTGTCCCCCAACATTTTAACAGGGCACAGTGGAGCTAGTCCACAGAGCCTCCCTGTAGATGAAACAAGCCATTTGGTGACAGATTGCAATGCCTTTATTTCCCACTCCTTTCACACCCCTCCTTTCATCACACTGAGCCCATCTCACCGGGACCCGCCACTCCGACAGGGGCTTGTGGTGTTATTCCCTGTTTGGAATCTGGAATGGGCTGGAATTCTGCAATCCACAGATCCATTCCCTAGGAAGTTTGACTCCACTCTGTGCTGACTTCAGAGCCATGCTATACACAAGTGGGCCTCAATGGGGGGTCGTATTCATAACCCTTCTGTACAAGATGGAAAGGGAATTGGTGTAGCCTGCGGTACAACATCTTTACAAAAAGTATATTTTGCTACATTTCTTGTGTATTTTAGTACTTAGGACATTTGTATCATATAATGTTTTTGGAGATAATTGTCGCTTATCATACAGAGAATATTATCTTGCCACCAGGATCATTTCTTTAGAGTGGTTTCTGTAAAATATTGAATGCTGTTATTCAGCTGCCTATACACACGTACTGTACATTGTTCTGGTTCAAAGATCTTTGGCTAAAATACAAGATGTTTAATGTTAGAGAAAGATGAATATTACAAAAAGGGCTTTGGAGTAGGAGAGAGGAATGAGACTGGAGATTTAGAGTAGCTAGACCTTTGGGGAGCGAGGGAGGAATCTGAGGGGAGAACAGAGGCTGGGGATGGGGATCATTCTGCTTCAGTGAGTCCCTGTGTGTGTTTGGGGAAAACTCTTTCTGGCCTGAGTCAACTCTCCCAATCCTTTGGCTAATTGGCCCCCATTGTCCCTGCAAATAAAGGAACTGCTAAGAGAGCAGGCATACAAGGCTGAGGTGTGTGTGTGTGTGTGTGTGTGTGTTACAAAGACATACAATACAGTACATCCTACATGTTCACCTGTGCAGACAAGTTGGATCTATGTGACTGACAGAGGTGGGATCTCTGCTAGGGTTGAATACCAGAAAATGGGTTACTGAGATACACCAAGATTTCCATCCAAACCCATTCCCTTTTCCTGGGATAGATAATTACGAGAAAACTGTCAATTATGAGATGAAATGGAACAAAAATGTAAACGTAACGTGCAACAATTTCAATGATTTTACTGAGTTACAGTTCATATAAGGAAATCAGTCAATTGAAATAAATACATTTGGCCCTAATCTATGGATTTGACACAACTTGGCAGGGGCGCAGCAATAGGCTTGGGAACCAGGACTACCCACTGCGGTGCCAGCCAACCAGAATTAGTTTTTCACCACAAAACAGATTTATTACAGACATAAATACTCCTCAGTTTCATCAGTTATCTGGGAGGCTGGCCTCAGACGATCCCGTAGGTGAAGAAGCCGGATGTGGAGATCCTGGGCTGGCGCGGTTACACGTGGTCTACGTTTGTGAGGCCGGTTGAACGTACTGCCAAATTCTTTAAAATGACATTTCAGTTGGCTTATGGTAGAGAAATACACATGCATTTTAGAGAAATAAAGCTCTGGGGGACATTCCTGCAGTCAGCATTCCAATTGCACGCTCCCTCAAAACTTGAGACATCTGTGGTGTTGTGTGACAAAACTGCACATTTTAGAGTAACCTTTAGAGTGACCTTATTGTTCCCAGCACAAGGTGCAGCTGCGTAATGATCGTGCTGTTTAATCAGCTTCTTGATATGCCACACCTGTCAGGTGGATGGATTGTCTTGGCAAGGATAAATGTTCACTAACAGGGATGTAAACAAATTGGTGCACAAAATATGATAGAAATAAGCTTTTTGTGCAAATGGACCATTTCTGGTATCTTTTATTTCAGCTCATGAAACATGAGTTTTTTATTTTTGTTCAGTATATACAAGATGTCTAAATCTGGCTTCTCTATGGCCTCTCTGCTATCTGCATAATCAATCATCAACGCTCAGGGTGGGGCCAGACACTGCATATCACAATGCATGTGTGATCTCATCACGGTTCTTGTGACAGGTAGGCCTACATTTGCTGCAACATGGCCTATGTTACAGTAATATCAGGACTGAATGCGCGTCTAATTTATACATCTCCTTCTGGCTTTCGGTGGTCCCCTTATTTATTAATTGTACATTAGATATACATGTTTTTGCAGCCTATCACTTGAATATCGTTGCTTTAAAATCAGTACATACGCGAGCACGTTCTCACCGTCTTTCTCTCTCTGCATCAATTCCCTTCAAATTGCTTCCAAAATAGATAATCCTTTTCAGGTAATAAATTCAATGCAGTGTAAGCCATATATCTAATGAATGATGGGTTATGCAAAAGTGTATAGCCTCTGTCTCTTGTGCATTACGCACCTGTGCACCGCTGGCCATTAAAAAAACGCTCCTTCGCTCTTCGAGTCCCACGAAAAGCTAGACTAGAATAGTTTACTAGATTTTGTTTGTTTGCATTTCGTATAGTTTACCAACAGACTATTGGAAGAGAGATACAAGCTCTTATTTGCTGAATGTTATATACAGCAGCCAATAGAACTGACGGGGAGGAGAGAGAATGCGTGATGGCGGTAGGCTAATCAGTTATTTATTTTGTACCTGTCACCCATACCCATTCAATCTTCGTGAAGAGAAGTGAAAGCCGTCTGCGTCTTATTATTGTCCTAAATGATTCAAGCATGCCATTACTCCGAAGAAGATGAGGACAACGAAACTGCACTGCTGAAAATGAGGAGGGGAATGAAGCAACATTAGAGACAGAAAGACGAAGTAGACTAATGCTCACGTTACAAATTACCAGGGGACATATTGTGAAAGGTAGGCGACTTATGCATCTGCCTACCAATTATACAAATGTAAAATAGGCCCTGTTATATTTCCAAATTCAATCAATTTGCTAGACTTTAATTGTAACTTTGTAGGCCGCATGTCCTGCACCATCTTTGCATGTTCTCTCCCAGTTTGTTGGTTTGAATGAGGTGTGTAATAAGGTCATAATTACAATGGAGTACTGCGGTGGTTGCCAACTGGCCGATCGCAATCTTCAAGGCATTCATAGTCGATCACCAAACATTTCTGCAGAAAAGCCAACGATAAAGGCTTGCTCTCCTTTTCTATTATTATTCGTGTTGGACTGCTGGCGGTAGGTTTGCTTGATTCAGAAGCTCTGCACACCGGGTTGCCAAAGTGTTCCTGTTTTGAACTATTTCATTTGTCCTACCCGGCGGACCAGTAGATCTGTGGCTAAAATCGAGTATGTTTGATACGACCCTACGTAGGACTTCACAACTTTTAAAACTATGACCACAGAAACCGTCAAAGAACACAGCAAAGAGCTGCTATTTTTATGAGTGAGTTAATGTTTATTCAGCACTGTCAACACTGTTTTTAACACTATTACAAAACATAAAACGAGCTACTCAGTAGGCTACTTTCACTTGGGCTGCAGCTGCAATGAATGAGTAGCCACGTGTATCAATAGCCCTGCGTTTTTATTAGGCTATTATTAGCAGCTTGTCGTGTCTATTTTAATATCTAGGAATATTTCACTTTTTGTGTTCATAGGAACAACATGAATTTGTGTATGAGGCAGATGCGGTACGACTCGAGTTTCGCCATCAGTTAGAAGACAGTGTCCCCTCTCTGGTCAGTCTCACCAAAGGAAAGGAAGGAGGGAGCAGGGACCCAGATGCAGACCCTATGCTGCTCTTTCCCTCCACTGATACTAATACTGCGTTCAAAACAACTTGAAAAATACGAGGTCAAATCATGACATCGGTGATCTTCAGTTCGAAAAGTCGGAGCTCTAGAAGGAATTCCGAGTTGGATGATCGTTTCTTTTCAGAGTTCCCAGTTGTTTTGAATACGCTGAAGTTGGAGATTTGAGTTCCGAGCTCAGTCCAATAGCTCAGTCCAATAAAATAAAAAAGCAAATTATTTAAATTTAAGCTCCACTTAAACACTTGAGGCAAGTGTTTAAGTGGAGCTTAAATTGAAATAATTCGCAAGTGTTACACCAACTGATCTATTTTGTTATCAAAGCTCAATATAATATGGTCTGGGTAGTACAATATTGGCAAGCCAAGTGTATAGCCAATATGCTGTGATAATGTATTAGGAATAGTGGAGCTTAAATTGAAATAATTCGCAAGTGTTACACCAACTGATCTATTTTGTTATCAAAGCTCAATATAATATGGTCTGGGTAGTACAATATTGGCAAGCCAAGTGTATAGCCAATATGCTGTGATAATGTATTAGGAATAATTCCCAAACCTCATTCCTACAGAACTGTTTTTGTTGAATGTTGAATTATTTAAGCCATGTAAAAATATTCAACCCTACTCTCTGCCACAGGTGCCTCAGGATGAGTGGAGTGGATACCCAGAGGATGGGGACCAGGACGAGGAGATCCCGTGTCGGCGGATGCGCAGCAGCAGCTACGTCAAAGCCATGGGAGAAGAAGACAACGACTCTGGTGGCGAATCTGATGGCAGCCCCAAGACCTCACCCCAGAAGGCCATCCGACCCGACGCCCTCGTCCTCAAATCAGCTATGCAGAGACCCCACATAGAACCCCAAAGGTAGGCCCATTAATGTCTCGACTAGAGCTACTGTACGTCTGGTTTTCAATAATGAATTGTCACTACATCCTGGTTACTGTGTCTGTTTCAGGACACCCTCAGCCACATACATCACTCCTGCTTGAGGCTGAGGATGTTCTAAAATGGACACTGTACTGGTTATCATTACCAGGGTATGTTTAAACCAAACTAGTGCAAGTGTGGAGTGTGAGAGATGAATATACTTGAGGTCGACCGAATAATCGTAATGGCTGATTATTTTTGGACACCGATTTGGCCGTTTAAAAAAATAATAATTACACCTTCATTTAATCTTTATTTAACTAGGAAAGTCAGTTAAGAACACATTCTTATTTTCAATGACGGCCTAGGAACGGTGGGTTAACTGCCTCGTTCAGGGGCAGAATGACAGATGTTTAGCTTGTCAGCTCGGGGGATTCAATCTTGTAACCTTACAGTTAACTAGTCCAACGCTCTAACCACCTGCTTCTCATTGCACTCCACGAGGAGACTGCCTGTTACGCGAATGCAGTAAGCCAATGTAAGTTACTAGCTAGCATTAAACTTATCTTATAAAAAACAATCAATCACAATCACTAGTTAACTACACATGGTTGATGATATTACTAGTTTATCTAGCGTGTCCTGCGTTGCATATAATCGATGCGGTGCGTATCGTTGCTCCAATGTGTACCTAACCATGAACATCAATGCCTTTCCTAAAATCAATACACAGAAGTATATATTTTTAAACCTGCATATTTAGCTAAAAGAAACCCAGGTTAGCAGGCAATATTAACCAGGTGAATTTGTGTCACTTCTCTTGCGTTCATTGCACGCAGAGTCAGTGTATATGCAACAGTTTGGGCCACCTAATTTGCCAGAATTGTACATAATTAAGACTTAACATTGAAGGTTGTGAAATGTAACAGGAATATTTAGACTAATGGATGCCACCCCTTAGATAAAATTTGGAACGGTTCCGTATTTCACTGTCAGAATAAACATCTTGTTTTCAAGATGATAGTTTCCGGATTCGACCATGTTAATGACCTTAGTATTTCTGTGTGTTATTATGTTATAACTAAGTCTATGATTTGATAGAGCAGTCTGACTGAGCGGTGGTAGGCAGCAGCAGGCTCGTAAGCATTCACTCAAACAGCACTTTCGTGTTTTTTGCCAGCATCTCTTCGTTGTGCGCCAAGCATTGCTCCGTTTATGACTTCAAGCCTATCAACACCCGAGATGAGGCTGGTGTAACCAATGTGAAATGGCTAGCTAGTTAGCGGGGTGCGCGCTAATAGCGTTTCAAACGTCACTCGCTCTGAGACTTGAAGTAGTTGTTCCCCTTGCTCTGCATGGGTAACACTGCTTCGAGAGTGGCTGTTGTCGTTGTGTTCCAGGTTCCTGGTGAGGAGAGGGACAAAAGCTATACTGTTACACTGGCAATACTAAAGTGCCTATAAGAACATCCAATAGTCAAAGGTTAATGAAATGCAAATGGTATAGAGAGAAATAGTCCTATAATTCCTATAATAACTACAACCTAAAACTTCTTACCTGGGAATATTGAAGACCCATGTTAAAAGGAACCACCAGCTTTGATATGTTCTCATGTTCTGAGCAAGGAACTTAAACGTTAGCTTTCTTACATGGCACATATTGCACTTTTACTTTCTTCTCCAACATTTTCTTTTTGCATTATTTAAACCAAATTGAACATGTTTCATTATTTATTTGAGGCTAAATATATTGTTGTTGTTGTATTATATTAAGTTAAAATAAGTGTTAATTCAGTATTGATGTAATTGTCATTATTACAAATAAATTTAAAGTTTTTTTTTTTTTTAATCGTCCGATTAAATCGGTATTGGCTTTTTTTGGTCCTCCAATAATTGGTATCGGTATCGGCTTTGAAAAATCATAAATCGGGTGACCTCTAGAATATACTGTCATATATTTTGGGATTGTTACAGACAAGGCAACAATTGTTTATGAATTGTTACAGGAATGACAGTCGGGTGTGAATTATATATTACACAGCATTACTGACATGGCTTTGGGTAAACATTTGGCTGCATTACTGAATAATTACTGAATACTTTAAATAACTGTGCTCATAATCTTGGTTTGGACATTAGATTGGATGGCAGGATTTAAAAGGATATTTTCGCTCCGATAGTGGCTCATGGATTACCGTAAATAATGCAGAAGCTCTGAACTTTATCTTGGCTGGATCTTTGACCCCCTTTCCGCCTTTTTGACACGCCATTTAAAAAAAAACTTAACCCTAGCTCTAGGCTTTTTGCAAGCTGTTTTCAACCCTAACCCCCGGCTTTCATCGTTGAATTTCATCAAAGTCAGACACTGCCAACAATGTTTTTGTCATTTGTGTCCCTCCTGCCTGTTTGTTTTACAGTAACTCTCCTACAGTAGTTATACTGTATACACCTCTAGCTTGCTAAAGCAAAAACATTATTTTACCTGGCTGTTATATCCATTTCATGTCTCTGTGACCTCTGTCTGCAGTGGGACATTCTGGGGGGAGCATGCATGATTTAGACATGTCATTCGATGTTGCTGGGCAACAGAGTAAGAATAACTCCTTGGTTACGATTGGCTGTGACATGTTCCTATTCTACCCCAGTGCATCAACAACCTGTGTAAATGCATGACTAAGAGCTTTGCTACATTTGTTTGGCCAATTGGTTTGCAGCCACTTCACTGCCTTTGTTTAGTAATTGGAACCCAGTTCTGTTCATCAGCTCTGATATAAAATAAGTATTCTAGCTGGTGAGTGTCACAGACCAATGCAGGTATATCTGACGTTTTTCAACTGCTATTTCAATATTTGCCCGTCACCTTAGAGGACATGTGCATCATGTTATCACAGCACTGTTGACAAGGCTATGGCAACCCTGTCACTTCTCTCCAATGTCATGGTCAAAGGACAAGGTTTTAAACATGAAAATAAATTGTCTGACAATAAAATCTCATTTATTTATTTGAATGTCTTCATAAAGGAGAAATTGATATGTCTCACTCAGCACATAGTCAGATTCATAGTTATTGGCACCCTTGATAAAGATGAGCAAAAATACTGTATAAAATAAATAATAAATACTAATTGTATGCCAAAAAAAAAAATGCTAATCTTTCTTTTGATGCAAAACCCACCACTGGTGTGTGTTACCAAAGAGCTCCATTTTCATTTCATCCAACAAATGTAAACACCTGGAGTTTGCTAAACAGCATTGGCACTTGGATTAGAACCGGTGTTGTGGTCCGATGACATTAAAACAGAGGCATGCACACCGATTGTGGGTTTTGCTTACAAAGAAAGATGGATATGCAGAACAGAACCCCTACTGTAAAATATGGGGGTCGATCTTTGATATTATGGGGCTATTTTGATTCCACTGGTCCTGGTTAAGGTCACCGGCATCATGAACTTTACACAAATACCAGGACATTTTAGCCAAAATCCTGATTAACTCTCCAAGGAGGCTGAAACTTTGCCGCAAGTTTCCAGCAAGACAGTATCCCTAAGCACTTATCAAAATCCACAAAGAAATGGTTAATTGACCACAAAATCTAAATTTTGCAATGGCCATCTCAGTCTCCGGACGTGAACCCCATTGAAAACCTGTTGTTTGGTTTGAAGAGGGCAGTCCATATCAAGTATCTGGAAAGATTCTGTATGGAGGAATGGTCCAAGATCCCTCCCAATCTCATGAAACATTTTAGAAAAAGGTTCAGTGTTATCCTTGCAAGGTGAGCTATTGAAAGGCATTAAAACAGGGGTGGCAATCATTTAGACCTCTTATTGTTTTTTGGGAGAAAAAAATATTATTTGTTAAACAAAATCTCTGCATCTGAGCAATTGTATTAGCATAAAATACAGTGGGGCAAAAAAGTATTTAGTCAGCCACCAATTGTGCAAGTTCTCCCACTTAAAAAGATGAGAGGCCTGTAATTTTCATCACTTCAACTATGAAAGACAAAATGAGGAAAAAAATCCAGAAAATCACAATGTAGGATTTTTATGAATTTATTTGCAAATTATGGTGGAAAATTAGTATTTGGTCAATAACAAAAGTTTATCTCAATACTTTGTTACATACCTTTTGTTGGCAATGACAGAGGTGAAGACTTACAGAAAACGTTTGACAAGGTTTTCACACACTGTTGCTGGTATTTTGGCCCATTCCTCCATGCAGATCTCCTCTAGAGCAGTGATGTTTTGGGGCTGTTGCTGGGCAACATGGACTTTCAACACCCTCCAAAGATTTTCTATGGGGTTGAGATCTGGAGACTGGCTAGGCCACTCCAGGACCTTGAAATGCTTCTTACGAAGCCACTCCTTCGTTGCACGGGCGGTGTGTTTGGGATCATTGTCATGCTGAAAGACCCAGCCACGTTTCATCTTCAATGCCCTTGCTGATGGAAGGAGGTTTTCACTCAAAATCTCACGATACATGGCCCCATTCATTCTTTCCTTTACACGGATCAGTTGTCCTGGTCCCTTTGCAGAAAAACAGCCCCAAAGCATGATGTTTCCACCCCCATGCTTCACAGTAGGTATGGTGTTCTTTGGATGCAACTCAGCATACTTTGTCCTCCAAACACGACGAGTTGAGTTTTTACCAAAAAGTTATATTTTGCTTTCATCTGACCATATGACATTCTCCCAATCTTCTTCTGGATCATCCAAATGCTCTCAAGCAAACTTCAGACGGGCCTGGACATGTACTGGCTTAAGCAGGGGGACACGTCTGGCACTGCAGGATTTGAGTGTGTTACTGATGGTAGGCTTTGTTACTTTGGTCCCAGCTCTCTGCAGGTCATTCACTAAGTCTCCCCGTGTGGTTCTGGGATTTTTGCTCACTGTTTTTGTGATCATTTTGACCACACGGGGTGAGATCTTGCGTGGAGCCCCAGATCGAGGGAGATTATCAGTGGTCTTGTATGTCTTCCATTTCCTAATAATTGCTCCCACAGTTCTTCAAACCAAGCTGCTACCTATTGCAGATTCAGTCTTCCCAGCCTGGTGCAGGTCTACAATTTTGTTTCTGGTGTCCTTTGACAGCTCTTTGGTCTTGGCCATAGTGGACTTTGGAGTGTGACTGTTTGAGGTTGTGGACAGGTGTCTTTTATACTGATAACAAGTTCAAATAGGTGCCATTAATACAGGTAAAGAGTGGAGGACAGAGGAGCCTCTTAAAGAACAAGTTACAGGTCTGTGAGAGCCAGAAATCTTGCTTGTTTGTAGGTGACCGAATACTTATTTTCCACCATAATTTGCAAATAAATTCATAAAAAATCCTACAATGTGATTTTCTTCTTTTTTTTTTCATTTTGTCTGTCATAGTTGAAGTGTACCTATTGTGAAAATTACAGGCCTCTCATCTTTTTAAGTGTGAGAACTTGCACAATTGGTGGCTGACTAAATACTTTTTTGCCCCACTATTATACATGCACAACATAACTCAGTATTTGTATTATTTATTTTATACAGTCTCTTTTGCTCATGTTTATCAATGGTGCCAATAATTTTGGACCTAACTGTACAGTGCCTGTTTGCACTCATTCCCCTCTTGACAGGCAACACTCCATAGATTCATAGATAAATACGCTTTAGGTAAGCTATAGGAAGAAGGATAGTGGTACAGAGTGATATTGTAATACAAATAATAGATTGATTGGACAGAAAATGAAAGACACCAGCAAAAGAATGTACAGCTAGATATGTAGCATGGCTTGGCAGGAGATCATGGAAGCAGTAAGGATGGTTACGATAACATTTTCGTTACCTTGTACTGTTGAAAGCGTCAGAGCAGAATATCTTCCCGTCCTGATTGTGACCCAGAGGATGCATCGGCTCTCCCTCAGATGTGTCTTAGTTTGTTATTCTAAGCTGGCTTTGAAAATCACCCTTCCAGAACAGGACAGTTGCTTGTGTTCTGGAGGTCTGCACGCATGCACACCCGCGCACACACACACACACACACACACACACACACACACACACACACACACACACACCACACAGAGAGAGCGAGAGAGAACCTGGTGATGTGCCCTGCATGTATCAGTCCTGTGTGACGCTCAGACTCCCTATCCTTTTATCACCCACAGCTTAATCATCGTATCACTGGGAATCTACTCACTTCCTGCTTTTGTCTCACTTCCTGCTTTTGTCCTACACACACAGACACACATTAAGCCTCGTTTCCACGCTCCATTATTACTGAAGCTCTGAGAAGCTTATATTTTACTAATGGGAGGTGTAGGTGGGATGTGCAAACTGTAATTGTTGGGCTAGCGAGTCACCTGTGTTTTTGGGGCTTGCGATATCTGCACGTGTCATCATAGTTTAGAGTTGATTGCAATAATGCTGCTAATGTTGTAGGAGGATGAGTCACTTTTGCCGCAAGCACAGTGTTATATTCATGTTATATTGGACATGCATTGGTGGTACCCAACTCACTAACTAGCATCAGGTCCTAATGGCCTGGTACTCAGGGCTCTATTGTCCCTCTTACCACTCTGACATCAATGCAAATGCAATCAAAAATCACATCAAACACTTCTCTTCAAAACAGTGTCATGCTTTTAAAACTCACCTCATCGATCAACTTGAAGAAAGAAGTTCAACAACAGGTTGAAACTGAGTGGAAATATGGTCGTTGTGGATGTTGTTTTAAAGCCTAACAACGAAATAGACAGCGCTTTCTAAGGTGATGATTCATTCAAAACACACATACGCATATTGTCACGCCCTGGCCATAGAAAGGTTTTTATTCTCTATTTTGGTTAGGCCAGGGTGTGACTAGGGTGGGCATTCTATGTTCATTTTCTACGTTTTTGATTTCTTTGTTGTTTGGCCGGGTGTGGTTCTCAATCAGGGGCAGCTGTCTATCGTTGTCTCTGATTGAGAACCATACTTGGGTAGCCTTTCCCCACCTGAGTTTTGTGGGTAGTTGCTTTCTGTTTTTGTGTCTGCACCAGACAGACCTGTTTCGGTTGTTTTCTTTGTTGATTTGTTAATCAGTGTTCAGTTCCATTAATAAAAGTGTGAACACGTACCACGCTGCACCTTGGTCCTCACCTTCTTCCACCAACAGCCGTTACACATATTAGGTCTTATGCATACACTTGTGCATACAAAAACCCAGGAATTAAAATAATGATGGTGCTATTATACAATACAAAACCTACCCCATATAAGGCATGGCAGAAAAACAATAAATGTTTTATTTACGTCTTTGGTACATAATTGGTCTAGCCTCCACTCCAAAATTAAACTAATTCCAGTAATAGCTTTTGAGTGTGGCCTGTATTATTCAAGCAGCTCTTAGTCTCACGACAACATTAGACGTTCGCCCATGTTTCTCAAAGTCAAATTTCGACTTGTTCCAAATATAACATTTGTATGTGTTTAAGGTTAAGGTTAGGCATTACCTCCGAATGGTTAAGGTAAGGGTTAAGGTTTGGGATAGACTTAAAATAAATATAACCGAAACAACATTCTATCGCTGGATTTGAACTTGCAACTTCTGTAATCGGAGGCCGATGCTACTTGAAGGCAACATCGCTCAATGTTGCCCCTAGTGGACATGGATGGGACGTCGAAAGCTGCCTTGTATCCCGGGTGACCTGGCTGGTATTATTATACATACTGGATGGAATGGTTACCTTTGCTATGCTCCAAACTCCAAAGACGTCTTCTTATAAGCCCAGATATTTCTTTAAAACGAGAAGGAGCTCATCTGCTACTATATTTATTTCTCAGATGCTCATATTAATCACATGTTCTGCTATGAAATGGGAGCAGCCTATCCATGATTGAAAAGTGAACCGGCGGGATGGCAGCCTCCATTCGCTATTCGAGTGCATACGGATGACATGTATTTTTACCCCTGCCCCTGTTCCTGCCCATTTGAGAATGGGCAATTCTGATCTAAACTAATTTTACATAAGTGAAGACCCGATTAAATTGAGAATAGTCTTGACAGATGAAAATATGATCACTTGATGAGAGAACAGCGTGTGCAGCCTGAGGCAAGGATTACGGCGCAACATTTTTTTTGCAAATCGCAAATCGTCAACAGCCTGTAGTCGCATCATGCAGCCCAAATATGTTTTCATTTCTAAGACATTCTAAGGTGTGTATCATTAACAACCACATTTGACAAAAACCTCTAAATCTAGAGTATAGGACGTGTTTCAAATGATCACTTTTAAGCTCCACATAGCCATTTCATATGCATATTCGCTCTGGAATGGGAAAAATATCCTTTCTATTTTATTCAGCTAAGTTAAATGACATTCTTACTATAAAAGGTCATTGTCCTTCCAAAACGTATTCAGACCCTTTGACTTTTCCCACATTTTGTTGTTACAGCCTTATTCTAAAATTGATTAAATGGATTTTTTCCTCACCAATCTACACACTTTGCCATTATGGGGTATTGTGTGTAGATTGATGAGGGAAAAAACTATTAGATCAATTTTAGAATAAGGCTGTAACGTAACAATATGGAAAAAAGTCAAGGGGTCTGAATACTTTCAGAATGCACTGTATATAAATAAGTTATTTCTGTTTTTGATTTTTAATTTATTTGCAAAAAATTCTAAAAACCTGTTTTCGCTTTGTCATTATGGGGTATTGTGTGTAGATTGCTGAGTAAATGTTTTTATTTAATCCATTTTAGAATAAGGTTGTAACGTAACAAAATGTCGAAACATCCTCTATAAAATAGTGGCACGGGACTTGTATCTTGTCTGCTAAGTGAACAAGCCTACAACCAATGTATGGTGCATAGCCAGATAAGAAATAATAGGCCAACTCATATTCTGAAATACAATTTCTTAATATCATCATGTTTAGAATAAATAAGAGATTTATTGCGATGATATATATTGCATTTATTCATTATACTTTTTTTAGTGTAGATGTTCCAAAGGCGCACATCAGCGGCTTGTACAATATGTGTGGAGGCCTGGAGATGCTAAACGTGTTTGTTAATTAACAGTCAATTATCGTGAGACCGGCAGTCTTTTGCATGACTATAACCGGTTGACAAAATTTCATGACCACCACAGCCCTGTGTCTGACTCACAATGCCTCTCATATTTGTCTATCCACTCTCTCTCTCTCTCTCTCTCTCTCTCTCTCTCTCTGTACAGTCAGAGCTACCACTTGCAAACCACCCGAGACATGATGCGGCCCCATCCCAGTGTCACCCTGGACCCAGCCACCAACTACCCCCAACACCATATACCCCTCGGCCCTCAGTTCCGATCCCGGAACCAGAGCTACATGCGCGCGGTTAGCACCCTCAGTCAGGCAAGCTGCGTCAGCCAGGTGAGTCCCACGCAGGCCCCTCACAGGGGGAACACCAGGAGCCCTGGAGGAGTAGGAGGATTGAGAGATACTGTAGATGCCACCATGTTGGTAGAGTGGGTGGAACCTTCTGTTGTTTGCTAAAGGGGTGGCAAAAATATAGTTATTTACAGAAATACATTAGTCACAACCTGATTCCCCCCCCCCCCCCCACTCCATGAGATGTTTAGCCGTTATTGTCTGCAGGATTAGGTTTTATTGATAGGTTGAGTTGTCATTGGTAATGCTTATTTACAATGAATCCTATATTGACTATGGTCAGTGCACATCTTCAGAACTACGCGTGTGAAGTCCATAGATTTGCTATTGGTGACGTTGCATAGACAAGCAGTACCATACTGTACATATCTGTTCACTTGAATATTTATTACATTACAAGTTCAAGTTACCCGTTAAGTAAGTTCATGCGCACTACTAGAAGTTGTGTTGAACTGCTCAGTCGGTCTAGACAATGCTTTATGTTTGAACAGCAGGATTTACACTCTAAAGCATGCTTTTTATCCGTTGCAACTGAATATTAGGTACAAGACACAATGATTTGATACATTCTTTGCAGTCATTTTTATTACATAGTAGCAGGCTTTTATGCACTGCATAATATAGACTAGATGGATTTTAATACACGTTTGGCACAATATCTCAACCAACCTTGGTGCTATTTAAAAATAAAATCACCTCACACAGATGACGTTAGTACGGCTTCTCGCCTGCCGTTATATTGGCTGCATTGCGATGGACATATATATATATTCGCAACATTGAAATTCCGTTAACCGCATGTAGTTTTTTTTACTGTGTTGCACCGTCATCTCTGCCTTTGAATAGGTTCTTGAAAGGACACCTGCTTTCCCCTTTGTCACAGTAGTAACGTATGTACGTCTGTGACGATGACCTGCAGTGGAATAGTACGTCTTGAAAACGGTATACCAAAATGATGCATTGTTTTTGTTGTTTTTCATTTGCTGGTTTTATCTGCTTGTTTATTCTTTCCCATGCTAACACTCCTTCATATTTACTGTGCTAAAGGGGAAGAGTCAAAGTGAGAAAGAGAAAGGAAGAGGAAAAATTAAGGACTGCTATTCCTGTTTTTGTCTCTCAGGTGAGTGAGACTGAGGTCAATGGCCAGTTTGAGTCAGTTTGCGAGTCCGTTTTTAGCGAAGTAGAATCCCAGGCCATGGAGGCCTTGGACCTGCCTGGCTCGTTCCGCACTCGAAGCCACAGTTACCTGCGTGCAATTCAGGCTGGGTATTCCCAAGACGACGACTGCTTGCCTTCAATGACATCCTCCACTGTCACTTCAACTCTCAGATCCACAACAGGTAACAGTACGACCTCAAAAGAAAAATGAGAGAAGGCTTAGAAAACATACTCCTCATACATTCTATAACATGCGTACATACCTACATATGTACAGTGGGGGGTACCCTTGAGCTTTAAGAGATGCTGGGTTGAATGATTCCGGTCGTTTCCTTTTGGTCACTGTTGTGTGTCTCTTGTTTGTCTTGCCTCTGCATATCCTGAGTGTTCTGAGGGATATTTTTGCAAGCGTGTTACTTTGCACAGTCCATATACATCATTGTCCTTAGCTTTAGCTTTAGCTTTCTGATTCGCTTTCTGATTCGTCACGTGTGGCGGTGGCAAAGCTGGACCCAGAGTAGAGGATGGGAGGGGACTCATTCAAACCAGCCCAATGAGAAGTTAAACCCACGACACACGACAGTCACACTCACAGCACTTGGCATGTGTAAGAGAAACAGGCCTTGTATCGAGCATGATAATCTCATTGATATATGTGTCGTGCGTAGAGAGTGTGAGTCGGGTAGGGAAGGGTTAAGTGTGAAACAGAACAGTGGTTGGAGGAGGGCTGTAAAGACCTCTAGAGAGTGTTAAGGAAGGCTCATAGTCTGCTCGAGAGGTCTTCGGTTTCCCCCATCCATGCTTTGTTTGACCAGTTCATTACACTAGCGTCTCTTAACTGATCTTGGCTTATAAGCCCACAGAACACAAGACAGCAAAAACGTGTAACCGACATACGGTAAGTCAACAAACTCAGATAGGGTACTGGTTGCACAAAGGAACTTACTAGTAAAGTCAATTCAGAGTGCCTAAAATATATTACGTTGTTCTATATTGTTGTATTGTGTTGCATAAAACCACATTTGGAGATCTTATATAAATGAAGCTTTCATTTGGAATAGTGATCACTTTTGATGTAGCCAGATCAGAAGATAATATTCAATGGTCTTTCATCAGGTAGTCTGGCAATCATGTGTTTCAGGGAGATTGAGCAGTTGACCTGAAGTTTGACAAGGTTCGAAGAGGGTTTGACTACAGTAGCGCTCTCACAAAATAAATGTCAAAAGCTACTTTACTCTGTAGGGCCAACGTATTAGACACTTTCTCATTGAACTAAATCTCACATTTAGATGACCTCTTAGGTGAAAACATCTGTCGGTGTGCTGTTGAGCAAGGCACTTAACCCTAATTGCTCCTGTAAGTGTGTCTGCTAAATGACAAAAATGTCAATGTAGAATAATGTAAACATCGTCTTAGTAATTGTGAGGATACCAAGTCAATTTGTTGTAGTATTTGCTGTTTTGATATTAAACATTCAGGGATTTGAAGGTTTTGTGCAACATTGTACACACAATGTCATCGTCAAAAACATCAACATATCTGGTTCTTTGTGCAAACAGAACCACTGCTGCCTCTAACCTAATTGATCTAGTGCATTTGGTGTATGCCTGGAAGAGTAAAGCTATGAACCCTATTGAAATACTATCATTTCATATGACGTTTTTCATTTGACAATATTATGACCGGGATTTTAATACATTTTATAAAATCAATTGTATTAGACCTCTGCAGTTGTTTGTTTTCTGTTGGTTTACCTGTTTTCTTGTACAATCTGGAGTTTTTTTGTTTGTTTATCTTGTCATGCTCAATTGGGTTGCACAGTCAGAATCCCCTCAGCCTACGATGTGACTGAAGTACTGAGGATCAAGGAAGTCCTCCAATCCCACCGTCTTACCTGCTGAACTCCTTTCACCCAATAAGCTCTCTGGTCAAATTGTCTGCTTCACAATTGGCTCACTAAATTGTCTCTCAAATGGGTGTCTGTTACTCCCAGCGTTTTCTGTATATATTTGTATTTTTTAATGAGTAGTTCTCTAGGACTTTTTTCTCTCCAAATACAGTCACATCCGACTGGGCTATGGAACAGGATATGTTAGTGATCCTCAGGGAAATAATTGGCTGTGACCTGATGCCTCCATCTCAAGCCATATTGCAAATATTTTTGACATGGTATCGACCATTTGGTGTCATTTTTGAGGGAATAGTGGCCTTGAAATGAAGTGAATGATCCACAGTATTTGACTGGCCATGCCACTGACTTATACAATTCGAAAATGAGATCTGAATTCTAAATCGCTTACCAACCAAAACGCAAGAATGTCGAGGCTAGCGGGGGCCCTTGAGTGGGGAAGGGATCCTATGATGCCCCATTGGGATGAAGAGCAACACCCCCTCCCAATCTGAGCAGCCATGCATCTCTGGAAGGATAACCAGGGGGACAGAACAGCTGGATGCCTGTCACAGGTATTTTAATGTGAACACGCATACATATATCTATATATATATATGTGTGTGTTTTTTTGCACTGCCTTCTCAGCAATAGATAAAAAATGACCACTTTGATATAACAACAGGATAGAAAAATCTGATTTAAACACAATGAGAAACAAACAGGGGTCTGAACAACTCACAAAACTCAGAGGCCTTGAATTCCTTGTTCGTATGCAGTAATATTCCAGAATTATACTGTATATGTGATGATGGTGCCTCACTGGCTTTTGCGAGTTGTTTGAAGTGTCTCTATTTTCAAGTGCGCTAAAAGCGACTCATTGGTGGAACTATATGATAAAGCTGTACTTTCCAGTCTAACACATAGTGTGTTCTTACCTCAGCCATGAAATAGCACTGACTGTTATCACATTGTCACTGTCAACAGCCAGTGACAATGAGAGCATTTGTCATAGTAGTTTTGCGGGTTTTTTTCTTCCTATGAAAGTCAACCTCTGTAAAGGCCACATGTGGCTGGGTTGATCCTTGGCGTGGAAGTTATCAGCTGTCTTTGACTGTGGGATTGCAGCCCCTCCCTGGTGCAGCCCTGTAGGGGGGGGGGGGGGGATTTACCCACCACTGGGAACTCCACATGGTCCAATCAACCTCATGGTGAGGGACCTGATATGTTCAATAGGGTTCATAACTGCTTCTCGGCCCAATGACTTGAGTTGTGATTTTTCATTGCCTTTTCATCTTTTCTGTTGCACAAAAAAAAAGGAAAAGGAAACAATCGGAAAACACTTAAGATTTTTTTGGGGAGAACCATGCTTTGATTTAATTCAGAGAATGGTATTTTCATTTGAAACTGATTGGTAATGATGGCTTATGCTAGGAACCAACGGGGTTCCGCTTCCCATGGTGCAGTGCAGTGAAAAGATGGAAAGACTGTGGAGGGTTGATGTTCATTCAGATGAGTGAGAAGGCAGTGTAAAAACACCATGAAAAGCCTGCAGTATGTGAGTCAAAATGCATCGCTCAAGTGGCTCAGTGTACCTGGCTGAATAATTCCTTTCCGTATTTTAGTATGCCAGATAGAGCTGTGTTAGAGAGCATTCTAATTCTGGAGACCACTTCAGTGTCTGAAGAGCACCTCTTCATTAAGTTTTACACTCTTTTTTGAGTTTCAACAATCACAAATGCATCTGATAAAGGGATCACAAATGCATAATTTGATAAAAGGGTAATCATATTCGCAGGAGATTGATGATCAACAAATCATCTAGCTGTTCACCCCTTTCTCTATATTCTCAATGCAACCAGTCAAAATCCTTGTTCCAACGATATTTTATTTTATCTGATATATCCATTGGAATGATAGGGTAGTTGTGGTATTTTTGCTCACATACTGTATTCATATTGTAGGTATATGTATGCCCACTCTAGTTTGGAACATTTGGGCGTCACAGTTACATAACACTCCAGCTGTTCCCTCCCTTTGAATCTCCCTCTATTTGCATATTCAAATTTGTCTTCCAGAGGGATATGATGTGCTGGAAAGCACTTCTTTGCTAAACGAGGACATGATAGAAGACGACGACGGGGCCAGCTCCTCGGCCTATGTAGAGTTGGAACGTCTGGAGAGGGAGAACGCTGTAGCTCGCAGCCAGCACAGCACAAGCTCCACTGTAACAGCCATCTCTGTCCCCCCGACTTCACCACCTGCCTACCAGATCCCTGCTGCCCCCTCCATTGCCGCCCCCGATCCCCCCATACCTCAGGCCTTACAGGCCTTTAAAGAGTCTGCCAACATGGTGGCCGCCTTCAACATGCAGTGGAAAGACGAGATTTCGGCCATGCGCTACGAACTGGCTGAGCTGCGCAGGGACGTGTGTGGCGAGCTCAAGACCTTCAACAGCAACTTCTTCAATTTCACCCAGTGCTACAACATGTGGACGCTGTGCCGTGAGAGCGCAAGTGACGGCTCAACACAGACCGGGGACCGGGTGTCTGTGGGCATCCAGGCTGGCACCAGCGGGCTCATCAGGCAGAACACAGAGGATAAGTCTGTCATGTGCCAGCCGGAACCAGCTGCTTTTAGCATCACAGACCTGATGGACCCTCCCCGCATTGAGATAGCTGGGGACTCAACGCCAGAGGAGGGAGCGAGCAGCCCTGCTAGCTCCCAGCCATCGGACAATTCCGCAACGTGGGACAACAAGAAGCAGAAGACCCGCAAGCGCTCTTTGGGCGGTGGCCGCAGGAGTGCCAGTCTGGAACTGTGGAGTAGGAAGTACACCAGTGGGCCCATGTCATACCTGTCAATGTCATTCTAATCATTCCCATACAACCCAAATGAAACAAAACACATGGGTTTCCCCTTGATAACAACCCCTAGAGAACCAGAGCTGGAGCCAAAAAAAACATTTACTTACGTAGAGATCTACAGGGCCTTCAGAAAGTATTCATAACCCTTGACTTATTCCACATTTTGTTGTGTTACAGCCTGAATTCAAAATGGATTAAACAGGTTTTATTTCACACAATGAAAATGTATTGAAAATTCAATACAGAAATATCTCATTTACATAAGTAATCACACCCCTAAGTCAATAGTTTGTGGAAGCACCTTTGGTGGCTTCAACTTTTAGTTGTCTCGACTATGTTTGTATCAGCTTTGCTGATGCTTCCTTTCAGATTTTCTCAAGCTCTGTTTAGTTAGATGGGGAGCAACGGTGAACAGCAATCTTCAAGATTTTCCACAGCTTTTCAATGGGCTTTGGCTAGGCAGCTCACGAACGTTCACATTCTTGTTCTGAAGCCATTCCAGCGTTCCTTTGGCTGTATGCTTGGGGACATTAAGGTCAATTGCACTCTGAAGCAGGTTCTCATCGAGGATTTGCTTGTATTTCACTCCATTAATTGTTCCTTCTATCCTTAGCGGTCTCCCAGTCCCTGCCTCTGAAAAGCATCCACATAGTGCTTTGCATTCAGGCCAAAGAGTTCAATTTTTGTCTCATCAGACCACAGAATCGTTTGCCTTATGATCTCAGAGTCTTTCACGTGCCTTTTTGCAAACTTCAACTGTCATGTGCCTTTTTCTCAGGAGTGGCTTCCGTCTAGCCACTCCCATGAAGCCCAGATTGGTGAACTACTGTAAAGACTGTTGTCCTTCTGGCAGGTTCTCCTATCTCTGCCAAGGAACTCTGTAGTTCTGTCAGTGTGGTCATTGGGTTCTTGGTCACCTCTCTGATCAAGGTCCTTCTTGCCCGGTTGCTCAGTTTGGTCGGACGGCCAGCTCTAGGCTGGGTCTGGGTAGTTCCATATTTGTTTTCCATATTCAGTTTCCCAATGATGGAGAACACTGTGCTCTTGAAAACTTTCAACAAATTGTTTTATACCCTTCCCCAGATATATGCCTCATCACAGATCTCGGAGATCTATGGACAGTTCTTTGGACTTCATGGTATAGTTTCCGCTCTGACATGCACTGTCAACTGTGGGACCTTAAATAGACAGGTGTGTTTCTTTCTAAATGTCCAAATTATTTCATTGGCCACAGGTGGACTCCAATCAAGTTGTAGTGACATCTCAAGGATGATCAAACGAAATTGGATGCACCTGAGCTCAATTTAGTGTTATATATAAATGTCAATACATTTGCAAAAATGTCTAAAAACGTGTTCACTTTGTAATTATGGAGTATTGTGTGTAGATGGGTGAGAAAAAATATCTATTTCATCCATTTTGAATTCAGGCTGTAACACAACAAAATGCGGATTTTGAACTAGTGAACTATTGAACATTGAACTAATCAATAATAAGGGGCCAGTACAGCAATTATAATGGGATGTGTTGAATACTTTGGAATGTCTTGTTCCATAAGCTCCACAGAGTGACTTTCAGCACCCCCCCCCCCCCTTCTATCCCTAACTAGGCTACTGTGTATCAAATATATTTTTTAAATAGTTTCTTACTGTATGTAATCTCTCGTGGACAGACTACGTCAACTTAAATGGTACCGTAGATATGTCATGATACAATGTGATGCATGACGAGCAGCATTAGTTCTGGTGCTTTGGACAAATCACGATTTTGCAGGTATTAGCATCTTTCGAATTTCGGGAAAGTGGAGGGGACTTTTGTCCCATAGACTTGCCCTTAACTTGCAAAGACAGAGGGTTGAGCACTTTGTTCTGGTTCCAATCTCTTCTCTTAACACATAGACCCAGAACTTAATTGAGAATCTGACCAATTGCTTAAGACTTTAGTTCTGTGTTAACTGAGTTTATACTTTTTGTAACACTTAGTCACCAATTTGACTGTTTACAATCAATAGGTGAGGAAGATGTTGCTCAAGCCACCATAAATAGAAGTGACAGTGAATGTGCGCTCTCAACTGTCTTATCTTGTTGGTAAGGTAGCCTATAGAATGTTGCCACACAAATCATTGATACCATTAAGACTAATTGAATGCACAAAATGGCCATTTGGGGGGAAATGTAATATATGAATTGAATATAACAGCCCCGTTTCTTTCCAGTCTCCCACCTCTAATCCTAGGTCCTATCCCGTCCCTTTGCTTACACCAATCATATCCTTTCAGATCTCAGAAAAACTAAGAAATAGGAGCTGGGTAAAGGGGCTAAGAACCTTTATGAAACCGGGCAACAGATAACAGAGATAAAAGACCATGCAAATTTGCATACAACTACATTTGAGAGAGAAACCTCATGAAACTTAAATCCTAGAATTGTTTGCATTAACTGAGTCCATGAAATTCCAGTGATTTAAGGCTTGTTTCCCAACCTTATTCATTCCAGTTTCTTCTCATGTAGAAACCGAAAACACCATTTTATATTGAAATTATACTGTGAGCAACTTTTTAAATCCCATTTTTTTTTTGTATGATTAAATCAAAAGGAAAAAAATGAATATTTATGAATAGTTAGATTAAATGTAAAGTAAATTGAATCAATAACCATCCCTAATCATTCCCTGTGTCATCATACAAATGTATATTTTTCTGTTTTATTTTTGGGTAGTTAGTTAATGAAAATGAAAGCCGTAAATCGGATTGTGTTTGGAGTTAAAGTGAACAAATAGAACATGCCAAAGCTGTATACAACTTTAGTTTTAGTGGAGAATAATATAAACAATCATATTTAAATTATTCTCAGAATTTGCAACAAAATAAGAGATAATGATAATTTAAGTCAGTTATATTACTGTATAATATCTCACATAGATTATACAATTACACTTAAAAAAGTGCAGTTTCATTGAAAAATATTTCCTGATTTGACTTCTTAACATTTTAAGTTGCAAGGTAACTCCTACATTTTAGTTACCCAGTTACCTTAACATGCTTTAGAGTTATGTTAACTCAATATTAGTTGCATTGTTACTAACTAGTATTTTTAAGTTGAATAACCTAACATTTTTAAGTGTGGTTTACCCAATATTTATCTAAAATTAACTCTCAAAATGAATGAACATAAATCTTACAATTTAATACCAGTGTCCAACAAAGACAAATTATAAATAGTCAGGGTTTGGCAATATCTTATTGCCAATGTATAAGCTTAAGTTCATTCAAGCACAATCTATGTTTCATGTTTAAACTCTATATGGTTTTGGAAATGTAATAGTTTTATATAGACTGAAAATGATGGCATATATTCCAAGTTTATCTAATTCATTGTGACCATTCTGTTTTCTTACATTATCCCAATATGAGGGGTTAACACAAGCTAAGCTCGAAACTCTCCTACATGGTTCTAAATCAAACCATTTACCCTCATGTGTGTTATATGTCACAAACATCTCATAGATAGTTCTCGTCTATAAGACAATCCGAGGGCATAGTCCCCTACCGCTGCCTCAATGTTTCCAGAGGCACAAGGTAGTATTGTACCCCTCAATGTACTAACACCGCCTTTACTAGCTCTATGGAAACCTTAAAAGGTTGAGCCCCCAATTATCTTCGTTTGAATGTTCCTAAAAAAGAAGCATTTGAACAAGTCAAATGGTACCCCGAACTGCTCATCTCCTTCATCGTCACATCATACCAACATGGCGTACCAAAGTCACGGCTGGGACCCATGGAAATGGGGCCAACCTGAAACAGCTCCAAGTTCCACAGCGCACCTGTCTGTGGTTATACCCTCCAGAACAGGATGTTATACCCTCCAGAACAGGATGTTATACCCTCCAGAACAGGATGTTATACCCTCCAGAACAGGATGTTATACCCTCCAGAACAGGATGTTACAGAGGCATGTGCGAATCACAACTCTTAACTTAAATCGCTCAAATACTTTCTACGGATGAGATGGTTCAACATAAAGACCTCTTACTTCTTTTTTGGGGGAGGGGGGTGGGGGGTGCAGGACCAAAATACATTACTTGAGAAACAAGTGGCACTTTGGAAAGAAGACATTGATATGAAGTGTACCACAAAAAGAAAGATGAAAAGAAAACAGGCACAAAAATTCTGACCTGGCAGTTAAATTATTTCCCCACCTGGTTACTGTAACTCAATGGGCCCAAGTTATTTCGCCTTGCAGTGGATTGGTTTTTGCTCTCGACATGTGTTACAGTACCATATCACCAAATGGACATATATAGGACAGTTTGGCTGAAGGAGTTCTACTGTAACTATAAAAAATATATATATTTGCAATACAGGAATACCACTTTTGTTGTTATAGATCCAGATTTCCAAAACAAAAAAGGATATCGAATGTTCTCTGAATGTGTCCCCCATACTTAAACAGCTACTGTACCAGTTGGCTGACATTTCCAGTCGTTTCAGAGAAAAAAACAAGAATGTGAGAGCATCACACAAATCAACCGTTTGAATTTAAATATATTAATTTATTTCAATAAAAAATATATAACAGAATGGTCTAAGGAACCCTAACATTCACGTTCCTCTTTTCACTTGGAATGACAAAAGAGAAGAGAATGCATCCTTCCCAGCCCGGGGAGAATTAACTTATATAAAGGTGCTTAATCTATGATGGGGAAGGTGAATTATTGATGTCTCAGAACTACATTCATTCATTCTATGCAAGTCCTTTGTCATTTTCCGTTGTATTGTTTCAGGCTATGTTCCGTTTTTGTAGTTGTTATTAGGTCTTTAGGTTTGTTCCCCTCATACAAGTCTTTTAACACTGGAACGTATGTGTCATGAACAAATGGATTGAGCAGAGACATTAACGGTGGAGAATATGTTGCATGAAACTCAGGCAATGCTATTCATTTAGTTGCTTCTTTAAGATCTTGTCACACAAATGTTTTTTTTTTATTATCATTGTCAACTGTTGATATAAAGTCATATCAGTTAGCTAGAAAGGTGTAAAACATGCTTCACAATTATTGCATTGCGTAGTCAGAAATTGCAACATTACCCCCAGAACAACTTGAAATGTAGCAATATGCTGAGGATAATATTTATATTTGGTCAGAAGAACATTGGGAAAAGAAATGTACGTCGATTACAAAAAAGAAAAGTTAAAATATGTTGGTAGAGGCATGGCTTACAAATGTTGTTTGTGTCATGAAATCTTACCGTTAACTCTTTTGAGTAATGGGACCATATTAATTATACTGTATGTCAAATCTGGTCTATGTATTTCCAGTTTCATGTTGATAATTATTGAATGGACCCCTGAGATATTTTATTTTGACGTCTCATTGCTATACAGAGATCTGACACAAATACTGTGCTGCCCATCTTGGAGTCCACTGGTTTGGATTGGAATCTGATCGTAGTTCAATTTAAAAAATGATCAAATAGACTGTAACACTGCTTGAATACAAATTCATTTTCTACCCATCAAGAGATTTCCTCTCCTGTATTTACGATTTTTTTAAGAAAACAAACACATTGCTTTAAGTATAATATAACGAGCAAAAGCTTTAATGGCACTTTCAAAGGTCCTCTTAATGTTTGATTCTTTATTACAGCCTAGTACATTTGGCAGGTAACCAACCTAGTCAGAGCATTTCGTATTATTCTGTGCTTAAATCCGAGACACTCCTTTTTGTACGATATGTTACATTTCTTATGGTATGCATTAATTAGAATTCGTATTATATGGTACAAATTATAGTTAGGTGGTTAACGCTAGCTAGCTGACTAACATTAGCTAGGCTAGGGTTAGGAGTTAGATTTAATGTTAGGTTTACATTTAGGTTAAAGGATTAAGGTTAGAGTTAGAGTTAGGGGAAGGTTTAGCTAACATGCTAAGTAGTTGAAAAGTAGATAAAAAAAAAGTAGTAACTAGTTGAAAAGTTGCTAAATTGCTAAAGTTTTCCATGATGAGATTCGAACTCGTAAAGTTTGGGTTGCTAGACGTTCGCCTTATACGCCCGACTAAACCACCATACTTAAATTTCTGCCTTAAGTAACGATCTATCTTATGTAACCATACCAAACGTAACATATTGTACTAATTTCAGTGTCCCAGATTTATGTTTTCTATGAGACCAGGCTGAGGCAACAGGTTCATCATGTTTTATTTAAATGTTGAAAGGGTTTGAGGTATCATAAATATACCTAGTCCAAGTTTCATACCTATTTGCTCTGGGTTGACCACTGCTAATTAAAGATATTGCTTTTTATAATTATATATCATTGGTTGTATTTAATTTGAGATAATACTTACAGTGCATTACAGTGCATTCAGAAAGTATTCAGACCCCTTCCCTTTTTCCAAATGTTCTTACGTTACAGCCTTATTCTAAAATGGATTAAATACTTTTTTTTCTCTCTTCAATCTACACCCAATACCCCATAATGCCAAATTGAAAACAGGTTTTTAGAAATTTTTGCAAACGTATTAAAAGTAAAAAAACAGAAATACCTTATTTACCGATCTATTCAGATCCTTTGCTATGAGACTTGAAATTGAGCTCAGGTGCATTCTGTTTCCATTGGTCATCCTTGAGATGTTTCTACGACTTGATTGGAGTCCACCTGTTGTAAATTCAATTGATTGGACATGATTTGGAAAGGCACACACCTGTCTATATAAGGTCCCACAGTTGACAGTTCGTGTCAGATCAAAAACTAAGCCATGAGGTCGAAGGAATTGTCTGTAGAGCTCCAAGACAGAATTGTTTCGAGGCACAGATCTGGGGAAGGGTACCAAAAAGGTCTGCAGCATTGAAGGTCCCCAATATCACAGTGGCCTCCATTTTTAAATGGAAGAAGTTTTGGAACCACCAAGACTCTTCTTAGAGCTGGCCGCCCGGCCAAATGGAGCAATCGGAGGAGAAGGGCCTTGGTCAGGGAGGTAAACAAGAACCCGATGGTCACTCTAACAGAGCTCAAGAGTTCTTCTGTGGAGATGGGAGAAACTTCCAGAAGGACAACCATCTCTGCAGCACTCCACCAATCAGGCCTTTTTGGTAGAGTGGCCAGACAGAAACCTCTCCTCAGTGAAAGGCAAATAAGTCCACTTGGAGTTTGCCAAAAGGCACTGAAAAGACTCGCAGACCATGAGAAACAAGATTCTCTGGTCTGATGAAACCAAGATTGAACTCTTTGGCCTGAATGCAAAGTGTCACGTCTGGAGGAAACCTGGCACCATACCTACGAAGCCTGGTGGTGGCAGCCTCATGCAGTGGGGATTTTTTTCAGCAGCAGGGACTGGGAGAGGGAAAGATAAACGGAGCAAAGTGCAGAGAGATCCTTGATCTGCTCCAGAGCGGATCACCTTCCAACAGGACAACGACCCTAAGCACACAGCCAATACAATGCTGGAGTGGCTTCAGGACAAGTCTCTGAATGTCCTTGAGTGGCCCAGCCAGAGCCCGGACTTGAACCCGATCTAACATCTCTGGAGAGACCTGAAAATCGCTGTGAAGCGACACTCCCCATCCAACCTGACAGAGCTTGAGAGGATCTGCAGAGAAGAATGGGAGAACCTCCCCAAATACAGGTGTGCCAAGCTTGTAGCGTCATCCCCAAGAAGACTCGAGGCTGTAATCGCTGCCAAATGTGCTTCAACAAAGTACTGACTAAAGGGTCTGAATACTTATGTAAATGTTTAAATGTAATACCATTGCAAAAAGAGAAAATCTATATTTTTTGCTTTCTCATTATAGGTCCCACAGTTGACAGTTCGTGTCAGATCAAAAACTAAGCCATGAGGTCGAAGGAATTGTCTGTAGAGCTCCAAGACAGAATTGTTTCGAGGCACAGATCTGGGGAAGGGTACCAAAAAGTTCACTTTACAACAGGTGGACTCCAATGATGAGGGGGAAAAACAATTTAATACATTTTCGAATAAGGCTGTAATGTAACAAATTGTGGAGGTGTCTGAATACTTTCCGAATGCACTGTATATTATTTATTTGTCTTTTTTTTCTAATTCTGATGTTTAATTGTGAATTTTCTGATATATTTGCCTTTATTATTATTTCATAAATCAATCTAAAAAAAATTATGACACACGATTTTTGATGATCTTGAAGATGTTTTAGATGGTTGTGTAGTATATTCACAATTTCTATGGGGATCATAGCTTTACAATGGGCAATCAAAATATCTCATTTGTTTTTACTGAAGAAAGAGTCAAAAGTCATTGCAAATGTTAAAGTTTATTTATTTGTGTAAAGGTCCAACTAAGTATACGATGAATTCATAAAGCACATCTCATAAAATGTCAATGATCCAGGAAACAGCACACAACAGTTACCATCATCCACACACAGCATGGGCCAGGCAAAGTATCTATTTCTTTGATCCTCTCTCTATGTTATATTTTTGTACTAAGCTATCACCTTTTTTTTAATTATAGGAACCCGTAGCTTAGCTGGGGGGCGTAGAGCGTACGGTAGGTCTGGTAGGGCACCATTTTCTTATACTTTTTTTCTATGTTAATATATTCGTTTACACCATTTTTGTCCCACCTTTTAATGTAAAAATCATTACTCTCCAACTCTTTGTCAGTAATGTCATCATTATTGCTTTTCACAAATTTTATTACATTTCAATTTAAAAATAAACAATATTATTTTTCTGCTTTTCCAAAGTTACAAATTAATTTACTAATGTCACTACTAATCAAGTCAAAGTGTATTTGTCAAACCTTACCGTGAAGTGCTTACTTACAAGCCATTAACCAACAATGCAGTTCAAAAAATAGAGTTAAGTAAATATTTACTAAATATTTATAAACTACAGTAAAATATAAAATAAAAAAGATACCAAATTAAATAACATTAACGACGATATATACAGGGGGTACCGGTACCGAGTCAATGTGCGAGGGTACAGGTTAGTCGAGGTAATTTGTACATGTACGTAGGGGTAAAGTGACTATGCATAGATAATAAACAGCGAGTAGCAGCAGTGTAAAAACAAAGGGGGGGAGGGTGTCAATGTAAATACTCCAGGTGGCCATTTGATTCATTGTTCAGCAGTCTTATGGCTTGGGGGTAGAAGCTGTTAAGCAGCCTTTTGGACCAAGACTTGGCGCTCTGGTACCACTTGCCGTGCGATAGCAGAGAGAACAGTCTATGACTTAGGTGACTGAAGTCTTTGACTATTTTGGGGGGTTTTGGGCCTTCCTATTAAATTGCCTAGTATATGGGTCATGGATGGCAGGAAGCTTGGTCCCAGAGATGTACTGGGCTGTACTCACTACCCTCTGTAGTGCCTTACGGTCGGATGTTGAGCAGTTGCATACCAGGCGGTGATGCAACCGGTCAAGACCGTGGTGCAGCTGTATAACTTTTTGAGGATCTGGGCAACCATGCCAAATCTTTTCAGTCTCCTGAGGGGGGAAAGGTGTTGTTGTGCCCTCTTCACAACTTTCTTGGTGTGTTTGGACCATGATAGTTTGTTGGTGATGTGGACACCAAGAAACTTAACTCTCGACCCGCTCCACTACAGCCCCTTAGATGTGAATGGGGGCGTGTTCGGCCCTTCTTTTCCTGTAGTTCATGATCATCTCCTTTGTCTTGCTCATGTTGAGCTGTAGTCAATGAACAGCAGTCTCACGTAGGTGTTCCTTTTGTCCAGGTGGGAAAGGGCAGTGTGGAGTGCGATTGAGATTGTGTCATCTGTGGATCTGTGGCGGTATGCGAATTGGAGTGGATCTAGGTTTTCCCGGATGATGGTGTTGATGTGAGCCATGATCAGTCTTTCAAAGCACTTAATGGCTACCGGCGTAAGTGCTACGGGGTGGTAGTCATTTAGGCAGGTTATCTTCGCTTTCGTCGGCACATGGGACTATGGTGGTCTGCTTGAAACATGTACGTTTTACTCGGTCAGGGAGAGGTTTAAAATGTCAGTGAAGACACTTGCTAGTTGGTCCGCGCATGCCCTGAGTACACGTCCTGGTAATCCTTCTGACCCCCGGCCTTATGAATGTTGACCTGTTTAAAGGTCTTGCTCACATCAGCTCCGGAGAGAGTGATCCCACAGTCGTCCCGAACAGCTGGTGCTCTCATGCATGCTTCTGTGTTGCTTGCCTCGAAGCGAGCATTAAAGGCATTTAGCCAGTCTGTTAGGCTGGGTTTCCCTTTTTAGTTCATAATAGTTTGCAAGCCCTGACACATCCGACGAGCTTCAGAGCCGGTATAGTAGGATTCAATCTTAGTCCTGTATTGACGCTTTGTCTGTTTGATGGTTCGTCTTAAGGCATAGCAGGATTTCTAATAAGCATCCGGATTTGTGTCCCGATTCTTGGAAGTGGCAGCTCTAGCCTTTAGCTCGGTGCAGATGTTGCCTGTAATCCATGGCTTCTGGTTGGGATATGTACGTACTGTCACTGTGGGGACGACATCGTTGATGCATTTATTGATGAAGCCGGTGACTGAGGTGGTATACTCCTCAATGTCATTGGATGAATCGCGGGAACATAATCCAGTCTGTGCTAGCAAAACAGTCCTGTAGTGTGTAATCCACGTCATCTGAACACTTCCCTATTGAGCGAGTCACTGGTACTTCCTGCTTTAGTTTTTGCTTGTAAGCGGGAATCAGGAGGATAAAATGATTGTCATTCGTGTGAAGATAGAATTATGAATTATTTGCCAAATGGAGGGCTTGGGAGAGCTTTGTATGCGTCTCTGTGAGTTTTTTAAAACTCTGGTTGCACATGTGACATGCTGGTAGAAATTAGGGGAAATCAGATTTAAGTTTGCCTGCATTAAAGTCCCCGGCCACTAGGAGCCCCGCTTCTGGATGAGAATTTTCTTGTTTGCTCATGGCCTTATACAGCTCGTTGATTGAGGTCTTGGTGCCAGCATCGGTTTGTGGTGGTAAACGGGCGGCTACGAAAAATATTGATAACTTTATTGGTAGATAGTGTGGTCAACAGCTTATCTTGAGGTACCTCAGGCGAGCAGTACCTCAAGACTTCCTTAATATTAGACATCGTGCACCAGCTGTTATTGACAAATGGACACACACCACCACCCCTCGTCTTACCGGAAGTAGCAGTTCTGTCCTGCTGATGCACGGAAAACCCAGCCAACTGTATATTATCCGTGTCATTGTTCAGCCACGACTCGGTGAAACATAAGATATTACAGTTTTGATAGTCTCGAACGGAGCTTATCTATTTTATTCTCCATTTATTGCACGTTGACCAATAGAACGGATGGTAGAGGCGGGTTACCCACCGCTGACGAATTCTCACAAGGCTCCCCGATCTCCGCCCCCTGTACCTCCATCTTTTCTTCACACGAATGATGGGGATTTAGGCCTAGTCTCAGAGAAACAGTATATCCTTCGTGTTGGACTCATTAAAGAAACAATCTTTGTTCAGTTCGAGGTAGGTAATTGCTTTTCTGATATCCAGAAGATTTTTTCAGTCACAAGAGACGGAAGCAGCAACATTATGTACAAAATAAGTTACGGACAATGCGGAAAAACACACAAAATAGCACAGTTGGTTAGTGTTGACAAAAATACTATTTTCTTTTACTTAAATATTTTTTCTATTACATGGTGCCTGCATGGGAGCTTTTATAAGATACAAAACATAAACTATCATTGCATTTGAGTTGTCTTACACACATCGTTTTCACATTCAAAACATACTTGAGATGTGCATGTAACCCAGAAAAAGTCCCTACATTTTTTATTATAGTTTTCATACAATAGCCACACATTTTGCTTTCATTTGTTTGTTATTTAAGCATGTCCTTAATTGTTTATTGAACCTTTTATTATTATTATTACTGCTACTACTACCACTATTGGTACCAATCGAGTTTGACTTTGCATTAGAATTAACATTAGCATTGTTAGCTTTCTTATTAACATCATAGTATTGGCATTTGTGTTTTACCTGAATCTCTTGATTCAATCAATATTTATTTCAGTTTGCCTAAATGTTTTTATTTTATTGAATGAAAAGTGTCTTCGTAAGTAAGTAGCCTTGAGAGCCGGAACGACTCGTAGGCGCAAGAGCCTATATCCTGTTTCTTTAGCACGAGGCAGTTTATGTACAAGTACACTCCCTGGACAGGGCGCTAGTCTATCGCAAGGCCATTTTATGAAAAGCAAGTAATCAAATCCTCATGAGATGCTGATCCGCAGCAAGGCAAACAAGTGACAAATCTTTGCTGCCACCAGATAGGATTAAACACAGTACTACGTATCCCTCACAAGTATGCCTACACCATTCCTGGTCTTTTTTTTAGGTGTATACCAAGGTCATTATAGTAATCTAAAACTGAAAATAAAACTAAACAATAATCATAATAAATAAATCATTTAAGAAACCCGTTTGAAAAATTAAAACTATAATGAAACTATTGTCTTTGTTTCCAAAACTAAATAAAATAAAGAGCATCATAAATGATGTTCAGTTTTAGTGTTTTCCCTTAACATTGGGCAAAAATCTAATTTTTCAAAGGCTTTTTCAAGCTTCCAGGATATTGTGATGTTTCAAACAGGCCTAACTCATGCATCACTGTCACTAGCTACAGTATCTAGTCTCTAGTCTAGACAGACAGGTTACCTCGCACAATGTAACAATGTTCCAGCCAAGGGGGAGGGAGGGAGGGAGGGATGTATGTATGTATGCATAATCTTTATTTAACTAGGTAAAAGAGACTGAAACATTGTAACTGTCCCATTATGGCGTCTATAACCTCGTCCCCAAACACGAATTGCTGGCGCATAGAGCCTGTTAACAGTGTGGGACTGTTAGGGACTAGGGCTGTTATGGTGACTGTATCACCGCCGCACCGGCGGTCACGAGTCATGAAAGCAGTCAAATTCCAAGTGCATAGATGACATATATTTTTTCCCCCTGCCCCTGTTTTGAGACAGGTGCATGATAATAGTCCATAATAAATCAAAACAAATTTCACACATATATTACTTAGTATATGTAAAGACAAGATGAAATCAACAACAGTCTGATGGGTGACAATATTATCCTATCACTTGTGAATGTTATATTATCCCTTGTGAATGATGCCCATTTTTTTCAAATCATAGTCACACACACACCTCATGTAGCCTAGCCCATAGGCCTGCCTATATGTTTGGATACGGTTTGTATCACAACTAAAGTGGCCAAATAACTTCTTAAAATGAATCACATGAATATTCTTTACAATGGGTGTAGAGCCTAACTGGCATACAGTGCTTTCGGAAAGTTTTCAGACCTCTTGACTTTTTCCACATTTTGTTACACTACAGCCTTATTCTAAAACGGATGAAATAAATGTTTTTCCTCATCAATTTACACAGAATACCTCATAATGAAAAAGCAAAAACAGGTTTACCTTATTTACATATGTATTTAGACCCTTTGCTATGAGACTCGAAATTGAGCTCAGGTGCATCCTGTTTCCATTGACCATACTTGAGATGTTTACAACATGATCGTAGTCCACCTGTGGTAAATTCTATTGATTGGACATGATTTGGAAAGGCACACACCTGTCTATAAATGGTCCCACAGTTGACAGTGCATGTCAGAGCAAAAACCAAACCATGAGGTCAAAGGAATTTTTCGTAGTACTCTGAGACAGGATTGTGTTGAGGCGCAGATCTGGGGAAGGGTACCAAAAAATGTCTGCAGTATTGAAGGTCCCCAAGAACACAGTGGCCTCCATTATTCTTAAATGGAAGACACTAAGACTCTTCCTAGAGCTGGCCGCCCGGCCAAACTGGGCAATCGGGAGAAAGGCCTTGTGCAGGGAGGTGTCCAAGAACCCGATGGTCACTCTGACAGAGCTCCAGAGTTCCTCTGTGGAGATGGGAGAACCTTCCAGAAGGACAACCATCTGTGCAGCACTCCTCCAATCAGGCCTTTATGGTAGAGTGGCCAGATGTAAGCCAATCCTCAGTAACAGGCACGACAGCCCGCTTGCAGTTTGCCGAAAGGCATCTAAAGAAGTCTCAGACCATGAGAAACAAGATTCTCTGGTCTGATGAAATGAATGCAAAGTGTCACGTCCAGAGGAAACCTGGCACTATCCCTACGGTGAAGCATGGAGGTGGCATAATCATGCTGTGTGGATGTTTTTCAGTGGCAGGGACTGGGAGACTAGTCAGGATCAAGGGAAATATGAATGGAGCAAAGTACCGAGAAATCCTTGATGATAATCTGCTCTCAAAACCTGCTCATAGGACCTCACGCTGAATGTCCTTGAGTGGCCCAGCCAGAGCCTAGACTTGAACCCGATCGAACATCTCTGGAGAGACCTGAAAATAGCTGTGCAGCGACGCTCCCCACCCAACTTGACAGAGCTTGAGAGGATCTGCAGAGAAGAATGGGAGAAACTCCCCAAATACAGGGGTGCCAAGCTTGTAGCGTCATACCCAAGAAGACTCGAGGCTGTAATCTCTGCCAGCGGTGCTTCAACAAAGTACTGATTAAAGGGTCTGAATACTTATGTAAATGTGATATTTCAGTTTTTATATTTAATACATGTGCAAACATTTCAAAAAACCTGTTTTTGCTTTGTCGTTAAGGGGTAGTGTGTGTAAATTGATTAATATTTTTTACATTTATTATTATTTTAGAATAAGGCTTACAAAATGTTACAAAATGTGGAAAAAGCCCAGTGGTCTGAATACTTTCCCGAATCCACTATACACATCTTTATTGAACACCTTATCCGGTGATGTCACAACCTGTTATGCTTGTTGCCCTAGCGTCAACATCCCAGCCGGACACAAAAAAGTAGCTAGCTAGTGAGATGGAGAACACAGAGGTTATTTTTAATGAGGACATTTTGCAAGTGGCTAGTTCTATCTTCACTAAAAGCACTGCAAAGGTTTCGCTTGTAAACTTTGGTTTCAAATCGTAAAGTTCTGAGAAAGAGTTTGATATTTCAGGATTCGCCCGCATACCCAAACTCGTGATTTGTTGGGAGAGTTGTCTGTCTGAATTTTCCAAAATTCCAAAATGAGAATACAACATCCCCCCCAGAACTATTGCTGTTGCTCTATTGTAGGTTTGGAATTTCCAAGACTACTAGCTATCACTAGCTAACGGGGAAAAATAGAACCTACAACACATACATGGCTACTAGCCTCCCATGCATTAGCTTCCTAACACTAAAACTGAAACTAAATCATATATATCAAACTAAAACTGAATAAAAACAAATAAATCAAGTTGGAAAACTAACTAAAACGTAACTGAATAAAAAGTCATAGAAATAAAAACTAATATAGAAACAAAACTATAATAACCTTGGTGTACATTCATTACAGATTGGAAAATGTGTTTTCATTTCAACACTTTATAACGTCTGCAAAGCGAACTAGCTACTGTGTGAACACTGTTGTAAACCTGAAGCTTTGTCGGTGATGCAAAGCAAATGATCACTTTTGCCTGCATCTTTATACTGTTCTTAAACATTGTTTTTGAATTTGCATGAACTTTACACTGCTACTGACTGCTACCTAGGACTTGATAGAACAGAAGATATGAATCTACAAGTGACACAGAGAAGTGGATCATCTGAAGAGTATCCACAGCGCAGTACTACAGTGCAGAAGCAAAGATTAGGGAGGTTTTCTCAAGTACATTGTACATTGTTGAAACACTTATCCAGCCCATTGATTTGTAGAGGTTTGTTGTTATTTACCATACATGAATGGTTAGTCCACTTTGCATCCATGGGGGCATCACCACTGTATGTATATATGTATGTGACTATGGAAAACATGGTTGTTTTTCTTCATTCAACTGAAAGAGGACCCAAATCACCAGATCTTTGGCTCAGAAAACCGACAGTAGTGGAGTCAGCTGGACCATAACGGACTGTTGTCATCCTCGAACCTGTCCTCTATCGAGTGTGTCCTCTATCCAACCATCTATCCATCTTTCCCTCCGTCCATTCATTAATCCACTCCATTCACTTTGGCAAAGCACCTATCATATGCAGTACAATTAGCATACAGTCTAATATACACTCTTAGAAAAAAGGGTTCCAAATGGGTTTTTCGGCTGTCCCCATAAGAAAACCCTTTTTTGGTTCCAGGTAGCTCTTTTGGGTTCTATGTAGAACCCTATGTGGAAAGGATGCTATGTTCTCCTATGGGGACCCTTTAGGTTCTAGATAGGATCTTTTTTTTTATGAGTGTACCATTAGTTGAATTTCTGTAGTATTCATTTGACACTTTTTGTAAGAAAAGCAATACTTTCCTGCTCTTTTGGCCTTTTTTTGTGAAGGTTAGGAACAAATGACATGTATTGTGTATGTAGGATTTTATTATTCACCATTTCTCTCATCTGAATTGGTCCCATTAATTCAGCATGATGAATACCCATAGCCCACTGCTCGTGCTCGAGCTGCTGCCCCCCATGCTCATGTTGCTTGTCAGTCATCCCATAACATTACACCAGAACCATCCTGACCTTAGAAAGATAGCCTTCCCTCCAGCCTTACCGCCAGTCATAGTTCCACGGCTATGGCAGGGGACTGCCAAGGGAGGTGAATGGAGGGAGGTGAATGGACCACCAGGAAACTAACAAAAAGGTCTGAGAGTTCCTCTGGACAGAGAAAAGGAGTCAAAGGCAGACTGACCAATCAGACTATGCTAGACAGAACAAATACAAGATATTGTATCAGAAATACTTTTCATTAAGTTGCCTTTATACCATTGTAGCTAATCTGTAACTATTTACTAGAGTGTCATTTCACTTTGCACTGGTACACTAACTATAGACACGCCTGTAGACAATGACTTAATTGAATCTCTAATTAATTGCAACGGTGTAGTTAAAGCTAGCTACTGTAATTACACATAGAAATTGAAATCGATCAACATTTTATCCTTGCCACTTGATGTTATGTAATAAGGAGTCAACGGTCATGGGAAATGAAGAACACAATTTCCCCCACAAGAAAATGGTAGATTTACTATAAATGTTTCATGACCTTTTGGTTAAAGAAATGAGATACTTGTTTTTATGAATTCACACCCTCATACGAAGATTAAAATGATGAACATTTCCCCCAAAATGTAAACCTTTCAGCTAAGTTAATATGAGGCGCTGTTCAGTAGGCACCACAGCATGTGTTGACCATGTTGTGGTAGCTGCCCCTGGGAGTATGAGACTGACTGACTGACCGACCGACGGATAGATTAATAGACAGATAGAGAAATGAGATCCTTTTGTTGCGACTTCCAGGCTACCTTTCTGTGGTGTAAATGAGCTACTCGGTCTCTGTCCTCGCAGGCCCGCTTTGTCTAATTTGCTCTATCGCCTTGCGGTCTGATCCTCATGGCCCCCTCTAGATCGAAACACAACTGCAACTTCTTGACAGATCTCGTTCCAATTCAATTTCATGTTAATGTGGTGTTTGCCTGGTGGACTAGTTAGTTGAATGTTTGATTTATATGTCTGTCTTCATTCTCTTTATTTGTCCTCCCTCTAACATATTCTTCTGTTGTTTAGTCAACTCCATTTGTAATCGTCATTGTAAGTTGTTGTTTTTGTACACATCTATTTAGTCCCTCTCTTCTTTTATATTTTATTTGCTCATTCTCATTTAACTTTTTGTAGATGCCTCATTACCTATAATCTATCTCTGAGTTTATTTGTATATTTACTCATGTATTTATTTGTATCTGATTTGATTTATTTCATTTTTTTATTTATTTAACCTTTATTTAACCAGGCAAGTCAGTTAAGAACCAATTCTTATTTACAATGACAGCCTACCAGGGAACAGTGGGTTAGCTGCCTTGTTCAGGGGCAGAACAACATATTTTTTACCTTGTCAGCTCAGGGATTCGATCCAGCAACCTTTCGGCGACTGGCCCAATGCTCAAACCACTTGGCTACCTGCCGCCCCTGATTATGTTAATTAGCCTGCCTCATCTCTTTTGTTTACTTTCTCATGTTTGCCTATTTGTCTATGTGGTGCGCATCAGGGCATAGTTTTATGTACTATAAAATTATTAGATGATACCGCATGTTTTCTCTCCGCTGTGTAATCATGACTGTTCAGCACAGTCTAAAACCTGTGGTTCCACCAGTCATAACTGAAAACCATCTCTGACACTGCTGTGTGAATGTTCTTGTTGTGGATGGGAACACAGCAAACGTTGAAAACTGTGTGGACCATCCCAGCACTGTAATGTCCACGTCTTTGTTCGTCGTTGATTGACCAAATATCACGATCAATTAGAAGAAATGTATGTGTATATCATGTGAAATGTGTCTGCGACTCTCGCTTGACTGTGATCCTGATACCAGTGTTGGCCTGAGGCATGGTAGGTACTGTTATAGTCAGATGAACTATATGTGGAGGAGTCTCTCCTGTCCCTCCATTTCCCTTACTAACTTGTGTTGCCTACTATTTTCAGGTATCCAGTTTCGCCTCCCTTCTTCCTGCAGTGTGGACCGAGCCAATCCACCTCCAGGTAAAAAAGAAGTCCTCATCACCTTTACCCACTTTGCGAAACCGGCAGTCTTTGAATTAAAGGTGACTTGAGGAACCCTGGAGTTTCTCAAGGAACCATTGCAGTCAATAGGTTCATATTGACACCTTTTGGTTAATTGAGAGTTCTTGGAGGAATCTTTTAATGATTCAGTGTAGCAAAGAGTTCCTGGGGGGACCTTTTTGCTGGTGCGTGTGGAACACTTTGAATTTATGGTAAATCTGTAGATAGTCTGTAGAGCAGACTATCAGTGACATTTATCAGTCTACTAACCCTAGCTCTAACCCTAACCTTAAACCTTATCCTAGCACAAAACTTAACCCTAACCCTCATTCTCAACCTAACCCTAACCTTAAACCTTATCCTAGCACAAAACTTAACCCTAACCCTCATTCTAAACCTAACCCTAACCTTAAACCTTATCCTAGCACAAAACTTAACCCTAACCCTCATTCTAAACCTAACCCTAACTGTAACCTTAGTAATCAGCTGTTTATGAACAGATAGTTTGTTGATAGTATGACCATCTGTAGAGCATCTCACGGGTGACCAAATAAATCTTCACGCCACGCCAATAAGCAACCACTCCAATCTTCTGAGAGGCCCTTCCCATCACTAAAAAGGTTCCAGTTTGAACCTTTACACAGGGGTTCCTCGATTAACCTTTTTAGAGGGGTTCCTCAAGGAACCTTTTTGAACCAACAGTGGCAATCTTTTGAACCCCAAAAGGTTATTCAAGGCTCCTTTACTTAGAGTGCAGTGTAAGGAGAGGCCTATGACAGACACATCTCCTTTCAAGGAGCTCTCTAACCCAGACTCTTTGACTGACCCCAGCTACTCCATCTACAGCCTTTCCCACCGGCTGTTGGCTATAACACACCACCCGAATATAGAGAGAGACTCACACAGCTCCTGTCTGTCAAGCTGCAGTGCAAGGTCGCCAGGCACACAGGGTTTGTCTGTCTGCTTTCTGTAGGGAGGCAATATGGCGTCTCTTGCTGGATACAATTGTTGTGCTTTTTCAAAGAGGCTGTTGCCTACAGAGTATTCAAATCCACTCAGTTTGAATAGGAGGCTGTTTATTAAAAAAGTATTGAGTTTCACACTTCTTGAATGGCTTTGAAGCTGCACACCATTAAAGCTCAGGGATAGAAATGTAAAGTTGAACGCTGTCTATGACTGCGTCACCCATCCTACTCAATTTGGTATCCACCGACAACAAGATGGAATAAATCCTTTCAAGATGGAATAAATCCATCTAAAGTGAGAGTATATGCAGAGTTGTACCACATCTAATGACTAATTAGATCCATCAAATGATGTGCTTGTTAAAATTGTAAATGGATTAAGTTCAAGTTATCCCTGATTTTATACGAGTAGTATAATTATGTCAAAGATGTGTCAATCAGCTGCCGGCAATGTGCGTGTGTGTGTGTGCATATGTGTGACCTTAAAAGGACTAGGGAGGTTTTTTCAATATTTTTCTGAATGGGTGAATGTTTCAGTGGGTGGATGAACACATGCACAAATGAATGCCTGAATAAATATACCTGAGGACTATTGAGTTCCCCAGTTACACAACCTATTTGTGAGGAAGTCTATTTTTGACACGGCAATGAATCACAGCCTTTTTTTCTCCCTCAATGACTCATCCAACAGTTTCATAAAATAGTGGTTTCGAAATTCTGCATGTCAATGTCACAGTCCACAGGGCCATCAGCATGCTGCAGTCTTTTTGTAACTGGTGTGTTTAATGATGCATGCAGTATCTGGGACTCCAGTACAATAACTCCCATGAGCTGTTCCTTTTATCCTGTTAACTGTCATTATTTGTAGTACTGTATTCTGGATGTGCTGAAAATGTGCTGTTATTAACAGAGAGGTTTGGAACTCTCTTTCCTATTGGTCTATTAACTAATTTAACGCATGGTGGTGTCACCATGGAAGGCCAAAACTCCCTCGCACTAAAACAGGCAGAAATGTCAGGCAGGCTGTTCAAACAGGTCTTACACTAAAAGAGTATTATCATAATTTTCACAACTTAATAGTATTATTCCAACCTCATCGTGTGGAAATATATATAAAACACAGGATTTTGTTTTGTTTTACTTCATTGGGCTTTTAATATATTTCTTCACAACTAAATTAGCCTGGTTATAATTCATAAGGAATCTGGTAGAAACACCTTCTCACCTTTTGTCTAACATAGCTTGTTAGATATAACTATGTTTTTTTTAAACAATTATATGAGGCTATCAGAATTAGAAGTTAATATCAAGCAACTGCATTTAATATCATTGAAGCAATGGTACTCTACCTGTTTAAGCCCAGCCTCTGAAGTAGGCATACTGTAGCTCCTTGCTGCTAGCCCTTTTCTGCTGTGAGGTCCATCTGGATTAAGATCACATTCTCATTTGCACTTGAAAGAAGGGTTGCTACCCATAATCCTCCACTGCACAGAAGGAGCTATAGCCTGTAAACACTGGGCTTATTAACCAGAAAGAAGCATCAGTGTCGAGTGTTCATCTCTGTGGCAATAAAAATAAAAATATATATTTTTTAAAAATCCTCTCAAAGAGTTTCCCCTTTCTTCTGTTCTGTGTCCCCAGGGTCCTTGTGATGCATTTAACATAATCCCCTCATCACTCCGCCATTCGCTTTCATCACTCACTGTAGTAGCATACGTACTCAGGTGCACTGGGCCGCCTTGCTGTGAGAACTCTCGCCCCATCTTTCACTATTATATTATCGTCCTCCATTCTCTCCCCTTCAGAACCTCTGCTTTACAATAACTCCTCTTCCTCTCCCTCCAGCGGTGACACACACGCCTAGCTATAAGGCAAAGACGCCCCCGCCGGTGCCACCTCGCGCCACCTCCAAGCCCCTCATCTCGGTGACGGCCCAGAGCAGCACAGATTCCACCCAGGATGCCTACCACGAGGGAAGGCACCCGCGGGGGAGTATCCTGTGGGCGCCGGACGGTCTGGGCGGCTCGGGTCGAAACCTCTACAACTCCACCGACAGCCTGGACAGTGCCAAGGCGGTGACGTTGGCCATGGAGACGGCGGCGGGCAAGCGGCACGCCTCCACGGGCAGCCACAGCTCTGTGCAGACGTGTGACAAGGCGGTGCTCGTGTCCAAGGCTGAGGAATACCTCAAAACACCACGCTCTTCCATAGGGATTCAGGCAAGACAAGTTCATTCATACACACATATGCTCATACACACACACATTATGCTTAGATACACACACAGGACGTGAATCCTTTCTCACAACAGCACATTGTGCCTGCAGTGATGCGCACTAACACACCGCTAGTCACTGTCTCCACTCCCCATGACAGCTGATGTTAGACAAAGACACACGCAAACATACGCGCACACATGCACATCATTAAAAACCGTTCACACCGAGAAGTATATCATATATTATAACAACAATGTCGCTCTTGCTGCGGGTGATTCCCTGATCCACCTCTACGCAGACGACACCATTCTGTATACATCTGGTGTTAACTAACTTCCAAACGAGCTTCAATGCCATACAGCACTTCTGTGGCCTTCAAATGCTCTTAAATACTATTAAAACCAAATGCATGCTTTTCAACCGTTCGCTGCCCGCACCCACCCGCACGACTAGCATCACTACTCTGACTTAGAATGTGTGGACAACTACAAATACCTAGGTGTCTAGCTAGACTGTAAATTCTCCTTCCAGACTCATAATAAACATCTCCAATCCAAAATTAAATCTAGAATCGGCTTCCTATTTTGCAGCAACGCCTCCTTCACTCACGCAGACAAACATACCCTCGTAAAATTGACTATCCTACCTATCCTCGACTTCGGCGATGTCATTTACAAAATAGCTTCCAATACTCTACTCAGCAAACTGGATGCAGCCTATCACAGTGCCATCCGTTTTGTCACCAAAACCCCTTATACCACCCACAACTGTGACCTGTATGCTCTAGTCGTCTGGCCCTCACTACATATTCGTCGCCAGACCCACTGGCTCCAGGTCATCTATAAGTATATGCTAGGTAAAGCTCCGCCTTATCTCAGCTCACTGGTCACGATAACAACACCCACCCGTAGCACGCGCTCCCGCAGGTACAGTGAGGGGGAAAAGTATTTAATCCCCTGCTGATTTTGTACGTTTGCCCACTGACAAAGAAATGATCAGTCTATCATTTTAATGGTAGGTTTATTTGAACAGTGAGAGACAGGATAACAACAAAATAATCCAGAGAAACGCATGTCAAAAATGTTATAAAATGAGGGAAATAAGTATTTGACCCCCTCTCAATCAGAAAGATTTCTGGCTCCCAGGTGTCTTTTATACAGGTAACGAGTTGAGATTAGGAGCACACTCTTAAAGGGAGAGCTCCTAATCTCAGTTTGTTACCTGTATAAAGACACCTGTCCACAGAAGCAATCAATCAATGAGATTCCAAACTTTCCACCAATGGCCAAGACCAAAGAGCTCTCCAAGGATGTCAGGGACAAGATTGTAGACCTACACAAGGCTGGAATGGGCTACAAGACCATCACCAAGCAGCTTGGTGAGAAGGTGACAACAGTTGGTGCAATTATTTGCAAATGGAAGAAGCACAAAAGAACTGTCAATCTCCCTCGGCCTGGGGCTCCACGCAAGATCTCACCTCGTGGAGTTGCAATGATCATGAGAACAGTGAGGAATCAGCCCAGAACTACACGGGAGGATCTTGTCAATGATCTCAAGGCATCTGGGACCATAGTCACCAAGAAAACAATTGGTAACACACTACGCCGTGAAGGACTGAAATCCTGCAGCGTCGGCAAGGTCCCCCTGCTCAAGAAAGCACATATACATGCCCGTCTGAAGTTTGCCAATGAACATCTGAATGATTCAGAGGACAACTGGGTGAAAGTGTTGTGGTCAGATGAGACCAAAATGGAGCTCTTTGGCATCAACTCAACTCGCCGTGTTTGGAGGAGTAGGAATGCTGCCTATGACCCCAAGAACACCATCCCCACTGTCAAACATGGAGGTGGAAACATTATGCTTTGGGGGTGTTTTTCTGCTAAGGGGGCAGGACAACTTCACCGCATCAAAGGGACGATGGACTGGGCCATGTACCGTCAAATCTTGGGTGAGGACCTCCTTCCCTCAGCCAGGGCATTGAAAATTGGTCGTGGATAGGTATTCCAGCATGACAATGACCCAAAACACACGGCCAAGGCAACAAAGGAGTGGCTCAGGAAGAAGCACATTAAGGTCCTGGAGTGGTCTAGCCAGTCTCCAGACCTTAAACCCATAGAAAATCTGTGGAGGGAGCTGAAGGTTCGAGTTGCGAAACGTCGGCCTCGAAACCTTAATGACTTGGAGAAGATCTGCAAAGAGGAGTTGGACAAAATCCCTCCTAAGATGTCTGCAAACCTGGTGGCCAACTTCAAGAAATGTCTGACCTCTGTGATTGCCAACAAGGGTTTTGCCACCAAGTACCAAGTCATTTTTTGCAGAGGGGTCAAATACTTATTTCCCTCATTAAAATGCAAATCAATTTATAACATTTTTGACATGCGTTTTTCTGGATTTGTTTGTTGTTATTCTGTCTCTCACTGTTCAAAATAACCTACCATTAAAATTATAGACTGATAATTTCTTTGTCAGTGGGCAAACGTACAAAATCAGCAGGGGATCAAATACTTTTTTTCCCTCACTGTATATCTCACTGGTCGTTCCCAAAGCCAACACCTCCTTTGGCCGCCTTTCCTTCCAGTTCTCTGCTGCCAATGACTGGAACTAATTGCAAAAATCGCTGAAGCTGGAGACTTATATTTCCCTCACTAACTTTAAACGTCAGCTATCTGAGCAGCTTACCGATCGCTGCAGCTGTACATAGACCATCTTTAAATAGCCACCCAATCTACCTACCTCATCCCCATATTGTTTTTATTTACTTTTCTGCTCTTTTGCACACCAGTATTTCTACTTGCACATCATCATCTGCTCATCTATCACTCCAGTGTTAATTTGCTAAACTGTAATTACTTTGCTACTATGGCCTATTTATTGCCTTACCACCTCACGCCATTTGAACACACCGTATATAGACTTTCTTTTTTTTATATTGTGTTATTGACTGTACGCTTGTTTATTCCATGTGTAAATCTGTGTTGTCGTTTGTGTCGCACTGCTTTGCTTCATCTTGGCCAGGTCGCAGTTGTAAATGAGAACTTGTTCTCAACTAGCGTACCTGGTTAAATAAAGGTGAAATAAAAAATGTATACAAAAAAAAAGTAGCAATCTCACACTGACCCAATGGGACCCTGACCAATAAGGATTAATGACCACACAGCTCTACAGCCACTGGCCAGCCCAGAGAGCCAAGGCAGCACTCAGCTCAATATAACACACACACACACACACACACACACATATATCACCTCATGATGACTAATAGAGTAGAATAACATTAGACGAAAATGTTGATGATGATTGTTTATCGGTGTAATTCAATTTGATCGCGTTATCTATTTTTTCACTGGCAACAAATCAAACTAATGAAAGAAATGGAATTACATTTTACTAAGTATTTTCTGGACGCCTGCTGCGGCGGCTTGTGAACATGTTTTACACATTCTCATGGCCTCTGACTTGATATGAAACACGTTATATAGCATTAATGTGACCGTTTAAACTGCTCATTTCCCTTTCATGCCAAGATTCTCTCTTATGAGATGCAGTTTCTCAAGGGGTTGATAGAAACCGATGTATCGTCACCATCGTCTTCGTCAACCTCATCATCAATATCAGCAGAATAACCTGCAGTTCAGCACCATATTAATACAGGTCATCGCATCTGGTGTGAATAGTTATGTACTATGAAGTACTCATTGACATTATATTCCATACTCAACTTTTTCTACGTCATTATTTTTAAGCACTGGGACTGTACTGTTGAGATGTGTGTGTGTGTGTGTGTGTGTGTGTGTGTGTGTGTGTGTGTGTGTGTGTGTGTGTGTGTGTGTGTGTGTGTGTGTGTGTGTGTGTGTGTGTGTGTGTGTGTGTGTGTGTGTGTGTGTGTGTGTGTGTGTGTGTGTGTGTGTGTGTGTAAAGTGAGCCATGCGTTGGGGATATAGAGAGGGACCGGCCCATAAACGCCTTCACTCTCAGGGAGACAATCCTTTGCTCAGGATATAGGGGTCTCGGGACAAACACCGGCCTCTCTCTGTATATATAGTATAGATCACTATAGTTTACTAAGCACCCTCATTGATGTTCAGTTAGTGTAGTAGTAAAGTAGTTCACCCATGATACTGTAATAAAGACGTTACTGACATTGACGTGTGTTATTGTTTATGATCAAATTGGTATTTACCAGGTGGAGACGGCGACAGACTCCGAGTCGGAGAGCAAAGGGCTTCCTCAGTACCATTCTGTGGGCACCCAGGTGGAGGATGACAAAGGGTACGCATGCAGGAAATGGAAACAGAAAATACAACCGTTGCAGTTATCTATTTTACACTGGCAACAAATCAAACTAATGAAAGAAATGGAATTACATTTTACTAAGTATTTTCTTTTACAGCAGCAGTTGATAATGTCCCTCTGGGTCCTGATTGCACTAAATCAATATTTATCGATATTGTGAAACTTATATTGCACATGTTCTGTTGAATGAATAGTTTTTTTGTATACAGCGCCTTTGGAAAGTGTTCAGACCCCTTGACTTTTTCCAAATGTTGTTACATTACAGCCTTATTCTAAAATTGATTACATTGTTTTTTCCCCTCATCAACCTACACACAATATCCCATAATGACAAAGAAAAAACAAGTTTTTAGACATTTTTGCTAATTTATAATAAATAAATAAAAACTGAAATATTATGTTTACTTAAGTATTCAGACCCTTTACTCAGTACTTTGTTGAAGCACCTTTGGCAGCAACTACAGCCTCGAGTCTTCTTGGGTATTACGCTACAAGCTTGGCACACCTGTATTTGGGGAGTTTCTCCCATTTTTATCTGCAGATCCTCTCAAGCTCTGTCAGGTTGGATGGGGAGTGTCGCGGCACAGCTATTTTCAAGTATCTCCAGAGATATTTGACAGGGTTCAAGTCCAGACTCTGGCTGGGCCACTCAAGGACATTCAGAGACTTGTCTTGGCTGTGTGCTTTGGGTCATTGTACTGTTGGAAGGTGAACCTTCACCCCAGTCTGAGGTCCTGAGCTCTCTGGAGCAGGTTTTCATCAAGGATCTCCCTGTACTTTGCTCCGTTCATCTTTGCCTCGATACTGACTAGTCTCCCAGTCCCTACCGCTGAAAAACATCCCCACAGCATGATGCTGTCCATGATGGTGCCAGGTTTCTTCCAGACGTGACCCTTGGCATTCAGGCCTAAGAGTCTTTAGTTTCATCAGACCAGAGAATCTTTTGGCAAACTGCAAGCGGGCTGTCATGTGCCTTTTACTGAGGAGTGGCTTCCACTCTACCATAAAGGCCTGACTGGTATAGTGCTGCACAGATAGTTGTCCTTCTGGAAGGTTCTCCCATCTCCACAGAGGAACTCTGGAACTCTGTCAGAGTGACCATCGGGTTCTTGGTCACCTCCCTAACCAAGGCCTTTCTCCCCCCATTTGCTCATTTGGGCCGAGCGGCCAGCTCTAGGAAGTGTTGTTGGCTCCAATTTCCATTTAAGAATGATGGATGGCACTGTGTTATTGGGGACTTCAAATGCTGCAGAAATGTTTTGATACCCTTTCCCAGATCTGTGCCTCTACACAATTCTTTCTCGGAGCTCTACCGAGAATTCCTTCGACCTCATGGCTTGGTTTTTGCTCTGACATGCACTGTCAACTGTTGGGACCTTTTTTTGACAGCCTTTCCAAGTCATGTCCAATCAATTGAATTTACCACAGGTGGCTTCCAATCAAGTTGTACAAACATCTCAAGGATGATCAATGAAAACAGGGATGCGCCTGAGCTCAATTTTGAGTCTAATAGCAAAGTGTCTGAATACTTATGTAAATAAGGTATTTCTGTTTTTTATTTTTGATAGATTTGCAAAAAAAACTGTTTTCGCTTTGGTGTTGTGTGTAGATTTCTGAGGATGTTTTTTCATTTAATCAATTTTAGAAAGAGGCTGTAACGTAACACAATTTGGAACAAGTCATTGATTCTCTGAATCAATATCAATATCATCAATATATTTGTTTTCTCTCTCTTTGGACCCATATATTATTCTTCTAAACTATTTATTATTCTCTGTATACATATATTTGTATGTGTGTCTGCATGTGTGTATTCTCCCTCAGGCATGGCAGGTTCAAGCGCTCCAACAGCGTGACGACGGCCGTACAAGCTGACATGGAACTAGAGGGCTTCCCCACCATGGAGGACAAGGGCCTGCAGTTCGGAGGGGGCTTGGGCTTCCGCGGGGGCCACTCGGAGCCTAGCACGCCCACCCAGTACGGGGCTGTCCGCACCGTCCGCACCCAGGGCCTCTTCAGCTACCGGGAGGACTACCAGCGCTCCTCCAGCGGACCGCCCAGCCCGCAGCCCGAGTCGTGGCTGACAGAGCCCTCTCTGGAGGGGGCTGAGACGGGCCGAGTGTCCCCCCTCCGCAGGGACGGCAGCTGGTTCATGCAGCTCCTCCATAATGAAACTAAGAGGATGGAGGGATGGTGTAAAGACATGGAGAGGGAGGCGGAAGAGCATGACCTGTCGGAGGAGAGTGAGTTTCTGACGCTGCAGCATAGAGGCATGTACTGGCTCTATAGTCCCTAAGGCAGGGGCTGTTCATATTCTAATGCATTCGTTTCTCAATGCATTCACTGATAAACCTTTAGAATTGAATGGGCAAAGTCATGTTTGTGGATGGAAATGTATTACAACCTACATGCGTTGTTATTAACACATTTGCTTTGCTAATGAATACCTGTCCAGCGTTTTTGATTCTTGATGCAGTGGACAGATTTGAGTGAGATAACACTGGTGCGTAGCCAAAGAGCTCTATTTTCATGTCATCCAACAAATGTAAACACCTGGAGTTTGCTAAACGCCATTGGCATTTAATTGTAACCGGTGCTGTGGTCAGATGACTTGAAAATAGAGCTCTTTGGCCACGCACACCAGTGATGGGTTTTGCATCGAAATAAGGATGCATAAGCAGGTGTGAACCCCATACCTTCTAATATGAAGGTGGATTTTTGATGTTTTGGAGCTACTTTGCTTCCACTGGTCCTGGGGCCCTTGTTAAGGTCAACGGCATCATGAACTTTACCCAGTACCAGGACATTTTAGCCAAAAACCTGGTTGCCTCTGCCAGGAGGCTGAAGCTTGGTCGTGCGTGAATCTACCAGCAATAACCCCAAGCACACATCAAAATGGCCATTAAATGACCTCCTGACCCCATTTAAAACATGCGGTTTTAATTGAAGATGGCAGGCCATAAGCGCAGTTAAAAATATATCAGGGATCTGGAAGGATTCTTTATGGAGGAATGGTCCAAGATCCCTCCCAATGTGTTCTCCAAACATTTTAGAAATAGCGAGGTATTGAAAACATTGAAAACAGGGGTGCCAATTATTTCACCACTATCGTTTTGAGAGAAACAAAGATTACTTATTAAACAAAATCTCTTTCCCTGAGAAATGGTAGAGAAAAAATATATATAGTTTTCAAATGTTTTGGAGCATACCATATAGCTCAGTATTTGTATTATTTATTTTATAGTATTTTTTTGCCTGACTATATTTACAGAATTAAGAGTCTAATCTCACTCCATATGCACATTTCTCTCTCTCTCTCTCTCTCTCTCTCTCTCTCTGTCTCTGTCTCTCTCTCTGTCTCTCTCTCTGTCTCTCTCTCTCTCTCTCTCTGTCTCTCTCTCTGTCTCTGTCTCTCTCTCTGTCTCTCTCTCTGTCTCTCTCTCTGTCTCTCTCTCTCTCTCTCTCTCTCTCTGTCTCTCTCTCTCTCTCTGTCTCTCTCTCTCTCTCTGTCTCTCTCTCTGTCTCTCTCTCTCTGTCTGTCTCTCTCTCTGTCTCTCTCTCTCTGTCTGTCTGTCTGTCTGTCTCTCTCTCTCTCTCTCTGTCTCTCTCTCTGTCTCTCTCTCTGTCTCTCTCTCTGTCTCTCTCTCTGTCTCTCTCTGTCTGTCTCTCTCTCTGTCTGTCTCTTTATCTCTCTCTCTCTCTCTCTCTCTCTCTCTCTCTCTCTCTCTCTCTCTCTCTCTCTCTCTCTCTCTCTCTCTCTTTCTCTGTGTGTGTGTCCTCCAGTCCTAGGGAAAATCCGAAGTGCCGTGGGCAGCGCACAACTCCTCATGTCTCAAAAATTCCAGCAGTTCTACTGGCTGTGTCAGCAGAACCTGGTAAGTGCCCAATAATACTATAATAGACCATGGCGGGTGTACCATGATGGGTGTACTATGGTGTGTGTGTGTGTGTGTGTGTGTGTGTGTGTGTGTGTGTGTGTGTGTGTGTGTGTGTGTGTGTGAGAACATATGCATGCATACGTCAGTGTTGTGTATTGAAATTACGCCTTATATCTCACATTCTCACTGTTGATAACTTACTGACAGCACACAGAGCTTGATAAGTGTGCCTGAAGCTGCACTGACTGGCTGCTTCCAGAAATAGCTGTCCCAATTGACATCGAAACAGGCCTTCTGCTTGTACTGACCCCCCCCCCCCCCCCCCACAGTAAGCGGAAGAAGAATAAAAATAGGAAACTGAGGTGTCTACGTTCACACCGTTCATTAATACAGAGAGACAGACTTTCAATGGGTTTTGAATAACGAACCTTCCACCCTCTCTCGTTACTCACCCCAAACGTAGTCGAGAAGTTTTCACATTTTCGTAAGACCTCATTTTAATTACCGGCCTAATGTATACCTGCATTAGTTACTGTAGGGCTAGTCTCAGAAGACACACAAATACAGTTTCCAGAGCTGTCCTCTTTGTTAAGTTACTTTTTGAGAGAGACTGCTCAAATGATGCTTCACTTGCCATTTCTTCCCACAATGCAGACATTTCTTAAATGATAAAAAGCAAAGAGTTTGTGAGAGGAGGGGCTTTAATGACCCTTCTCCTTTGCTGTAGCGTGATTCTTTTTTGTGTCTGATGCCTATGATACCTTAAAGCCGGTGTTTTGCTCTCTTTCTGAGGGGCCGTGGGCTCTCTATCTGCGTTCCCCCAGAGATAATGGGATGATGGATGAAGTCCCACATTTACTGTGACAGGGCTTAGATTGCCCTGAGCCATTCAAACGTGTCCCACTGACTAGTACCCCTACCAGAGAGAGAGCACTACCCCTGGCATAACCCCATATCACAACTGTAATGACTGTGTGGGGGCGGGGTCGGTGGAGGAGGTGGAGTCGTGTGTGTGCGTGCGTGCGTGCGTGCAAGTGCACGTGTTTGTGTCATCCGGACAGCACAAGTGGTCAGTAACACAAATGTCAATGTCGAACCTGTTCAGGTATACAGCACACCGTGTTGCGTTTGTGTGCTGAGTCATTGCCGACCTTTATGTGTAATTATGCGTTGAATGTTCACACAAACAGATAAGTGGGAGTGATGAATGCTCTTTTATAGTGTAGAACGCCACATGGATGTAGCCTTGATTTGCTCCATGAAATGGAGCTCATGGCTGGCAAAAGGACATGAAATGCATCTGTTATTTTAAAGAGTTAAGGAGGACATCTAGTGGTTGGACAGTTTACAGGAGGGGGTTTGGAAGCAGGTGTTGGAAGATGCAATAGCTGGTGATGTAACACAAGCACTTAAAAATCCCAATTATAGTCTATAACAGTTATGACTATACGTTCTCATGGTCACTGAGGTGTTGATAACTATATAAAATGTTCTCCCTCCCCCACCTTTCACTTTTCCGGTCACCCCCCTTCCCTGCCACCCTTCACCCCTCAGGACCCCAGCGCCATGCCCCGCCCCACCTCTCAGGACCTGGCCGGATTCTGGGACCTGCTGCAGCTCTCCATCGACGACGTCACTGCCAAGTTTGACGAGCTGCAGGAAATCAAGAGCAACGAGTGGAGGCCCGTGGAGAGCCCCGAGAAGAAGACACCATTACAGGTATGTTAATGGAGTTGTTACCCTTGCTTAGCTGTATAGCTTTTCACAGCTAGCAAACTGGACTGTGGAGGTGTATTGTCTAATGGTATTGGCCAATTCTTACTTATTTGTATTGTTTTATCCTGCCCTTGTTCAGAAAATTACATGGCTCAAATCTCTCATTCTCTCTCTCTCTCTCTCTCGCTCGCATTCTCTTTATCTCTCATTCACTCTCTATAAAGGAGAGGAAGTGGCCTCCCCCGCTGCCAAAGAGGCCTCCAAAGGGGCGTGGCGGCGTGATGCGGGAGCGCTCTCTGGACCTGCAGGACCGCCAGCGTCAGGAGGCACGGCGCCGCCTCATGGCAGCTAAGCGGGCGGCTTCCTTCAGACAGAACTCAGCCACAGAGCGGGCGGACAGCATCGAGATCTACATCCCCGAGGCCCAGACCCGCCTTTGAGGTCCAAGCATTTACCCCTCTAGCCTGACCCTGAGCTCTGCCCCCTTCCGGCCCCCATATCCCAGACCCAGCCAGTGGGTGTCACCCAGACTCCTTCCTCCCTCTTTCTTGTCGTCTGTGTCTCTCACTTTCACTTCTTACTGTTTCTCTCCATCTATTGCCCTTCTTCTGATGTCCTCTCCCCTTTAAGACGGAGGTAATATTCACCACCCCTCCACCCCATTATAATGAGCTGCTACTACAACCTCCCCTTTAACCGAACTGATCCACCATCACAATTATATTTGGCTAATTACAAGCAAAATGATTATTTTCTATACTGTAACAAATTCTCTTGTTGGAAATGTATTCATCCCCCCCAAGAGCTTTCGCATTGCCATCATGTATTATGAGCCTCTGGGTAAAGTAAGGGTAATATCAGTATTTTCCCACCGTGTTCAAAAGGAATCACAAAGTGCAACTTTTCTATGGAGAATCTCACCAGCATCAGTGGTCTTGGGCTAAATCACCCTGTGCGGAGACTACTACTCCCCAGTGGTAGCACAGAGGTGGTGATGACTCACTGTCAAGATAGAAGTCTGGAAATGTCTCCCCCATGTTTGTGGGTTGTCAGTCAAAGTGGGGGGAATATGTAGTGCGATTGATCAACACCTGCTATTGAAATACCTCAGTCTTGCAGTGGGCACTCTAGGGTAAAAACCATAGACATAGAATTCAAATCTATTTCTATGGGGTATATTCTATTTCTATGGTAAAGACCAAGGAGTAGTCATCACATCTGATATGGTCGCACAGCATCCTGGGTATAGTAGTTCCGTTGTTATTCTTGGGACGTACTCACACCAATTTACCAGGCTTGCTGCTGCAGCCACTGCCTAACATTGCTGAGACATGGGATGTGAAAAAGACATGCAGCAGTAACCCAGCTAGCACATTTAGTTCCTTGGAAGTTGTGGGACAGAAGTTTTTGGTTTCCAATTGATTCTGGGAACAAAGCCATAAGTTTCCTGATCGGTAAAACTGAACGTTTTTAAAACGTTCTGGGAATGTACATTTTTAGGTTGCACGGCGGTTCTGAGAACCTTTTACTACGGTTCCCTGAAAGTTTTCCTGGGAGGTTTTATTAACGTTCTGAGAACGGAAATTATAGGTTATTTGAAGGTGATCAAATAACGCTCTGAGAACATTCTCTAAATGTTGTGAATGTTTGGAACTAAATATTAAGGTTATTTTGAGGTTTTTGAATCACTTAAAACGTTCACTGAACACTTCAATACGACTGCTAGCTTAGGTTGACTGTTTTGAACTCCAAGCAGAGATAGGACACACGGAAATGAATCATGCAAACACATGTATTTTTTTTATTCTGGCACAGCGTCAGTGAGATTCAAACCTATGATCTTCTGTTCTCTGTCCATGGAATTAGTTCACTGCGACAGCAGCATGGAGCTACAGTAGCATGCCATGTTTTTTAAACTCATACAAAGATGTTAATTTTAGTATATTCCAACGGACCCCATTTCAAAGGAAACTCATTAAGACCAGGGCGCCCAATTATTGGGGACAACACACCTCAACACACTTACGAAGAAAGAGGATAGAGAGAGTTTTGTTGACACTGAGAATAGATGTATAAGATTTGAAATAACATTATTATAATGTTCTTTGAACGCTACAATGTTTTTTTCTCGTGGTTCTTATGTAACATTTTCTCAATGTTCTTAAAACAATGGCTTTAAATAGAACCGTGAGGAAATCTGCAGAAAACTTTACACTAAAAGTACTGAAATTCCCACAGAACAACGTTGTTTCTTAACGTTCTCAGAACTATTTCAGAATATTCCCAATGTCAAACCAGTTGACGAACATACCTTTAACATGACACATTTTTCTGTTAAATGTAACCATGTTTGAACTTTTAGGAAACATTCTGTTAAAGTAATGAAATAACAAGAAAATAAAGTGTTTTTTGTCAAGTTCCTTAAATGTGTTGAGAAGGTTCCAAAGCCAAGCAACTATCCTGTACCATTCCCAGAAAGTTGTGGGAAGGTTGAATGCAAAATAACCATGGGACAACCACCCGGTCACCATGCTCTAAGAAACGTATGGTTCTCAGAACGTAATGTGCTAGCTGGGAAAGTACCTTAGGGCTGCATTTATGCATTTTCAGTTACGATAACGGCTTTGTCGTAAGGTTGAAACATGGTTATGATATGGGTTGTACAGTGCATTTATTCGTCTGATCCATGTTTCCATTGCAACACTATTGTAAAACACTTAAAGGGAAAAAATGTTTCAAATTTCATGAGAAAAAAAAAGTTGACTATGATATAATGCATTTTTGCACCTTATATATATACTATTCATGTTTGTATTTCCAAGGGAAATGTAGTAAATGACACTCACATGATATTGTTGCAGTTGAATTGCAAGGACAAAAAAATGGAACATTTGCTATTGAATATGTCTATGATGCTGTTCTATACACAGCATCAATCTGCACCTTGAGTTTTGTGTCCATCCCCTGATGTCCAGTACTATTGTAATGATAATAATGGTGATAAATAATGTAATCTATCACATATATACCCAATGACCAACATCACAAACTACATTGAACTTGAATTGTATCATAGTGGACGCTGTGAAAGAATGACTGTCGATGGGGTGGAGAGAGCAGTGCCCCAACAGACAGATGACTTATACCTATTAGAGACCACATCACACACATTCTATCCCATCCGGCACACAACAATCAAGTATTTTTTACAGAAGTAGTGTGGGACAGACAGGTGCAAATGTCACTTTAACACTATCCAGTTACTAGTAAATGGTGCTGCTTTTTACCTGAAACGGTTGTCCTTTACCCAGTCCTATGTGCACGCACACACACACACACACACACACACACACTCAAGGACTTTTTAATAACAGAGATTTACTAAAATGGTGCCCATAGCATCTGCAATTAAAGATGGTGGCTATTGACTTGCGGGAAGAAAGAAAAAAACATATTTGCAAAATGTCTATTTGCATTGTTCATTTTTGCTTAAAAGTTGTTTATTGACAATACGTACGATGAGGTATTTCTACTCCCTATCTTGCCATGAGCTAAGAGGGTTGCTCTAATAGTAGCCGTAGTCAAAGGTCTAGGGAATTCTAGTGAGAGAGAGAGCAAGGCATTTACATTTTTCTGACGTTACTCCGTTGCTTTGGCGGTGCTCGGCAACACCACACTTGGAGCTTATTGTTTCAATAAACTGTATATTTCCTTCAAAAAATGAAACTGTACTTATACTAGATGACATGATATACTGGCATTTGCGTTGTACTGCGTGTCATTGATATAGTATTTCCATTTACCCATATGAACAGTAGATTGGATTTTTTTAGTATAATTCATTTATTCCCATATACTTGTTATGTTAGGGTTGTAAGCTTCTAGCACCAGTGGTCGACTAGGATTTTTCAATAGAATGTGATGCAAAAACAGGGTGAGCTGTTATATATCCACATAGCCTAGATTGAGACCATTTTTAATTGCGACCTTTTGAAAGGGCAACACACAGTAAGCAACAGTTCAGTTGGTCAGATACGTTGCCAGATATTTTGCCAAAAAAGGGTGGAAAGTAGTTGAATAAACTGGGACTTTCCTCATTCCTCTATAGCTTCTGGTAAACCACTCAACGTCTCCAATTTCATTTCCTGACATCGGTCTCTCTCTCTGCTGTGAACCTCAATGAAACCGTTACGTACCAGACGGCCTTAAACACATCGAAAGCAAAATCATATACGAATGTAGAGTCACTGACAATGCAACAACAACAAAAAGGGTCATAGGAGATGTGTAGGTGCTGTGTAAAAGCAAACAGTACAGTATTGTGATTCTATGTGGACACAAAGTCCATGTCTGGTCTAAGTGAGGTAACAACAGAAAGTGAGAGACATTGATAGCTTAATGAAAAACAGAGGTTCCCGTTAGATTAGAGTATGATCGTTGAAATGATGTCACTTTCACACCCGTGGTGGTCTCATCTGAAAGATTCATAACCACAGGGTCAACAACTGCTGCTATAGTAACGTACTCGTAACTATTCACCACAGTTACCAATTTGCACACTGATACATAAACACCAAATTTCAAGATTATATTAAACATGATAGATTGGCCAAGGCAAATAGTTCATGGATCTTCACGTTCTTCTTTCCCCTTTATCGTTTCCTAGTCTTTAGTTATTCATATTGTGTGATATTATAATGTATGGCCCTCTACATTAGGTGCATAAATTGAGACCGCAATTTTTTTTGTCGTCGTAGAAAGTGAATTGCCCTTTCTCCAATCTCAAACATACTCTATTATCATGTTTGTCCCATACCGTATACCTTCCCATGATCTAAGGAGGGTTTGCAAGTTTGGCAACTACGTACGATGGGGGAAAAAATCCTTAGGTGCCTTAAAATCAGACTTACAAGAATCTATGAATGAATGTCTTAGTTTGAGGTCTTTGGTTGGAATACGATGCCATGCAGAGTGCTTGGCCATCTCTGGTTGTGTTGATTGAGTTGCAATGTCACCTCAAAGGGCTGTTAGGGAGGAAAGCTAGCTTGGTTTTTTTTTCATCCAAATGCCTTGATATTAGTAGTTTGGATTAGCATTGGATAATTTTGAATTGTTATACTGTTGTATGACTGCAGCACAAGTTGATAATTGAAGAGGATGCGATGATGTGAAAATTGAATTGATACATTTTGTGTGATTGTTTAAACTATGCTTTTGGTAAGATCTGTCATTGTTGGCATCCATTCATTCTCACAGGTAGAGATTGTTCCCATTAATCAGGGGGGGGGGGGGGACACATGTTACCTTTGGTGTAATCCTCAGGTTTGGTGATTCATATTTATTGGTACATGCCCCAGGTTTACGTTATGTCACCGGTATGCAAGTGTCTTCGTGATTGGTACACACTGTATATCATTTATCATCATGAAATCTTGTATGTTGATGGTCTTTGATTTATTTTGACCAACAGAAAGTGCAGCGTAGACATTTTTTATCAGAATCAAACTGAATCAATGCAACAGGAGCGAACATAGGTTATGTGTGTTTGCATTTGTGTGTGCCCTGCGTGTGTTTGTGTGTGTGTGTGTGAGTGTGTGTGTGGCTCGGAGGGGGATGGCAGAGAAAAACAACATCCCAGGGAGTATTTTTCCTTGCTATGATATCGTAACCTCGTCCCAGTTCTCAATGCTTTATGGCTTATTATCGTTACCACAAACTAGAGACTGACTAAACTTGACCTGCTAAAAAGTGCAATAGTGTTTCATACAACAGGCAGGCACACATACAGCTATTTACCTCAAGGTTTGAGAGTCAGTTACAGTGACATCACACGGCCACCACACGCCTGTGTCCTATGCAGTAGTCCTGCCAGCCTGCACCATGTCCCCATTTCTACAGACATTCCCTCTAACGCATGATGGCCCCAGTGGAAATGAATCTTTGTTTGCTGATCTTTATGGAAGTGGACATTGTCTTCAGAAGGTTGAAGAATTGAATTGTTGTGCACAGTTGAAATCTCAGTACGTTTCAGTCATCTTGATCTATCTTCAGAAACGTCGGTGTTTGCACACTTACTGGCCATCTTGATGGGTCATTCTGAAAGCAGCTTGATATTCTATTGAACCCACGGTACATCACCCTCATCTAATATGCAGTATGTCCATGATGAATTGCTTTCCTGATTGCATTTTAATGATTGGAAATATCCTCCTTTTAATGCTCTTCAAGACTTAAACGCTAAACACACGTATAAACAGACATTTAGAATAACAAATTGCATCATATCAAAGTTCTTTGGTGTGATATTTTGTTCTGCAGCCCTTTTACGTGTGGAACTCTTTTAGGGGCTAAAACGTACAATGTTCCATGAGTGACATTTTTGCTACATCGTCTTGGGCACATGTGTTTGGTGGGCTGTTGTGCTATAAACCTCAAAGAAGTCAGTAAAGGTGCTGAAGTTAATTGAACTTGTTTTTTCTTGTTTTCTTTCTCAAGAATTACAGAAATTGGTTTATTCTGACAATCAGCGCACAAACACAGGTACGCGCGCACACACACACTACACAGCAGTAAGACAAAATGTCCTCGAGATGGCACCCTAAATTCTTTATTTTGAACAATTTGTCTTGAGGTATTTTGACACCAACACGATTTTCTATGGCCCTGTAAACTTTGCTTGAGTTTTTCTTTCAATTTTTTCCTTTTTTCCAGTGCAGTTGCACTCTAAGAATGTCTCTCTCTCTCCTCATAAAATATTTGATTCAATAAGGAGCACAGTGTTGTTCTTATCATTATCACTGATTTTGGCCACTGACCTTCCACAAAATACCATGGGCTCTTTCTTAATTTCCTTGAGGCAATGTTATTTTATTTTATTTTAAAAGGTTTGAGCGAATCAGAGCTGCTTTACATTGAAAACCACATGGACTGAATGTGCCCACTGCCCGTTTAGCAATAAGCTTCATTCAATGCATTGTGGCCTTTACATCACAATATCTACAGTATGGCCTTCTAATTTGACCTGCCACCCAAACACTTCATTCCTTAGTCCATGCCAATGGAGGGTTCTGCCTACAAGGTCTCCCATTCCCCTGCGATTACCTAGGCCTACATGTACAGTGCCTTTGGAAAGTATTCAGACCCCTTGACATTTTCCACATTTTGTTACATTACAGCCTTATTCTAAAATGTATTAAATTGTTTTTTCCACTCATCAAACTACACACAATACCCCATAATGACAAAGGAAAAACAGGTTTTCCAATTTTTTTTAGACTTGTCCAGAAGCCACTCCTGCTTTGTCTTGGCTGTGTGCTTAGGGTCTTTGTCCTGTTGGAAGGTGAACCTTCGCCCCAGTCTGAGGTCCTGAGCGCTCTAGAGCAGGTTTTCATCAAGGATCTCTCTGTACTTTGCTCCGTTCATCTTTGCCTCGATTCTGACTAGTCTCCCAGTCCCTGCTGCTGAAAAACATCCCCACAGCATGATGCTGCCACCACCTTGCTTCACCGTAGGGATGTTGCCAGGTTTCCTCCAGGCGTGACGCTTGGCATTCAGGCCAAAGAGTTCAATCTTGGTTTCATCAGACCAGAGAATCTTGTTTCTCATGGTCTGAGACTCCTTTAGGTGCCTTTTGGCAAACTCCCAAGCGGGCTGTCATTTGCCTTTTACTGACGAATGGCTTCCGTCTGGTCACTCTACCATAATATTTGGTGGAGTGCTGCAGCGATTGTTGTACTTTTGGAAGGTCTCCCATCTCTGCAAAGGAACTCTGGAGCTCTGTCAGAGTGACCAACGGGTGACCAAAACCCTTCTCCCCAATTTCTCAGTTTGGCCGAGTGGCCAGCTCTAGGAAGAGTCTTGGTGGTTCCAAACTTCTTCCATTTAAGAGTGATTGAGGCCACTGTGTTCTTGGGGACCTTCAATGCTGCAGAAATGTTTTTGGTACCCTTCCCCAGATCTGTGCTTCGACACAATCCTGTCTTGGAGCTCTTCCGACAATTCCTTCGACCTCATGACCTGGTTTTTGCTTCGACATGCACTGTCAACTGTGGGACCTTATATAGACAGTTATGTGCCTTTCCAAATCATGTCCTATCAATTGAATTTACCACAGGTGGACTCCAATCAAGTAGTAGAAACATCTCCAAAAATGATAAATGGAAACAGGATGCAACTGAGCTCAATTTTGAATCTCATAGCAAAGGGTCTGAATACTTATGTTAAGGTATTTCATTTTTTTTATATATATACATTTTCCTAAATTTCAAAAAGTCTGTTTTCGCTTTGTAATTATGGGGTATTATGTTTACATTACTAAGACTTGTTTTTATTTAAACCATTTTAGAATAAGGCTGTAACGTAACAAAATGTGGAAAAAGTGAAGGGGTCTGAATACTTTCTGAAGGCACTGTACCTCAACTATATGGACATTCGGGTCAGATGTGCATTCATTGTTCACATTGACAGTCGTTGTGTTTTTAGCCTTTAAAAGCCAATACAACTTTCCCAGGGAAAAGAAAGGGCACCCTTTACCTGTGCAATTTTTTATTTTTGCTAAATGTTTTGCGAGGGGAGATAGCTTTCACTGTATGTTTACCTATGGTAAAGAATTTATTGTTTTGTGGGTATATTTAATAAATGGCCTCTCATGGGTTTTGGAATGTAACATGGAAGAAAGAGTCTGATTGGATAAAGGTAGATGTTTAGCTTAAACTATTTTGAATTGTTAGATATCACATCAATAATAAGGATGAATATAATGCCAAATATTCATTATTTGTACAGAAATATACATATATAAATATATAAATTCATGCCTAATTTAAACTATTTTCCGCTCTTGAGTCGACCATGTTTTTGTTGTTTGAACTTTCCTTTGTCTGGGTTTTTTTTTACAAGGACTTAAGACAGCATGCATGATAGTGAAATGTATGTATGAATGTACTATCTGATGTTTCATTGCTGTTCAGTATTGCAGCATTCTACAGATTGTTTTGTATTTGACTAATTTGCTGTTTAAGTTACTATTTCAATTTAAATTATATATTTGATTATCTGAAATGATTGTTAACCTTTCTTTTCTAAATAAGAGTTTTTGAACTCTTGATTTGATTTGATTATTTTCCTGCGTTATCAATGTGCTTCAGTATTTTTACGCTATAACTTATCAATCTGACTCTTTGAATTAAGTATTGCTAATGACCATCTTTTGTAAATAGTTCTGCAAATAAACATTTTTGGAAGAAAACTGCTTCTGTTTTTTTTGGGAGAGAAAGTATTTTAATATTTCCATCCATGTATAATTTTAGAGAGAAAAGCAACATGTCTGTGTTATGATGAGAAGAAACAATGCATATTAAGGTGGATAGTCTCTTAACTTCATTGAAGTTATTATTCTATCCGCCATTTTTTTTAAGCCGCCATAACCTGTTCTTTCAGCCAATGTGAAATCCAACTGTGTTGACCGGAGGGGTGTAGCTCCGAGACGAGAAACATCTCAGCTTGGTATTTGCTCAGGTTCATGTTCAACCTTTACAGACCATCAAAACACTAAACCTTCCATTGACCTCATTTTAGACAGCATTACCTTTCAGGGTAAAACTTTACTTGAATAGGGTATAGATCCGTAACGTTTACAACATCGCTATGAGTGTTGTCCCTCAGCATTGAATTTGTTGAAATGTAACGTAAATGTGACCATATTGTTCATCTTTCAGTCCCCTACAAGTATTGCATATTTGTGTCTGGTGAAGCCTATTTATCGGTGATTCCTAATCTTTCTAGCATGCCTCTTGGCAACATGAGCAAATCAATGTAGAGCATTTTGCAAGGTAACATTGTAGCGGCAGACTCATTTGTATCAACATGCCAGCAAGACCAAACAATGTTTCAATGGCAAAAGGAGGGGAAATAAATGTAAATATAAAAAAATATATATGGAGTTATTTTCATGAAATGAACACAGTGCTTCACTTGACATACAGTGATGGTTTAAAAATGCAAGGAGGAAAATGTTATGGAAATAACCATGCTGAAAGGCATTACACAGAAGCCAGAGTGTCTGCTTGTTTTTGCTCCTTCCAATAAAAAAAGTTCTGATTTAAAAACAGACAACCTCTCTTTCACACCCTTTCATTGTCTTTAACGTGGACACTTGCCATGGCCACCGCTCACGACGCGTTTGTTTAAACAAAGAGTAATTCACTAATTAGCAAGGAACTCTCCTCACCTGGTTGTCTAGGTCTTAATCGAAAGGGAAAACCAAAGACCAGCAGACACTAGGCCCTCCATGGAATGAGTTTGACAACCCTGGCTACGGGAGCAGGTTAGCGTCTTTCGGCATGAATCTTTTTCTGCAGGCAGCTCTGCAGGGTGGTCACTAGCTGCCAAAGTCACAATAGCCCCCAACGGTCTCCATGGTAACGGTTAAAGGGCATACTCCTGCCTTCCTGCATCTGAAAGACCATTGTGAAACTGTGAATAAAGCAAGTCTACCCCACTTAAAGCAGTTAGCAAAATCCTAGAACAACATGTTTCAAATGCCCAACTGGCTACTCCTATGCAACCACATACAACACCTAATGCTAGAGATCTTTTGTGAGTTCTAGCATGTTTTGGGGTATTTTGATATTCACTTTCGAAGGTAAGTTTACACAAATAAAGTCACTTGATTAAGTGATACTGCCTCTAATGCCATGATAGACTTACGCAATACCACACACGGCATCTACTACCATCTGCTCTGAGTTGCTAACTTCTAAATCAAATCAAACATTATTAGTCACATACGCCGAATACCTACTTACGGTGAAATGCTTACTTACAAGCCCCTAAACAACAGTGCAGTTTCAAAAAAATACAGATAAGAATAAGTGATAAAAGTATCAAGTAATTAAAGAGCAACAGTAAAAAATAACAATATATACAGGGGGTTGCCGGCACAGAGTCAATGTGCGGGGGCACCGGTTAGTGGGGTACATGTAGGTAGAGTTAATCTCATGGTAGAGTGAGAGAATTGAGTAGTGTCATGTTTGTGGGTTGCCTTATCTGTCCGGGAGTAAAAGGGACCACAGCTGTTTCTAAAGATAAAAGCTCAAAAGGTTTCTGTCTGTAGTGTTCAAAGCAGCAGATTTGGTTGTGTTGCCAGCTCAGTAGCAGTAGGACTGAAACGGAACCGGCTAAGCCCTTTACAGACATTAATCCACAACACCGCACAGTCACACACTTTGAACATGTTGCAGCAAAGCTTACCGGTATATATCTAGAGCCGCACAAGGACAATATTTTGCTATTCCCACCACTTATTTCTACTGTACAGGATATATTGAATATTTTATATTGATATTTGAATGGGCTACTATAGACTACCAGCAAGGCACCCCCCAGTGCATACTGTCTGTCTCCCTTGTCAGAGGGTAGAGGCCTGTGTGGGGATTGGAGAGGAGCATTGGTCATGCTACTTGGGTTTCCGCTGTGGAGACTTGCATTTGGATATTTGGCTCAGAGTATTGGTGCATATAATGAAAATCCACCCCCGTGTCCCACAAGCCAGCTGTCTAAATTGCAATAAATCCAAATTCTTCAAAAAATTAAACATGGTTTGCCTATCTCCTGAGACTGTTCAATGACATGGAGGGTTTCTTAAAATATCTCAATAAGATGCGTCGAGACCGAGGCACGAACCGGCACTATGCTTCTACTGCAACAAATGTGTCAACGTCGGGAGTTAAACTCTTTTATTTGCGGTTTGAGGCATTCAGTTACCTTACCCGTAAAAAACAATGTGGTCATTCTCATATAAAAAAACATTAGATAAAATATCGAATTTGGCCTTTAGTATTATAGCCCATAGAAAGGCATTGAATAACACAATCATAAATGGCAACAAAAAAAGAAGACTGGTGATATAAGAAAGCTCAGGAAATATTTACAGTTGAAGTCGGAAGTTCACATACACTTAGGTTGGAGTCATTAAAACTTGTTTTTCAACCACTCCACAAATTTCTTGTTAACAAACTCTAGTTTTGGCAAGTCGGTTAAACATCTACTTTGTGCACGACACAAGTCATTTTTCCAACAATTGTATACAAACAGATTATTTCACTTATAATTCACTGTATCACAATTCCAGTGGGTCAGAAGTTTACATGCACTAAGTTGACTGTGCCTTTAAACAGTTTGGAAAATTCCAGATAATTATGTCATGGCTTTAGAAGCTTTTGATTGGCTAAATGACATCATTTGATTCAATAGGAGGTGTACCTGTGGATGTATTTCAAGGCCTACCTTCAAACTCAGTGTCTCTTTGCTTGACATCATGGGAAAATGAAAATAAATCAGCCAAGACCTCAGGCAGACAATTGTAGACCTCTACAAGTCTGGTTCATCCTTGGGAGCAATTTCCAAACGCCTGAAGGTACCAAGTTCACCTGTACAAACAATAGTACGCAAGTATAAACACCATGGGACCACACAGCCGTCATACCGCTCAGGACGGAGACGCGTTCTGTCTCCCTAGAGATGAACGTACTTTGGTGCGAAATGTGCATATCAATCCCAGAACAACAGCAAAGGACCTTGTGAAGATGCTGTAGGAAACAAGTACAAAAGTATCTATTGCCATAGTAAAATGAGTCCAATATCGACGTAACTTGAAAGGCCGCTCAGCAAGGAAGAAGCCACTGCTCCAAAACCGCCATAAAAAAGCCAGACTAAGTTTTGCAACTGCTCATGGGGACAAAGATCGTACTTTTTGGAGAAATGTCCTCTGGTCTGATGAAACAAAAATAGAACTGTTTGGCCATAATGACCATCATTATTTTTGGAGGATAAAGGGGGAGGCTTGCAAGCCGAAGACCACCATCTCAACCGTGAAGCACGGGGTGGCAGTATCATGTTGTGGGGGTGCTGCAGGAGAGACTGGTGCACTTCAGAAAATAGATGGCATCATGAGAGGGAAAATTATGTGGATATATTGAAGCAACATCTTAACTTCAGTCAGGAAGTTAAAGCTTGGTCGCAAATGGGTCTTCCAAATGGACAATGACCCCAAGCATACTTCCAATGTTGTGGAAGAATGGCTTAAGGACAACAAAGTGAAAGTATTGGAGTGGCCACCACAAAGCCCTGACCTCAATTTGTGGGCAGAACTGAAAAAGCGTGTGCGAGCAAGGAGGCCTACAAACCTGACTCAGTTACACCAGCTCTGTCAGGAGAAATGGCCAAAATTCACCCAGCTTGTGGAAGGCTACCCAAAACGTTTGACCCAAGTTAAACATTTTAAAGGCAATGCTCCCAAATACTAATTGAGTGTATGTCAACTTCTGACCCACTGGGAATGTGTTGAAAGAAATAAAACCTGAAATAAATAATTCTTTCTACTGTTATTCTGACATTTCACATTCTTAAAATAAAGTGGTGATCCTAACTGACCTAAAACAGGGAAATTTTACTACAATAAATGTCAGGAATTGTGAAAAACTGAGTTTAAATGTATTTGGCTAAGGTGTATGTACATTTTAGACTTCAACTGTATGTGCATATATATTTTTTATGCATATATAACCCTGTATTTTTGTTGGCACAAACTACCTCCATACTTCCATTTGTTTGTATGGGTTACCTTCAGAAGAGTCCCATGACACTTCTGGCGTTACAGACGTTTAAGTGAGAAGACAGATTTTGGGATGTCTCATGGTCTGACAAACACCGTTGTAGCTCAACCAGATTGCGCCGCAGATGCAGAAGGCCGACATAAGCGGATGCAGTGAATTACACAACAGTAGTGGGCTTGATTACTAACAACGACAAAACAGCCTACAGGGAGGAGGTGAGGGCACTCAGAGTGTGGTTTCAGGAAAACAACTTCTCACTCAACGTCAACAAAACAAAGGAGATGACTGGACTTCAGGAAACAGCAGAGGGAGCACCCCTCTATCCACATCGACGGGACATTAGTGGAGAAGCTGGAAAGTTTTAAGATCCTCTGCGTACACATCACGGACAAACTGAAATAGTTCACCCACACAGATAGTGTGGTGAAGAAGGCGCAACAACGCCTCTTCAACCTCAGGAGGCTGAATAAATTTGTCTGGTCACCTAAAACCCTCAAACTTTTACAGATGCACAATTGAGAGCATCGGGCTGTATAACTGCCTGGTATGGCAACTGCACCACCCTCAACTGCAAGGCTCTCCAGAGGATGGTGCGGTCTGCACAACACATCACCGGGGGCAAACTACCTGCCCTCCAGGACACCTACAGCACCGGATGTCACAGGAAGGGCAAAAAGATCAACAAGGACAACAAACACCCGAGCCACTGCATGATCACCCCGCTACCATTCAGATGGCGAGATCAGTACAGGTGCATCAAAGCTGGGACCGAGAGACTGAAAAACAGCTTCTATCTCAAAGCCATCAGAATGTTTAACAGCCATCACTAACACAGTGAGGCTGCTGCCTACATACAGACTCAAATCATTGGCCACTTTAATAAATGGATCACTAGTCACCTTAAATAATGCCACTTTAAAAATGGTTACATGTCCTACATTACTCATCTCATATATACAGTTTATACTGTATTTTATACATCTATTGCATCTTACCTATGGCACTCGGCCATCGCTCATCCATATATTTATATGTACATATTCCTATTCCATCCCTTTACATTTGTGTGTATAAGGTAGTTGTTGTGAAACTGTTAGATTACTTGTTAGATATTACTGCACTGTAGGAACTAGAAGCACAAGCATTTTGCTACACTCGCAGTAACATCTGCTAACCATGTGTATGTGACCAATAACATTTGACGCAGCCCATGCAAGAAACTGATATCTCTAGCCCAAACTGACAGGTGGGGATTGTTTTGTTATTTAGATTGACCCACGGGTGTGTCAATAGACTCTTAAGGATTTTTAATTGTTGGCTGTGGTTGCAGCTTTCGGCATCAAAAGAATCTCGATAAAGATATCTATGACAAATTAATTAATAAAGAACAATGTGAAGTGAAGGAAAAACTGGGGGATTGAATGCAGACTGTAAACTGATCTGGGGCTCACATGATAGGATTAAATCTCCATCTTGTGTTAAGAGTGGAGGTCAGAACTCTAGCTTCTCACTCACATCTTTGGTTGCCTGGGAGATAATATCAACAGAGCCCTGGCCTATTTGTGAACTATTCTGTTCAGGTGTCTAACCGAGACTCAAGAATGCAGTAAATGAGCTGAATGGATGTGTCTTTTGTCAGCACGAGGAGGGTGTGCTGAGTCAGTACCAACCCAGGAGGAGCGAAAGTTGAGGGGTGACTTTTAATTGTTGATATTCCATAGTTGTTCAATGCAAATAGTTTCTGTACTAGTTGAATAGTTTGTTACACTCCTGAGAGTGATCATATAACAGACAGTAGGAAAAGAAAAGTAGGAGAGAAAACAGTTGGAAAGTGGGGGAGGGAGAGAGAGAGAGAGAGAGAGAGAGAGAGAGAGAGAGAGAGAGAGAGAGGAGGAAATGAGAGCTGTTCCATTTCTGACTAGATATGGTCCCAGAACAACAGATGCAGCAGTAGGTCTGCTTTCTATTTATGCTCTGAGGTGTGTAGGCAAAATCTGTGCAGAGGTAAATAGCCTATACAACCTTCCTGCTGAGGTACATGCAGAATTATCAAAATTATATGACCTCATTCAACATGAGCCACTGATTGTCTGACCTGATGTCTGCGGTCATGTCTCCTCCAAATGAATTATCGATGCCCTCGGGCATTTCATCAAAATAGGTTTACCTCAGTCGGTTCTCAGGGAAATTCTGCCCTCTATAACTCCCATGAAATACTATATCATTCGATTAGTCCAAACCCACCTCCATTTTCTACCTCAGGCAGTATGTGGGGAATTAACTGGCCTTGATTCACAGAGCAGCTGAGCAACCTTTTGCAAGAGGAAATCTCCCTATGCTGATGGAATGTGCTAGTCCTGTCTGAATGCTTTACCTCACTGGAGAGAGATTCTTCCTGATTGGCGTATTGTTGTCATAAATCTCTGTGTCTTTCTGTTCTGGGGCCATCTCCACCAAAGGAAAACAAAGTACTGTGTCACTTCTGTCACCTCAGTGCATAGAGATGTGACCTGTCGACACACAGTGCAGTGACATCGTGACCTCAAGTGACAGGGTGACAGGGGGATTTCAGTGACAGAATGACACACATCCTAGCTGTTCCCTTTTGAACAAAATAAACACACATCTGTACAAGACGGCCCTCAGGGTCTTTGTCAGGGTGACAGTGGGATCTGTGGTTTTACTAATGAGCGGTCTATTTTGACTCATGCTGTTATGAACACTTAAGGACGGGGATATACAAATATGCCAACAGCAAAACTATATTCAAAACACTCAACCATTTTTGGGGGAATGATTTAATGAAATGTGCCAGTGACATGGGATCACCTGGAGAGACCAGTCAAAGTGTGCACACTGCCTTACACAAGCATACGCACGCATGCGCGTGCACACACACACACACACACACACACACACACACACACACACACACACACACACACACACAGACACACACACAGATGCTGTTTCGGTACCTTGACAGATTCCACGGGAGCCACAGCACATACTACATATCTGCGATGATGCTCACAAAGAGGGCTGCGTGGTGAGCTCTCCTGGATCTCCCAACATCAATTGTACAATCAATTATACCCTCACTGAGGGCTTACACTGAACATCTCTGTGATCTGCCACTTAAGGGTGCCCTGTGAAGCCTAATTCCCAACCACAAACACGCACACGCACACGCACACACACACGCACACGCACACACACACACACACACACACACACACACACACACACACACACACACACACACACACACACACATTTTCTAAATATTGGGCACAAGTGTTTCCTAGGCTGGTTGCTAAATACATCAAGCTAGAGAGAGCTCATTCAGCTATGATTTGCATAATCTTAAGAACTTTATTCTGCTGACAAGCCACACAATTCTGCCAAGAATGCATTATGAAGGACCTCCTCTGTTTACTTACTACATGTCCAAACTAGCATTTAACTGGTTCTCAAGACATTGACATCAAGAGATTTGATTGGCCTTGTGTATAAACATCCTTCCCTCAACCAGTCCGCAAATTCAATTCCCATCCATCTACAGTGCTGCTGCTGCTGACTCAAAATCCATCAATTAGCCAATTAGGCTATTTTCAGGATAGGCACAGTCATTAATATCTGGCTGCTGTCTGTGAACATTGATCAGCACATACTTTGTAATGATGAAGAGTGACAATATAGGATTTATTGAGAGTGTTCTCATGTTTTATAAGTTTGGGTAACTGTTGTCTTATTGATCTGGGGAAAGATTCTCAGAATAATGAAAAACGAGGGCTCCCAACTAGAACAGAAATGTTCCCGGAACATTCCCTAAAAGTTCTCCTTTGGTTATTTGAAAAATAACTTTCCCGCAGAGTTCTGGGAATGTTGCTCTGTCACTTGCGGTTCTGGGAATGTTTTCTAGGAAGAATTGCTTGAGCTTTACAGAATGGTGATGTTGTTCATCATGAAGAGAAACAGAAGGCAACATGTTCTTAAGTCCTGCGTATCCTTCTGCTTTCAGCCAGACACAAAAACTAAAGGCCAGACAATAGAATTTAACTCAATAAAGGGTTTCTTCATATAAGCAGAATTACAGTTAGGCGTATCAGAGTGTATAAACATTACAAAGTCTTCCAACGGGACATCTGTCATTTCCTATAAGTAACATTTGACTAAGATCACTTTAAATCCGTTGAGGTTATTACACTCTATCCTGTCTTCTTCTTTGATGCTCTTTTGGTTGTCATCGTTTTATTTAGTGCCAAAACATGGGAGTGTTTAGCTTCTTTGGCCCTCAAGGGACATTTGCAGAAATAATTATCTGTGAAAAGCATATTTACATTCATCTGTATGGTAGAAATCCGTCAGTGACTATTTTTTTCTACCACCTGCATCTAACGGGAGGCGTAGGGTTAACATGATTCACAAATCCTAGCAAAAATGCCTGGACACCCAATATCAACCCAGAGCACTTTGTTTGTGTTTTACTGTTGGAAAGAAATACTTGCAAGCAGCACTATACCCTTACAGTAAATCAAGGTTTGGTTGGAATGTTTCTCTTACAGTAGATCATTATTGTCAAGGTCAGAGCTCTCAGAAGCTGTAGTGAGGTGGCTTGGGTTTTCCTTTTTCCACCAGCCTGGCCTCTGACATACTAAATGTTAACCTGTGACACCAACTCAAATTAGTATGATGTGTTACATAAGACAGATTTGCTACTTCAGTCAAAAAAAACAAAAGGAGGGAGTTTGGTCAGGGAGGATTGGTGGACCGTATTATGCGACTGTCACTAACAACCTGAGCATTTAAGCTAATTAGCGACTTTGCAACTACTCACTACTTTTCAGCTACTTTGCAACTACTTAGCATGTTAGCTAACCCTTCCTCTAACTCTAACCTTAACCCCTAACCCTAACTCCTAACCTTAAACTTAACCTTAACCCTAACCCTAACCTTAACCCTCACCACTAGCCTTGCTAACATTAGCCACAGGAAAGTGGAATGCATAACATATCATGCGTATAGAAAATTCGTAATAAATTGTACAGATTGCAATTCGTAACATATTGTACAAAATGGATGCTGAACATCTACAGATGAATACATACCATACGAAACATAACATGACATACTAAATGATTTACATCTATCCCTGAGTCTAGGTTGCAGCTCTCTTTAGTGACCTTGGGCACTCCTTATTAATCTCCCCCCTACTGCCTCTGAACAAAATGTCTAATGTGGTCTATTTAAGTTTTCCTCTGTCCATTTTGACTGTGATTTAAATGAATGAACTCTTTTATTTATTTGAGCAGTGTTAACAAGCCCCTCTGCCTGTGTGTATACAACCCACGGAGAGCATTGTGAGTAATGTAACTTCAGGCCTACAGTACCGGTCAAAAGTTTGGACACACCTACTCATTCAAGGGTTTTTCTTAGTTTTTTACTATTTTCTACATTGTAGAGTAATAGTGAAGACATGAAATAGCACATATGGAATCATGTAGTAACCAAAAAAGTGTTAAACAAATCAAAATAGATGTTATATTTGAGATTCTTTAAAGTAGCCACCATTTGCCTTGATGACAGCGTTGCACAATATTGGGATTCTCTCAACAAGCTTCATGAGGTAATCAAACAATTTCAAGAACTTTGAAAGTTTCTTCAAGTGCAGTCGCAAAAACCATCAAACGCTACGATGAAACTGGCTCTCATGAGGACCGCCACAAGAAAAGTAGAGGATATGTTCATTAGAGTTAACTGCACCTCAGATTGCAGCCTCACAGAGTTCAAGTAACACATCTCAACATCAACTGTTCAGAGGAAACTGCATGAATCAGGCATTCATGGTAGAATTGCTGCAAAGAAACAACTACTAAAGGACACACATAAGAAAAAGAGACTTGCTTGCGCCAAGAAACACGATCAATGGACATTAGACCAGTGGAAATCTGTCTTTTGGTCTGATGAGTCCAAATTTGAGATTTTTGGACGATTTTTGGACGATTATTCTACAATGTAGAAAATAGTACAAATTAAGAAAAACCCTTCAATGAGTAGGTGTGTCCAAACTTTTGACTGGTGCTGTATGTCACCGTGGAGCAGTGGCGGTCAGTGCCGTTTAAGATGAGGGAGGATGATTTTTTTCTATTACAGCATATTGGTCGTGTTCCATTCACCCAGTTCAATGTAACAGCGATAGGTTAAGGCTACTACATGATACTCAAATTTTCCCTAGACCTATCATGAGGTTGCTTCAAGCTAGCCTATGAACGAAAGTTTACAGCGTAGGTGCACACAGGTTGAGAGACAAATTTGAGGCTACAGACAGTGACACATGGACAGACAATGACATTCAATACTGCCTTGACTCTTTCCAGGTATGTTTATCCCCGTTTTTTTCCGTTTGCTTCTGTTTTTCAACAGAATCTGCTAAATTAATACACCGTAAAAAATAGTTCACTTTCATAGCAGCCACGTTGTATTCCTTCTATGCGCTCTCCTCCTCTCACATTTCGCTTGTGGACTTCAATGCACAACACATCAGCTGTATGTGACCAGGCGAAAAAAACTTTCCAAGCCAAAACATATCATAACCACTACACACAGCCTACATTGTTGTCACCATATTAGCTAAAGTAACATCATAGTCAGCATACCTAATAGAACTAATGTGTTAGTAAACCCGCTGCAATCATGCAATAACGTTAGTGTACAGTCAATGAGCAGTTACACCTGTGGGCCAAGGTGGCAATAAATGTGTAAAACCAAAAGCTTACCTTGACTTGGAAGAGTTCCAGTGTTGTGTTGGATAGTCATAGCCAGCTCGCTAACATAGCATCCCTCTGTTTGAGCAGGGTGTTTCAGTAGGCTAAACTAGCTACCTGAATTTGCTAGCTAAGTAAGTGAAACTGAAAGTGAAAAAAATGACAAAATCTCTCTCTATATATATCTCTCTTGCTTCTCCTTCATTTTGGAGAAAATTAATTTGTTCAAAACTGTTAAACTATTGTCTTTCTCTCTTTGCGTCAACTACTCACCACATTTTATACACTGCAGTGTTAGCTAGCTCTAGCTTTTGCTTTCAGTACTAGATCAATACTCTGATCCTTTAATTGGGTGGACCAAGAAACATGATCAATGGACATTAGACCAGTGGAAATCTGTCTTTTGGTCTGATGAGTCCAAATTTGAGATTTTTGGACGATTTTTGATTCATGCTGCAAGAGCTCTGATAGGCTGGAGGACGTCCTCCGGAAGTTGTCATAATTACTGTGTAAGTCTATGGAAGGGTGTGAGAACCATAACCCTCCTAAGTTTTGTATTGAAGTCAGAGGAGGACGGAAGCAGCTGTCCTCCGGCTACACCATTGTGCTACCATACAGAGTGCTGTTGAGGCTACAGTAGACCTTCTTTGCAAAATAGTGTGTTTTAATCAATTGCTTGGTGACGTGATTTTATTTAGTATAGTTTTTTTCTAAAAGGGATAACTTTTTAAATGTTTTACTATTCACATTTTTATGAAATTCACTGAGGAGAATGGTCCTTCCTCCTCTGAGGATCCTCCACTGCTGTGAAGAGATGGACACTTAGTTTCCCTCAAATAACTCCTGCATCTCTCAGTTTGTTTTTATTGCAATGTCATTTCATAATCCACAACCACCAAATTCTACTTGGTAGGTCACCATCAAAATATTTCTGATAACAAAAAGTGTCATCCGGTTGCTGTCATGCAGTAGCTTACCTTATGCACTTGGAAAGACTTGATGACTGTTTTCCATTGTGTAAACTGTGCTGTGTCTTCTATCTTGTTTCCAGTGGATTCATTCCTTTGTTGATAACACTTTGTGACAATAGATAACAATTACAAGCTGCTATCCCCATGCTGTTTTGCACAACCATGTGGTTCAGTCACAATTAAAGGAAGTAAGCAGAGAGGCAGGGTTGGCGTCATGCAGTATACTCTCTGTTTGTTTTGATTGGTTTCCAGGGCTATAAGAGCAGAGTAAATGGCCTACTGGAATGAGGAGGCCTGTGCACACAAAGATGTACAAACTGTCCAATTTTTGTGACTGAGTGGCATCAGTGGGTACAGCACAACAACACGCCATGTTACAACATAAGAAAGTTCTTCCAGAACGTGTCAAAAGTTCAAGAATGTCTCATTGACCGTTGCCCAAACAAAACACCACGTGAGTGCTACAAAAGCTAGAACGTTTGTTGATTATTTTAACTGTTGAGTAGGTCGTGTCTCACCTATAATGTAATTCCATTAGTGGGTGATTGCGATGAGCTTTCTTTCCACATGGCCCCGGAACCAATGATTCTGGTGGCCTGAGACACCACAAGGCTACAGAGCAGGGATGCATCAGCTAAACACAGGAAGTCAGCTGGCCAGAAAGACAGCTGCAGAGGAAGTGAGTGTGCTTTAAAAGTAAAGTCTTCCCCTTCCCATTACCTGTTACTCTATGAGCCGTGTGGCAACAGCTGAGGACAACATACACTGTTGATGTCACTGACACAGTCAATACACTATCACTAATAGACAGTACCATCTTTGTTTCTGTCTAGCCTTTTCCCTGCTTTGATCCACGGCAGGTTAATTATGTTTGGCCGTGAAATTGTACTCTATGTTGAAAGTAGCTCAGATGCTATTTGTTGGCTTTCACCTCAAAAGTGTAGGGCCATTAAGCCACAATCTGTCTCTCTCAATCCTGCTATTTTATCATCAGAGCGGTCGGTCCTCTTGTATGATGCGTAGACAGGTTTTGGAACCAAATTGCATCAAAGCATTACCCAAGAGGATATTAGTGGGTGACGGTATAGTTACTTCACTGTAACATTTCAGATTATCTCAGTATGACTCAACATCAGCTCAGATTAACGTGTCTTTAAGATACACATTCTCAAAAGATATTGTGACGCAAATGACAAAGAAGCAGCATACACACAATTTGCTGCCCTAATATTGGTTGTCTCGTTCTGTGTGGTTGGTCACTGAGCCAGCTCAGGGGTAGGGAATGCATCAGGTCTATTAGGTCCTGCTAGTTGGCAACGGTTTCCTGCAATCACACACCAAGACCAGTTGGTAAGTGTTTTCTGTAATTACACATCTGCTCATCCACCCCTGAGATTTATATAATCACTGTGGAAAGAGCGACACATAGAAGGAAAGAGAGTCTAGCTAGCGCAGCTTGTAACAGTCATTTCAGAGTGTAAGGGTCATGGAGTAAAGGCTCAGCCATGCATAGGCAGATGTATTGATTGTGAGTAGGAGTAGGAGTATGTACATCCCAAATGGCACCCCATTCCCTACCTAGTGCACTACATTGGACCAAAGCCCTATTTTGGGCATGGTCAAAAGTAGTGCACTACATAAGGAATAGGGTGCCATTTGTGACGCACACATTGATTCGCAACAACTTTGTATCCTTCTGAGTTATTTTCTTCCTGGACACGTAGCGGATTCCTTCTTGGTTCTGCAGGCAATGAGTGAGTGGCGTGGGCATCTATTAAAGCCTCCAGAGCTGTAGATATGATTCTACCAAGATACTGTATATCTGGATTTGGGGTGATAGTACTTCAGGTGTCAGGAAGGCAGTAGCAAACAATAGCGACGCTAACTTAGCCATTCGCTATTCTAGCTGTGATTCTACTGGGACAGCTGGGAGCACATATTCCCCTGCAGGTGGCTGTGGCTGAGGCAGGGTAATGGTGATCTCATTAGGGTGGAAATATGAGGGAGAGAGGAACAACAGGAACAAACACTGGCCAATGGGGCTTCCTTCCTTTCTTTCAGTCTTCCACTCTGTTTTCTTCTCTCTTCTTCCCCTCCTCTGTGATCTGCTGGGGGGGTCCCCAGCCCTGGGGAAAGGAGCATGGAGAAATATTTCCAGATGAGATGTAATCGTCTCACTCATATTTACCCATGTGGAATGAGATACGGCAGCAGATTTCTGCACCGCACAATATGTCTTTGGAACACTTGGAATTCCTGGAAGGGCCTCCTTTAGAAAGCCCTTGAAGAAGTATCTGCCACAATGAATGTCTCGGTTGTTTCAAATTCTGGTTAAAAATCAGCGTGAATCTAGTAAAAAAAGCACCAACACATTCAATAGATCTCATCCTTTACCAGAGTGGGACTGCTGTACGATGACCCTCAATCATCCATTTAAGTATTGAACGTTCCTGTGACAAATATTTGTCTTGATGAGTAATGAACGTGGTTTCAGGGCCAGTGAGAGACACTTAACATACGTACACTGACCAATCCAAGCATCCCCTTTCTTCACATCGGAAATAGACCCACGCAAAGTCAATACACATTAGGGTTAGTCTTGTTCTGGCACTAGTGGGAAGAAGTTTGCTTATTAAAGAGGCAGATGTAAGCAGTCTGGTTTTAATGCGAAGCAGTGGAAGATATTGTAAGCAGGTGTGTGTGTGTGTGTGTGTGTGTGTGTGTGTGTGTGTGTGTGTGTGTGTGTGTGTGTGTGTGTGTGTGTGTGTGTGTGTGTGTGTGTGTGTGTGTGTGTGTGTGTGTGTGTGTGTGTGTGTGTGTGTGTGTGTGTGTGTGTGTGTGTGTGCGTGTTTTCAGTGTGTCCTGCCTTGGGCTGGGAAAGAGGATGGCTGATGAGGCCGAAAGCTATGTACTGGAGAAGCCTGCCTTCAATTCAGCAAATTAATGTAAGTTTGCTCGACTTCAACTTTCAGTTAACTGTTAGAGTCACTGTCATGTTTGTTGAGGCCGTTTACATCTGTTTTACTCTCTGAACATTTCTTATCTTCCATTTCCAGGTAGTCACATTACTTCACATAAGAACCACTTGAGGTGATTCTTCTAGCTAGATAGACTAGCAATTCTGCCTGCATTAGCAAGAAAGGAAATTCACTTGCAAACTCTTCAAATGGATGGCATCATGGAGAAGAGAATTGGGATTCATATTCATATTTCCAGCACAGTGTTTCTCTTTCAGGAGAGGTATATTTTAAATTAAAGCTCTCCTCTCCTCTGCTGCTATCTGTCAAACCTTTATGTGATAGTCATGAGCATGCATATCATAACAGTTCCTGCAACCATGTCTGCTTTGAAGCAGAGCCTTGAGAAACTCTTGCAGACAAATAATGAGTACATTTTGAGTTTTCTTTCCATTGGGAGGGTTATGACACTTGCCCTATGTAGTTCAAATCAAATCAAATTAATTTATATAGCCCTTCTTACATCAGCTGAGTGCTGTACAGAAACACAGCCTAAAACCCCAAACAGTAAGCAATGCAGGTGGAGAAGCACGGTGGCTAGGAAAAACTCCCTAGAAAGGCCAGAACCTAGGAAGAAACCTAGAGAGGAACCAGGCTATGAGGGGAGCCAGTCCTCTTCTGGCTGTGCCAGGTGGAGATTATAACAGAACATGGCCAAGATGTTCAAATGTTCATAAATGACCAGCATGGTCAAATAATAATAATCACAGTAGTTGTCGAGGGTGCAACAGGTCAGCATCTCAGGAGTAAATGTCAGTTGGCTTTTCATAGCCGATCATTGAGACTATCTCTACCGCTCCTGCTGTCTCTAGAGAGTTGAAAAGAGCAGGTCTGGGGCAGGTAGCACGTCCGGTGAACAGGTCAGAGTTCCATAGCCACAGGCAGAACAGTTGAAACTGGAGCAGAAGCACAGCCAGGTGGACTGGGGACAGCAAAGAGTCATCATGCCAGGTAGTCCTGAGGCATGGTCCTAGGGCTCAGGTCCTCCGAGAGAGAGAGAGAAAGAAAGAGAGAAAGAGAGAATTAGAGAGAGCATACTTAAATTCACACAGGACACCGGATAAGACAGGAGAAATACTCCAGATATAACAGACTAACCCTAGCCCCCCGACACATAAACTACTGCAGCATAAATACTGGAGGCTGAGACAAGAGGGGTCAGGAGACACTGTGGCCCCATCCGATGATACCCCCGGACAGGACCAAACAGGCAGGATATAACCACACGCACTTTGCCAAAGCACAGCCCCCACACCACTAGAGGGATATCAAACACCAACTTACCATCCTGAGACAAGAACGAGTACAGCCCACAAAGACCTCCGCCACGGCACAACCCAAGGGGGGGCGCCAACCCAGACAGGAAGACCATGTCAGTGACTCAACCCACTCAAGTGACGCACCCCCCCTAGGGATGGCATGGAAGAGCACCAGAGGCAGAGAATCCCAGTGGAGAGAGGGGAACCGGCCAGGTTGTGGTTGGCAACTATATAGTACATACTCTGCTTACGTCTACAGTACAGCATACTGTTTTTTTTTTTGCATGGTGTAGATATAAACTGCTGTTATGTCTAACTTCCTGTGTCACTCAGTGAATTTGCCTATGGCTTCATCGTCAGTACCGTGGGCTGTCCCTTGGGACCGGACAGTGAGTTCATTCACATCACTGTCTGCTGCTTGCTCTGGAAGATTCATTAGCGCTGATTAAAGCCTAATTAGGAAAAGATGCCTGCAGTTTATTTGTCCACAAGACTGGGAACCATACAGTGATGTAACTCAGTTTCCACTTGATGATTGATTATCATTAATAATGTTACGCCCACTTCAAACTTGTGATGTGTCTTTCTTGATGGGATTTTCTCAGCGTTCCATCTCAGATGTCCAAAGCAATGAGACATGCTGGTAGAGTTGCCACGGGGATTCATTAAAATACCTCTCTTTTCAGTGGGTTGCATGCATGATGACGATACCTTATTCTTCCTCCTGTCCAACCTTAAAGGGACAGTGCACCCATATTATAAAATGACGTATTGGTTCTCTTACTGTGTAAGCAGTCTATGGACAAGGTATGACAGCAATCCATGCTTTTGATTAGCTTCCCTGGCACAGTTTCCAAATGCATTTGTGGCACAAATCCCGTTCACGTCGTGGGACAGATATGAGCATTTTCCGTGCCTCATGTTCACATCATCTATCAGTGACTTTGTTGAGCTTCACAATCAATTTGAGATACTTTCAGGTGATTTGGGCATGATGTGCAAAAATTGCTAAGAACTCGAATGGGATGTGTACCACAAATGCTAAAACTTAGCATTTGGAAACAGCTAGTGAAGTAAATCCAAAGTATGGATTGTTGTCATACCTTGTCCACGGACTGCTTACAGAATAAGGAAACTAATGTGCCATTTTGTAATTTGAGTGAACTATCCTTTTAAGACATATCCACAGTTAATGATCAAGATCCTTTTTACGATAAAGAGCTGTAAAAAAAAAAATACCATTCTTTGATCTTGCATGCCAGGTAAGAACAATCCAGGTAAGCCTACAGACAAACTGACTGAATATACCAAGGGACTTATAGCTAAAACTACCCTCGAGATCTCACTCAAAGTTATTTCTCATGTACAAAACCCAGTGAAGCAAATAACATACAGCCTGGGACTAATCACATCCCTTGCATCTTCATTCTTATTCTCATTCCATCTTTTGCTTCATTATTATTACCTTCCGTCTACTGCAGTGGCCTATATATATCCTGCTCTGGAGTGGTCTCCTCCACGGAGAAGTATATACTGTATGTCCCTGGTAATGAGTCCTACTCCTTCTGGTCTGTGTACTGGATACTGAAATACACTAATGGAGCTGCGAGAAGAGGTCATCTTCATCCTGCCCACTCATATACAAAGAGAATTCGTAAATTAGGAATAAATGCCCCATAACAACAATTTATACTAGAATGGCGGTAGACTTATTAAGTATGCGTTTGTGACCTTTAGCTTGCTGCCCACTCTCCATCAGTGTGGCATCATAAAGCATGACAGAGAGTTTATAATATCTAATATCCATTTTTCACCAGCTCATCTCTGCTGTCAGAGTGAGGTCAGGCATCAGTGAACTACTGCAGGACTTTGTGTGTGTGTGTGTGTGTGTGTGTGTGTGTGTGTGTGTGTGTGTGTGTGTGTGTGTGTGTGTGTGTGCGTGCGTGCGTGTGTGCGTGCGTGTGTGCGTGCGTGTATGTTGACCTCCATTGGTCCCCATCTGCATGCTCCTTTATCTATCCCAGTGGTTCCCAACCTTTTTTGGTGCTGTGCCACCAATTTAATTTTGCTCTGACCGGAGTACCCCTGAAGTACCCACTCATGTGCATTTTACCAGTAGGCCTATGGTCTCATGGGTCTTCTCAAGTACCCCCTTTGAATTGGCAAAGTATCCCTAGGGGTCCTAGTACCCCTGGTTGGGAACCATTGATCTATCCTATCAGAGACTGTGGCCCGGCGAAACTGAGGTATGATCTTTCCTGTGGCCCTCCTCTCCCTCCTTTTTCTCGCCATTGTTTCTGAGCCGTTTAAAATGACCTTCTGCTTTCCTGTGCCAACAGCTATTTCTGATTAACTGTGCAGAGGGGAGGCTTTTCCCATGTGGTTATCTGGTCATGAGCCATGCACTCTCTCCTGAAGATAAGGCAGGGTCTATTAAAATAGACTCTCATTAAAGGGCCTGGGTGCTGGTTGGCGGTTGCTGGTTGTTCTACTTGCTATCAACATGGGGATCATTCAAGACACACTTCTGGGTTTGAGATGAAACAAGACATTTGGCAGAAGGAGAGTAGGAAAATGTAATAGCCCTTACCCCTTTATATTGTAGGCCTACTTCCTCTGGGATTGCAATACCACGGATCCATTTTATGTGCCTTCAATATTGAGTTGGATAATCTGGATATACAGTGCATTCGGAAAGTATTCAGACCTCTTGTCTTTTTCCACATCATGTTACGTTACAGCCTTATTCTAAAACTGATTAAATTGTTTTTTCCCCTCATCAATCTACACACAATACCCCATAATGACAAAGCAAAAACAGGTTTTAATAAATGTTTGCAAATGTATTCAAAACAAAAAACTGAAATATCACATTTAAATCCAGGCTGCATCACATCCGGTCGTGATTGGGAGTCCCATTGGGCAGCGCACAATTGGCCCAGCGTCGTCCAGGTTTGGCCGGGGTAGGCCGTCATTGTAAATAAGAATTTGTTTTTAACTGACTTGCCTAGTTAAATAAAGGTTAAATACAATTTATGTATTTTTTTAAGTATTCAGACCCTTTAGTCAGTACTTTGTTGAAGCACCTTTGGCAGCGATTAAAGCCTTGAATCGCTACAAGCTTGACACACCTGTATTTGGAGAGTTTCTCCCATTCTTCTCTGCAGATCCTCTCAAGCTCTGTCAGGTTGGATGGGGAGCGTTGTTAAACAGCTATTTTCAGGTCTCTCTAGAGATGCTTGACCGGGTTCAAATCCAGGCTCTGGCTGGACCACTCAAGGACGTTCAGAGACTTGTCCTGAAGCAACTGCTGTATTGTCTTGGCTGTATGCTTACGGTCAATGTCCTGTTGGAAGGTGAACCTTTGACCCAGTCTAAGGTCCTGAGCGCTCTGGAGCAGATTTTCATCAAGGATCTCTCTGTACTTTGCACTGTTCATCTTTCCCTCAATCGTGACTGTTTCCCAGTCTCTGCTGCTGAAAAACATCCCCACAGCATGATGCTGCCACCTCCATGCTTCACCGTAGAGATGGTGCCAGGTTTCCTTCAGACGTGACACTTTGCATTCAGGCCAAAGAGTTCAATCTTGGTTTCATGAGACCAGATAATCTTGTTTCTCATGGACTGAGAGTCTTCAGGTGCCTTTTGGCAAACTTCAAGCGGGCTGTCATGTGCCTTTTACATTGGCTTACATCTGTCCACTCTACCATAATGGCCTGATTGGTAGACTGCTGCAGAGATGGTAGTTCTTCTGGAAGGTTCTCTCAACTCCACAGAAGAACTCTAGACTTCTATCAGAGTGACCATCGGGTTCTTGGTCACCTCCCTGACCAAGGCCCTTTTCCCCTGATTGCTCAGTTTGGCCAGGCGGCCAGCTCTAGGAAGAGTCTTTGTGGTTTATTTAATCAATTTTAGAATAAGGCTGTAACATAACAAAATGTGGAAAAGTCCATGGGTCTGTATACTTTCCGAAGGCGCTGGGTACACTGTGTGAATCTGATTCCTACGTTTTTGTTTAGCTATCCATCCCCACACTTCTCTTTTGTAAGTGTTTGTCTTTCTTATTGTAATTTACGGATGCAGTAATAAATGAACAATAATCCAATCCCACATGTATTAGGTGGTATAGGTTAAACCATTTGACCTGCATGAATTTATCTGGCATTCATTCCAGTCATAAATGATAGACTTTAGATTACACTTCTGTGAAGGGTTAATAAAAGGGGAGGGTTTAATGTACAAACCAGAATCCCTTCATTATATTACATCATCCGCAAAATTTGTTTAGGATCAAGGCAAATCTTCAATCATTAACTGTTTTTCTAATTTACTTTCTCAAATTTGGTTTGGATGGGATTCAAAGTTATGCTGCAAGGAATATTAAAGGTGAAAAATAGTATTTAATCTTATCTCAATCCGAAACTGACAGGCCACGGTCGTCTGCGGCAGCGAATAGCCTAAGGTTTCGGGGCTCGACTCGCTCTTTCTTCAAGCCAAGCGGTTTTGCGATCGGGAAAGCCCTTATAACTGCGCTGCATCAGATAGGCTATAACCAGACTGCATCAGGCACCATATTTTGCAGCTGGGGAGTAAGCCTATTGTACGAGTAAGTATGTCATTAACTTTGGTTTTTGTAGTTTTGTAGTTTTATGCATTTGTTCTTTAGTTCGTTACAAATCGTATTGTTTGTTTCAAAACTAGATTTTTGATTGCAATAATAGGATAAGGAAGAAAGTATTTACTTATTGAAGTGGTTCCATGGATAAAAACGAAGCTGCTCACAGTATACATATTATGGCGCACAAAAGTAATTACACAATCAACACAAATCCTCTGATAGCCTATAGCACACATTAGATGGTACAATTCAAATAGATCATTATCAATATAAGTATATTCTTAAAAGTCAGAATACAGTGGTGAAAACGCTAATAGCCACATCCACAATCCACTGTCTCAAACATTTGTCGCTGTTGTGTACATTATGGTTAGAAGAGGCAAATAAATCTCGATGCAGATGCGCATAATTTCCCCACCTCTCCACAGATGATGCACCAGCACCTGTTGAACCCTGAAATGAAGATGGACTAAGGAAAACAGGATTTTCACACCCGCCGTGTTGCTGCAAGGGAAATGCCTTTATTTTATATTTCCCTCTGATCAAATGAAAATGAATAAGAGACCAGAGGAGATAGCATACGTGACAATCCAGAGTTTTATTTTGAATTTGAATTTGATTTGTTTCACCTTTATTTAACCAGGTACGCCAGTTGAGAACAAATTCTCATTTACAACTGCGACCTGGCCAAGATAAAGCAAAGCAGTGCGACACAAACAACAACACAGAGTTACACATAAACAAACGTACAGTCAAGAACACAATAGAAAAGCAAAAAATAGGCCGTAGTGGCGAAATAATTACAATTTCGCAAAATAAACACTGGAGTGATGGATGTGCAGAAGATGAATTGTATTGCCGTTAGTGGGCCTAGCCCAAGGGACTGGAAGAGATCATTAAGTGGTGATTGCCATCAAACCTATTGACTCTTATATTGCCTCTTATTTCAATATACTGGACTTGTCTGATTTAACTAGAATATTATTAAAACATACATAGATCAGAAATCCTTGCGTTCTGATAATGGATAACAGTGCCCAGTGCATCCCAGACTTGTGCCTACACAGTGTTGATGCTGATACACCACCTGCCTGTCACGAGAAAGAGCAGGTGGACAAAATGGCTTTGCTGATGCAGGACTTCGTTGGAAATATACCCGAGATAACAGATCCAGACGAGAATCAAAACTTTGGGTACCAGTGTATTACGGAGACTAATAGACCACTTGTTGAAATGGACAATGGAGTGATGGGTCTTGGATTTTATAATGGTAGCCAACCAAGGAATGTCTCGGGAAATGCAAATGATGATCAAAAGCATATGTCATCAACACATTGTAATACCCCACAGCTCAACAAAGAGCAGCCCTGTTCAATAGAGCGCGATGCGGTAGAGGATAATTGCCGCGCACAGGCTGACGTGGCGCACAGCCTGGGATATTCCCTCTGCTGCCTGGATGACGAAACGCAAGCACAGAGCACCCCTCTCATGTGTGAAGTCAGCGGAGGAGCTGTGAAATATCACTGTCTGATTGATAAAGCGAGTTCCCAGGTGGAGCATAAGGAGGGGAGCTCTGCGTCTGTCACCTATTGTATCGCTGCAGAAGCGCTGACAACACATCAGCGCGGACAGACAGGCAGTGCGGGACAGAATGCTGTGTGGGGAGAAAGCGACCCAGACACTACACAGGGAAACTCAGCACTGCAGTCGAGGCAGGAAGGATGTGGATATGGAAACGGAGTCTTTGCTTCTAAAGAGGAGACGGATTTAGTGATTGAAGTGTCTGGAAAGAAACTTGAAGCGCATAAAGCCGTTTTGGCAGAGAAAAGTGACTATTTCAAGGCGCGGCAGTCCCGAGACGTATTGCGAGTGAAGGGGGTGAGTTTTAAGACTTTGACCATTTTGGTGGATTACATTTACTCATGCCGAATGGAGGTTAGTAAGGATAATATTGTAGAGGTCATCACCGGAGCTAAAATATTACAAATCCCCTGCGCGGTTCAAGCTGCTCTCGATACAATGTCGGAGCAGATTACCGCCGAGAACTGCTATGAGATTTTGACAATAGCCAAAAAGCAACGTCTCAGCGAGTTGAAGGAGAAAGCCTACAAGTACATGAGTGACAATTTCTTGCAAATACTGCGGGATCCCGGTGTCTATGGGCGTTTGACCGGAGGGGAGAGAGAACTAATTATCACCAGGAGAATGGAGGGAAAGAGGGCGTTGATGGTGGCTGAAATCAACGAGGTGTATGACGGCGCCGGGAGCAGACCTACAAGTCGTGAGAACAGTCGACCTCAGAGCCCTCTATCCATAGTGTCCCTGAATGAGAATCGTGTGGTCTACTATTACAACAAGGAGACAAAGGACTGGAAAGTGCTGACGAAGATGCCGGATGAAATCAACACAAAGGGCTCTGGGATATGCACCATGTACAATTACCTATTCGTGGCAGGTGGAATCAAAAGGCAGGAAGACAAAGGCAAAGTCTCGGACAAGGTGTTCTGCTACAACCCACTCACTGACAGCTGGAGCGAAATTCGACCGCTCATCGAGGGTCGGTCTCAGCTCAAACTGGTGGCCATGGATGGATACCTGTTTGCAATCGGAGGGGAATGTCTCTTTACGGTGGAGAAATATGACCCTCGCCTGGATAGATGGCGCCCAGTGGCGCCACTACCAAAAGGGGCTTTTGCTATTGCGCACGAGGCAACAACCTGTAATGGAGAGATGTTCGTGTCCGGAGGCTCTCTATTTTATCGTCTGCTAAGATATGACACTAAAAGAGACGACTGGGAGGAATGCCCGTTCAACAACAGCAGGAAGAAATCCACCGACATGGTGGCATTCAAAAACTTCATCTACAGGTTTGATGTCAACCGTGACTACGGTGTCAACGTGTTCAAATACAACACCGTGGTAAAGATATGGCACAACAGTGCGTCCCTGGAGCAGACCAACCCCTTGCCCTTTCGCTGTGCTGTCATTGGCAACACCATTTACTGTGTGAACAAGTCCCAAACATTGCAGTTTGTTGTGGAAGAGGAGAATGAACAGTTTTTGCCTGAGGCACTGACACTCAAAGCACCTGTAGAGGCAAAAGGTGCCCTTGTCCCATTTGTCCTGGCTCTTCCCAAGACAGCCTGAGACAAATGCACAACAATGACCTCTTTGGAGACTCACTAAAAGTGGCCTCAGAATTGTCATATGAGGACAAAATATGTTGTGTTTGATAAAATACCCACAGTGCACACCACATCATTTCAACACGGATAATTGGGTAATATTTAGTTGAGAAGTTGATAAATGAGATTACAACCCATATTCACCCACTCAAAAAGACAGTCAAAAGTGAGTTGAATTCCCAATGTGTTATCACTCACTATGCTCTCAACCATCTAAAAGCACAACCAAATTCCAATGGAAAAACTATGTCTGATTTTTGCTTTTGTTGCCATCCAAATGGCTATCACTGTGCTTTGAACCATTTAAAAGCGCTGCATAGTTTAAATGAGAACGCAATATCAGATATTTTGTTTATTTATACAACAGATTAATGTATTATCACTGTGCTTCATCCTAACAGCAGAACAAAAGTTGGATTGCAGTTGAAATTACATTATAAGTACATGGTGTAAGTGATCAATGCTGTTGGATATTCTGCACAGATTATTATAGCAATTGTGAAGCTCTCCGCAGACCTGCAACAACCGACAGTATGCATGCTATCTTGACCATGCACGGTCTATATAATTAAATAAGAATACCTTTATAGTTACAGTAATCTCAAATGTGGCCATGGATGAGTTACTCGTTTTAAGATTGAATGTTACATTGGTTTGTAAAATAGCCTTAACTTTAGGCTATTTACTGTATTTCAAAAGTAATATTGAATTGTGTTTGGTTGACAACACATCCAAATATCAACATTTAAAGGATATTTATCTACTGCTTGGATAGTTCCATCCGAGCCACTGACTTAATCCTATTCTTACATTTCAATTTTGGGTTTAGTTGAAGACGTGAATCCAACATATCATTTGTTTTCCTGTCAACAAGTTAATAGGCTATTTTTTTTGTAGTTCAAAGGTGATATTGATTTGTATTTGGTTGTCAACGCAACCAAATATCAACATTTGAAGGAGATGAATCTTCTGCTTGGTTAGTTCCATCAGTGCCACTGACTTAGTCTGGCTTTATCCCAGTTTGTCAACAAATTAATAATTGATATGTTGGATTCACGTCTCCATCTCAACCAAAAATCTAAGTTAAAGAGTAGGACTAAATCAAATCAAACTTTAAATGCACTTCAAATAAAGTTTTAGTAGATTTAGTCCTATTCTTTAACTTAGATTTATGGTTCCGCCCAGCCTATATTTTCTTTCTGATAGCAGATATTATACTGATCAGTTCATTTGTGTATTTATAATTAGTAGGATAATCTGTTTTAACAAACCTTTAGTATATTTGTGCTCATGTATTGCATATTGTTTGTTTGTGGTGTGGTTTTCATATAAACCCTTGGGTTTCCAACCACACCTGCACACACACCGGTTTTCATTGTTTATTTGTTTTCATCTGTATATTTGTCCATTACTTGTTTTCTTTTGTGCAAATAAATAAATAAAATAAAGTTCTAATGTTGAATATCTGACATTGCTGAAAGGTACAAATTCAACACATTTTATGCAAGGTTTGTCTATGTTTCAATTTGGTTACCATAATGACATAATCCTGTGGTTTTAAATTCCATCCTCAAAACAACAGTCGGTGACTTTTTTCAAATCCAATGCATTTCCCACATACAGTGCCTTCAGAAAGTATTTACACCCCAGAGTTTTTACACATTTTGTTGTGTTAAAGCCTGCATTTAAAAGTTACACTTAGATTTTTTTTTGCCACTGGCCTGCACACAATACCCCATAATGTCAAAGTGGAATGATTTTTTGGACTAATGAATTAAAAATGAAAAGCTGAAATGTTTTGCGTCAGTAAGTATTTAGCTCCTTTGTTATGGCATGCCTAAATTGGTTCAGAAGTAAAAAATATCCTTAACAAGACTCATAATAAGTTGCATGGACTAACTGTTGGCAATAACAGAGTTTACCGTGATTTTTGAATGACTACCTCATCTTTATACCCCATAGAGTTATCTGTAAGATCCCTCAGCCGGGCAGGGAATTTCAAATACACAGATTCAACCACAAAGGCCAGGTAAGTTTTCCAATGCCTCACAAAAAAAGGCCACCAATACCTCTCACAAATACAAGTAGTGATGAAGTCAATCTCTTCTCCCCTTTGAGCCAAGAGAGATTGACATGCATATTATTAATTTTAGCTCTCTGTGCACATCCAAGGGCCAGCTGTGCTGCCCTGTTCTGAGCGAATTGCAATTTTCCTCAGTCCCTCTTTGTGGCACTTAACCACACGACTGGGCAGTAGTCCATGTGCGACATAACAAGGCCCTGTAGCACCTGCCTTATTGATAGTGCTGTTAAGAAGGTAGAGCAGTGCTTTATTATGGACAGACTTCTCCCCATTTTAGCTACTGTTGTATCAATATGTTTTGACTATGACAGTGTACAATCCAGGGTTTCTCCAAGCAGTTTAGTCACCTCAACTTGCTCAATTTCCACATTATTTATTACAATATTTAATTTAGGGTTTAGTGAATGATTTGTCCCAAATACAATGCTTTTCGTTTTAGAAATATTTAGGACTAACTTATTCCTTGCCACCCACACTGAAACTAACTGCAGCTCTTTGTTAAGTGTTGCAGTCATTTCAGTTGCTGTAGTAGTTAACGTGTAATAGGGTTGAGTCATCCGCATACATAGACACACTGGCTTTACTCAAAGTCAGTGGCATGTCGTTAGTAAAGATTGAAAAAAGTAAGGGGCCTACTTAGCTACCCAGGGGAATTCCTGATTCTACCTGGATTATGTTGGAGAGGCTTCCATTAAAGAACACCGTCTGTGTTCTGTTAGACAGGTAACTCTTTATCCACAATATAGCAGGGGGTGTAAAGCCAAAACACATACATTTTTCCAGTAGCGGACTATGATTGGTTATGTCAAAAGCCGCACTGAAGTCTAACAAAAACACTATTTTTTCCAAAAGTTTAGTAAGGGTTGGTAACAGGCTGATTGGTCCGTTTTTTGAGCCAGTAAAGGGGGCCTTACTATTCTTCTGTGGCGGAATTACTTTTGCTTCCCTCCAGGCCTGGGAGCACACACTTTCTAGTAGGTTTAAATTTAAAATATGGCAAATAGGAGTGGCAATATCATCTGCTATTATCCTCAGTAATTTTCCATCCAAGTTGTCAGACTCTGGTGGCTTGTCATTGTTGATAGACAACAATACTTGTTTCACCTCTTTCACACTCACTTTATGGAATTCAAAATTACAATACTTGTCTTTCATCATTTGGTCAGATATTTTTGGGATTTAACTAGGCAAGTCAGTTAAGAACAAATGGTTATTTACAATGACGGCCTACCCCAATATATACTTGGATGTGGAGTGTCAGCGTTTGTTGCTGGGATGTCATGCCTAAATAATCTTGCCAATTAAAAAATCATTATAGTTGGCAATATCAGTCGGTTTTGTGATGAATTTGATTCAATAAATGATTGAGCTGAGTTTGCCTTGTTTCACAAAATGTCATTTAAGGTGCTCCAAAGCTTTTTACTATTATTCTTTATGTCATTTATCTTTGTTTGATAGCGTAGTTTCTTCTTCTTTTTATTCAGTTTCATCACATGATTTCTCAATTTGTAATAAGTTTGCCAATCAGTTGTGCAGCCAGACTTATTTGCTATTCCTTCTGCCTCATCCCTCTCAACCATACAATTCTTCAATTCCTCATCAATCCATGGAGATTTAACCGTTTTTATAGTCATTTTCTTAATGCGTGCATACGTATTACTAACTGGAATAAGCAATTTCATAAATGTGTCAAGTGTAGCGTCTGTTTGCCCCTAATTACACACCACGGACCAGCAAATATTCTTTACATCAACAACAACAACATAGGAATCACTACAAAACTCATTGTATGACCTCTTATACACTATATTAGGCCCAGGCCTTTGGAACTGTTGGGGTAGGTTCCTTGTCAATCATTGGCTTATTGGAAGCAATTGCAGACAGAAGTTGACAAAGGAAACATAGCACGCATGTTTCAGAGTAAGTTCTGCAAAATAAAAAAGGTCAAAGTTGCTTTAATATGCTTGCAGTCAACCCCTAGTGATGTAACTGCCTATGTCAACACCTTCTACTCATGAGACCAAGACCATGCATATACAGTTATACAAACTTGCAGGAGAAAACAGTAGTCCAGTGTTTTCTAAGGGCTCAGAAGTAATTTTCCATTCCCGTGTGGTTTACAGTGGTATGTCTGACTTGTCTCTTTACTCTATTGGAAGGGTTCTGTGTCTATGTGTCTCTTTTAGCCTTGAGGCACTTTCTCACAGACACCCTGTTTTGACTGCAATAGCTCACACATCTCTCAGACCGTTTCTTATAAGCAGCAGAGACTAGAAACTGAGACTAGAAACTGTGGAACAGTATTACACATTATAATGCATATATTGCTAATCTGTGGTCCAGGACCCAATAAATGTAGTATGTATAGCCCTTCCCCTTCTATTAATACAACATAAGCATAACCAATTATTATAATACATCAATCATTTGGTGCAGCCCCTATCATGACCCCAAAGTGAAAGCCATCATTCCCCCCTTTGAGACTAATCAGTCTCACAGCTTCATTCATAATATTCTCCTCTGAAATCAAACAGATTTGGCAAATCCCCTGGATCCATTTGATCCCAGGGATGGCCTGCTAAAGGGAGAAACAACTCCTGAGGTTCCTGGAATGCTGGTGGGGTGGGGTGAGTTTGTCTATATTCCCATCCCTCCTGAGTCCTGGGAAGAACCTCCCGAGTTGGATAGACAATGGGATTAAGAGAAGCCAGAAATGCACCAGCCTCACCTTCAGCACGATTTGTATCAGCTTCCACCAACACCATCACTCCAGCATGTTCAAGAGCAGTTCCAGTTATTTTCTTACAAATATAAACAGTAGCCAAATCACCAAACCTCCTACAAGTAAAGGAGTAAACAATGAAAACAAAGTTAACGTAACTTTCCCCGTTACATTTACAAATGTAGCATTAAATCAGGCACCAATTTGGTCAAAGACAGATTTTTCAGATTTTGAGAAAGTTTTAATAAGATCAGCAATCTTATCAATTATCGCAGTCATATTCTCAGAGGAGTCAGGGAGGAGCATAACACAATTGTCAGGATCAACAATACCTAGTATGTTACAGTGTCCTCCTTCCTTCCCCAAAAGATAATCTAAAGCCAACTCATGGCGGCCGACAACTGCTTTCAAATTTTGGACATCTAATGAGAGTTGGCTAAATCCTCAGATCGTTAAATTCATATGGGCCTGTAAAGAGTAGGTTAAATTGTTTACCCACTTCCCCAGGACAGCCACACCCCAGGAGGCTATGACTGACATACCAAAAATCTCACCCGGGTGTAGGACATGACCATAGGCTTCCTGATTGTCTGGGACCCATGGAAAGGATGATGGGGAAAACAAACCACCAGACCCGGTGTAGTCTCTGCTTCCTAGTTATAGAACTTGAGTGTGAGTGTGAAATGATGTCTCCTTCTTCTGCTCGTTGACTAGAGCCTTCTTCTTCATCTTTCTTTCCGGCCTTTTGGTCTGGGTCCTCTGCTTCTGTCCTTTGGCTCAAACCTTCTTCCTCCATCAGATGTTCTCAGGGCCCTGCTCTCCCTCCCTCCAGTCACTCATCCATGGCTTCCACTGGGAGGTGCACTCAGTGGGAGAGATGATGCCAGCCGGACCTCTTCGCCACTCACAGGGTTGTTGGTGTCACAATGGTTACCTGGAACGGACCCATCCATCGTGGTTGGTTCCATTTTCGTTTGTGGACCCAGTCTCCAACATTTATGGGAAGCTCGTCAGGGTCTTCACCTGGGGGAACCTCGTTTGCTTTCTTGTGAGACGAGTGGAGAGACCTGACAATAGAGGTTAGTTCTTTCATGTACTCAATGTGATCACACTGTGCCTCAGTTATGTCTATCTGTCGGTCAGTCATAGGTCGAACACCTGGTGTGTTCATGGGTCGTCATGTTAACATCTCATAAGGTGTACACCCAATACCTTTGTTAAGACTGCTGCGCATTTCCATGAGGACAAGGGGCAAGCATTCCACCTAGCTCATTTTTGTGGAATGGCAGGCTTTTGCAAGCCCCCCTTTGATCGTTTGAATAGCCTTCTCTGTAACCCCGTTACTCCGTGGGTGATAGATGGACACAAACGTCTGGTCAACACCCATCATTTTGGCCACATGGGCAACCACATCTCCTATGAGATGGGTGCCGTTGTCTGCAGAAAAAACCTCAGGCACTCCGAACCTGAGTATAATTTCCCTGACTAGCAATTTTGCAACTGTTCGCGCATCGCAGTTGGTGGTGGGAAATGCTTCCACCCACCTGGTGAACCTGCCAATTATCACCAGGCAGCATCTCTTGCTTTCTTTTCGCTCTAACATGTCTATGAAATCCATAGCACGGTGGACTAAAATATAATTTTGGAGTGGGGAACTTCCCTGGTTGCAGTGGAGTTCCCTTGTCTATGTTATATAACAAACATGTCGCGCAACGGTAAATAAACTGTTTTACGTGCTGATTCAAATTTGGGCAAAACCATTGGGCCGAAATCTTCTCTACCATATCCCCCCTTGACGAGTGACTCACTCCATGAGCCAATCGGCAAACAGTAGAGATCATGGTTGACGGTAAACAGGGCATGCCAGACAAAATATGTAGCCATAAGCCAGACCTAGGACAGAGAGCACACCCTCTCTCCCTCCACACTTGGTGATTGAGAATAACAGCCTGCTGCCGTTTCTCAAGATCAGTAGTTTCAGATGACACAAACGACTAAAAATAGAATGCATGTGTGTGACAACAGGAAGCAGCCAATTTGGCCGCCTCATCAGCTATGCTGTTACCAATACTAGCATAATCACTCCTGTGTGCCTCAATCTTAACAATAGCCAATTTGTTAGGTTATCACATAGCTTCAATCAACTGTTCAACATAAGGTCTGTTTTTAATAGGTGTGCCTGTGATTTTAGTAAACCCTCTTGCTCTCCAAACCCCACACCAGGACAAATAAACCCCAATAGCATATGCTGAGTCTGAGTAGACAGTAAGGGCCTTCCCTTCCCCCAATTCACAAGCTGTTTTCAGAGCTAAAAATTCTAATTGTTGTGCTAATAAATGTTCTGGTAAAGGCTGTATAACCTCAATATCATCTTCCACATCTACAGGCATGGCCAAAAGTTGTGAGAATGACACAAGTATTAATTTTCACAAAGTCTGCTGCCTCAGTTTGTATGATGGCACTTTGCATATACTCCAGAATGTCATGAAGAGTGATCAGATGAATTGCAATTAATTGCAAAGTCCTTCTTTGCCATGCAAATGAACTGAATCGACCAAAAACATTTTCACTGCATTTCAGCCCTGCCACAAAAGGACCAGCTGACATCATGTCAGTGATTCTCTCATTAACACAGGTGTGAGTGTTGACGAGGACAAGGCTGGAGATCACTCTGTCATGCTGATTGAGTTTGAATAACAGAATAGAAGCTTCAAAAGGAGAGTGGTGCTTGAAATCATTGTTATTCCTCTGTCAACCATGAAGAAGGCTTCAGGGCGCCCAAGAAATCCCAGCAAGCGCCAGAACCGTCTCCTAAAGTTGATTCAGATGCGGGATCGGGGCACCACCAGCACAGAGCTTGCTCAGGAATGGCAGCAGGCAGGTGTGAGTGCATTTGCACGCACAGTGAGGCAAAGACTTTGAGGATGGCCTGGTGTCAAGAAGGGCAGCAAAGAAGCCACTTCTCTCCAGGAAAAACATCTGTGACAGACTGATATTCTGCAGAAGGTACAGGGATTGGACTGCTAAGGACTGGGGTAAAGTCATTTTCTCTGATGAATCCCCGTTCCGATTGTTCGGGGCATCCGGAAAAAAGCTTGTCCGGAGAAGACAAGGTGAGTGCTACCATCAGTCCAATGTCATGCCAACAGTAAAGCATCCTGAGACCATTCATGTGTGGGGTTGCTTCTCAGCCAAGGGAGTGGGCTCACTCACAATTTTACCTAAGAACACAGCCATGAATAAAGAATGGTACCAACACATCCTCCGAGAGCAACTTCTCCCAACCATCCAGGAACAGTTTGGTGATGAACAATGCCTTTTCCAGCATGATGGAGCACCTTGCCATAAGGCAAAAGTGATAACTAAGTGGCTCGGGGAACAAAACATCGATATTTTAGGTCTATGGCCAGGAAACTCCCCAGACCTTAATCCCATTGAGAACTTGTGGTCAATCCTCAAGAGGCGGGTGGACAAACAAAAACCCACAAATTCTGAAAAACTCCAAGCATTGCTTATGCAAGAATGGGCTGCGATCAGTCAGGATGTGGCCCAGAAGTTAATTGACAGCATGCCAGGGCGGATTGCAGAGGTCTTGAAAAAGAAGGGTCAGCCTCCCGGTGGCGCAGTGGTTAAGGGCCGCCAGAGACTCTGGGTTCGCTCCCAGGCTCTGTCACAACCGGCCGCGACCGGGAGTTCCGTGGGACGACGCACAATTGGCCTAGCGTCGTCCGGGTTAGGGAGGGTTTGGCCGGTAGGGATATCCTTGTCTCATCGCGCACCAGTGACTCCTGTGGTGGGCCGGGCGCAGTGCACGCTAACCAAGGTCGCCAGATGCATGGTGTTTCCTCCAACACATTGGTGCGGCTGGCTTCCAGGTTGGATGCGCTCTGTGTTAAGAAGCAGTGCGGCTTGGTTAGGTTGTGTATCGGAGGACGCATGACTTTGTAGCGATGAGACAAGATAGTAGCTACTAACAATTGGATACCACGAAATTTGGGGTAAAAAAAAGAAAGAAAAAAAAGAAGGGTCAACACGGCAAATATTGACTCTTTGCATCAACTTCATGTAATTGTCAATAAAAGCCTTTGACACTTACGAAATGCTTGTAATTATACTTCAGTATTCCATAGTAACATCTGACAAAAATGTCTAAAGACACTGAAACAGCAAACTACATGTTGATGATTTCATTCCTGTGCTGTTTGTAACTACACTGGGAGGTTGACTGATAACCTGAACCAGGTTGCAGGCACTGGTTACAGTTTGAAGCTTTTTCTTGAGGGGACAGCTTGATATTTAAATCACCCAGAAAATATACCTCTCTGTTGATATCACATACATTATCAAGCATTTCACACATGCTATCCGGATACTGACTGTCAGTACTTTGTGGTCCATACAAGAATGGACTTTAGGTGAAGCAGATGAACCTGTAACCATATTACTTCAACAGTATTTAACATGAGATCCTCTCTAAGCTTTACAAGAATGTGGTTCGGAATATCTACAGCAACACGTCCACCACGGAATTTTTTTTTGTAATGTTATAACCTACCACTGTATCATCAAAGGTATTATCTAAGTGAGTTTCAGAGATCTGTAACAAGCAAATTATTGATACCATGAACCTTGTTTCGTAAGCTACTGTACATTTGTTAACGTGGGCTATTTTGAGCACTTTCCTGGGATACTTACTTGTTTTCATTGCTTTACTGGGAAGCTTAGCAAACGTAAATATGCTCATGTTATTTATGTTAGTGCAGGGTGAGCTGCATACAGTAGACTTCCTGCTAGGGCACACCACCCAGTTTTAGGTTTGGGGCAAATCTAATACAACACATAACTGACTACCACTCTCTATATTTTCAAGCATAGTGGTGGCTGCATCATGTTATGGGTATGCTTGTAATAATTAAAGACTGGGGAGTTTTTCAGGATAAAAAAGAAACGTAATGGAGCTAAGCAAAGACAAAATCCCAGAGGAAAACCTGGTTCGGTCTGCTTTCCACCAAACACTGGGAGATTAATTCACCTTTCAGCAGGACAATAACTTCAAAAAACAAGGGAAAATATACACTTGAGCAGTGGTGGAATAGTACCCAATTGTCATACTTGAGTAAAAGTAAACATACCTTCATAGAAAATGACTCAAGTAAAAGTCACCCAGAAAATATTAGGCAAACCAGACGGCACAATTTTCTAGTAGATTTTTTAATTTACAGATAGCCAGGGGCATACTCAAACACTCCGACATAATTTACAAACAAAGCATTTGTGTTTAGTGAGTCCTCCAGATCAGAGCCAGTAGGGATGATCAGGGATGTTCTCTTGATAAGTGTGTGAATTGGACCATAATGGATATATACTTTTGGGTGTCAGGGAAAATGTATGGAGTACAAAGTACATTGTTTTCCTTAGGAATAGAGTGAAGTAAAAGTACAAATATGTCAAAAATATGAATAGTAAAGTACAGACACCCAAATAAACTACTTAAGTAGTACTCGAGTTACCTACCGAGAAGTTTCCTGGGTGGCCGAGTTAAAGTTTTGAGTTAAATCTACTTGAAAATATATGGCAAGACCTAAACACAGTTTTCTAGCAATTATCAACAACCACTTTGACAGAGCTTAAAGAGTTTTGAATAGAGTAATGGGCAAATGTTGCACAATCCAGGTGTGAAAATGTAACGGTTGTCTTCGGTGGAAGGAGAGGAGGACCAAAGCGCAGTATGTGTTCATGATATATATTTATTTAAACTCAGAACACTAAACAAAATAACAAAGAGAATGAAACGAAACCGAAACAGTTCTGTAAGGTGACGAAAAACACTAAACAGAAAATAATTACCCACAAAACACAGGTGGAAAAAGGCTACCTAAGTGGGATTCTCAATCAGAGACAACGAACGACACCTGCCTCTGATTGAGAACCATACCAGGTCAGAACGTGACAGTACCCCCCCAAAGGTACGGACTCCGGCCGCAAAACCTGAACCTATACGGGAGGGTCTGGGTGGGTGTCTGTCCGCTCTGGCACGGGACGTGGACCCCACTCCACCATAGTCCTTCTCCGCCTCTTTACCCGCCTCCGTGGCGCCTTTAAAGCGGCGACCCTCGCCGCCGACCTCGGACTGGGGACCCTAGCAGCGGGCCCCGAATGGATGGGAGATTCCGGCAGCGCCGGAGTGAAGGGCGATTCCGGCAGCCCCGGAGTGAAAGGCGAATCCGGCAGCATCGGAGTGAAGGGCGGCTCCTGACTGATGGGCGGCTCTGGCAGCTCCTGACTGACGGGCGGCTCTGGCAGCGCTGGACAGGAGGGAGACTTTGGCAGCGCTGGACAGGTGGAAGACTCTGGCAGCGCTGGACAGGCGGGAGCACCTGGAAGCGCTGGACATGAGGGAGCACCCGGAGGGAGGAGACGGAGAGACAGCCTGGTGCGTGGGGCTGCCACCGGAGGCCTGGTGCGTGGAGGAGGCACCGGATGGACCGGACCGTGGAGGCGCACTGGAGGTCTCGAGTACCGAGCCTGCACAACCTTTCCTGGCTGGATACTCCCCGTAGCCCGGCCAGTGCGGCGGTGTGGAACAGACCGCACTGGGCTGTGCTGGCGAACCGAAGACACTGTGCGTAGGGCTGGTGCCATATACCCCGGGCCGAGGAGACGCACTGGAGACCAGATGCGCTGAACCACTCTAGCTCGATGCCCACTCTAGCCCGGCCAATACGAGGCGCTGCGATGTAGAGCAAAGACATAACAAAGGAACTAAGGTCAGAACGTGACAGAAAAGCGCTTAGAGATTTACCCAGAAAGTTTCACAGCTGTAATCGCTGCCAATGGTGCTTCGACAAAGGGGTGTGAACACTTATGTAAAGGAGATATTTCTGTATTTCATTTTCAATGAATTTGCTAAAATGTCTTAAAACATGTTTTCACTTTGTCATTATGGGGTATTGTGTGTAGATGGGTGAGAATAAAAAAAAATCAATTTTGAATTCAGGCTGTAACACAAATGTGGAATAAGTCAAGGGGTATGAATACTTTCTGTAGGCACTGTAGATTCCACGCCACAATAAGTTGACAAATTACATTAAAACAAGGTTGATTTAACCTGTTTGTGCCCAGTTGGTACTGTGATGAGAATGACAAATGAAATCATATTTTTCCATTTTCATAAGCAGTATTTGTAACTCCAACCAGAGGTGATTGGCTTCTCTTATCTTGCTTCTATGGCTGTACAGCTCTACAGAAACAATGCAAATTGTAGGCTTACGTGACATCAATAGGTAGAACTTTTGCATCAAAAGCACTGCCAAAGCAAAATTGATTCCCAAGCATTTAAATCAACATCAGTACAACTATCGCATGATTATGACTTAATTGTTAGACCTAAGTGGAAATGTTATAATGTTCTTTCTTGGAATGGGAATGTAACTTGCTGCAAAGCTGTTGCCAAAGGCAGACAAAGATACAAACAATGTTACACAATTGGACTTGAGAATACAAATGTCTTCACTTTCGGTATAACCTATTACTGTAACGGCTTTCCTCTTTCTCTTCTTGAGGAGGAGTAGCAAGGATCGGACCAATACGCAGCGTGGTAAGTGTTCATCTTGGTTTTTAATAAGAATAATGAACACTGAACAAAACAATAAACGACAACGTTAAAAAAACAAAACCGAAACAGTGCCGTGTGGAACAAAACACTGACACGGAAAATAATCACCCACAACTCAAAAGTGAAACCAGGCTGCCTAAGTATGGTTCTCAATCAGGGACAACGATTGACAGCTGCCACTGATTGAGAACCATACCAGGCCAAACACAGAAATCCCAAAACATAGAAAAAGGAACATAGACAACCCACCTAACTCACGCCCTGACCATGCTAACACAAAGACATAACAAAATAACTAAGGTCAGAACGTGACAATTACGACAATTACATGGGGTGTTATTGCACAGTGAATGATAGAACACCCCACAGTATGGTAAATGATTTGCAGCAACAAGAAACTGATTTGAATCTGTAACGAAATCCTGGTGGCCAGAAAATAACAGATGTGTGTTTCACATTGCTGAAAGTATATGGCATCCATATTGACTGATAATGCCACTCTCCAAAATGCGCTGAGTTAGGCACTAAACATATATATATATTTTTGGGGGGCAGTGCTCCTAGATGTGCTAGTGTTTTCTTACACTTTTAGTGACACCCTTGCTTACCCGAAATTGTGCAATAGGTTATGAATCAATCCATCAATGTACAGCAGTTTGTGACACAAATGTACTTGCCAGCAGGTTGTGAAATTCACAGTTGGGATTAGTTGCTGTTGCTGCACAGCTTCCTTTTGTAGTGCCTGGAAACAGGGCTGAGGCTGCTTACAGCAGGTCCAGGGCTTTGCTCTAATGTGTGTTTTGCTTTGTCACCCAGTCCAGCCAGCAGGGACAAAGAGAGGGTCATTTACTTAGAGCTCAAGGGGAATGGCTAGCTGTGAAATGAGAATATAACCCTGTCTGCTAATGAATGAAAATGAAATGTTCTCACTCTCTCTCTCTCACACACAGTGTGAGGCCTGTGACTTACTGGCAAATCTTGGCAGGCCCATATGCTGATGGTCTGTGCCCTTAGGTCTGCCATGTCTACTTGATGTAGGACTCTAAGCTCTAACAATAGTATCAAACATCCCACACCTCTGAGTCATATAAGATCCTGTTTCAAAGTGAATGACATCCAAAAGACATATGAAGTCACCCTTACACTATGTTGCCATTTTGTCATATTCAGTGAAGAGTGCAAACATAGCTGCTTTTCCGTGCCACACCCATTGCTGAGGGCAAGGCAAGGTTTTAATGTAACTCCCAAGACCTACAGTATAATTCCTCTGTCCTTTAGGCTGTCTTACTGCAATAGAAATGTTTCTTCACCTGTACTATCTTTGATTGAGAGGATCACTCATGGGGAGGCAGGGTAGCCTAGTGGTTAGAGCGTTGGACTAGTAACCGAAAGGTTTCAAGTTCAAATCCCCGAGCTGACAAAGTACAAATCTGTTGTTCTGCCCCTGAACAGGCAGTTCCTAGGCCGTCATTGAAAATAAGAATTTGTTCTTAGCTGACTTGCCTGGTAAAATAAAAATTGTGTTTACATGGAATAATGGATAAACATTTTGAAAGGGCATTGTGCTTTAATGACAAAGATCCCATCGCTGAACTTGAAGTCCTTCAAAGGTCTGTAGTCAGCTTGAGGTTGGGTCTAACCAAAAGTCTTTATGAATGCTGTGGGAGTTACATTTGTGTGGACCACGGCAGTCGAATTGCTGGATGAATGGCAAAATACTGATCATTCTAATGCAAGGCTTGTGAGTGATGGTGTGGGGGTTTTCAGCATGATTGAATTGCTGTAATAAAACGATTCTTTGGACCTCTCGTCTGCTCACTGGCTGTTTATTTCCTGTTTATGGTTTGACAGCTTCAATTGTTCTCAACACCAGCGTGCAAGGGAATCACACATAATGTATGTGCTGCATGACAGCCTTTCAACTCCAAACCAACCGCGTTCAATACTATACTGGTTTACATGACATTCTCAATGCATTGATGTATGGTGTGCGTGTGCTTCATTGCAGTTTTCCTTATGTACTACCTCATTTAAGCATGTAGGGTTCATGCAGGCAGAGAATGTACGGTATGTCTGCAATGCCACTGCAGCAGAATGTTAATGTGTTAAAGTGTGTGACCTACATTGAAAAGCAATATAGGCCAAAGCGCTTTTCTTGCTGTCATTATCTACAGCTCTTCAGTTGCGCTGGCGTTTCAGTTCTTAATGTTTTCTCGCAAAAAAAATGGGTCTGTTTTTGTACACTTAACACAACATAAATAGTTACTGATTTAATTTGATCTGGATTGGTTGCTAATGGGAAGTTGGATGGCAGTGGCTGTGTTGTCTCTTGTCCTACTGGTTAAACCAGACTGAGCGCTGCACTAGTAACAGCATTCCGTCTGGTTTAACCAGGCTAGCAGGAGCCTATTGACATACTTGGCTCCTTATAGACTTCATAGATTGATGTGGGATTCCGCTCTCAAAGTCTCTGCCTGACAAAGTATTAAAATAAGTGTATTCAATTAAAAGAGGCCCCAAGTAGATCTATGTGGTACTGCCTTGGGGGTATCATTACGCTTAATTGGTCTTGGAAACTGACAGTTATTGCCATGGGAATAGACGGTGAGGTTTTTTGCCCAACACAATCTCACACCCTTGTGGCTGGTGGTGTGACTAGCGGCAGGAGACACAATATTTTGACATGCCAATGAAATAAATGACTGTGTGTGTTCCCGAAACAGACCTTTGTCTAAGGAAAAGCACTAACAACATGCTACGGCATGCACTGTACATCTACACTGTACTCGTGAGCCGTTTGCCATGTCTGAAACACAGATTTGAATATGTTGTCCCGATCCTTCTGTCAGTACACACTTTAAAGGGGCAGTCTGCAAATCCTACATCCATTTTTGGACTTATTTATATACAAATTCTAAATGAATTATATACACTCATTGATTCTTGAAGAATATACAGTAACTTATAAATGCCACATGAGCTTAGTTCAACTGTTGGTCCCCATTAGAGTCCAAAACGTTAAGCTTGTTTTACTCCAAAGTTGTTTATATACAACGTAAACAAACACTGTATAGCTTCAAAACATGGTTAAAACTATCATTTTGATCTCATTGATTGTCTGTCGTTGAATTCATAGCTCAGGCTATGCATTTGAGAGTAGTTACATTTCTCTCGCTCCATCCCTCAGCTTTTTACAAACACAGTTGTGGGGTACTGCTTTGTTATTGTTTCAACTCCAGATTTCCGCTTTAAGAAATTAATATAAGCCATAAAAAGTCTTGATTTAGTTTGTCAATGAAAATTATTACACAGACATGAACCATAATTATGCATTAACCAAAGACAGAACTGCATGAAAGCAACAACCGATACATCTTTCATATTCAACAGTAAACAGCTTCCTTAAAATGAAATCAAAACATTGATTATATTATATATGTTTTTCCTACCGATCTAGACAACCTACTCTAAATTTACAAAGTGAAAAAAAAAAGATAGAATATTTTCCAAATTAATAAAAAACATTTGTCTTCACACCCCATTGATATTTGGTGGAAGCACCTTTGGCAGCCATATTTTTTATTTAACTAGGCAAGTCAGTTAAGAACAAATTCTTATTTACAATGATGGCCTAGGAACAGTGGGTTAACTGCCTTGGGGCAGAATGACAGCTTTTTACCTTGTCAGCTTGGGTGTTCGAGCTAGCAACCTTTTGGTTACTAGCCCAATGCTCTAACCACTAGGCTACCTGCCGCCCCATTATAGCTGTGAATCATTTTGAATAAGATTCTACCAACTTTGCACAACTCTTAGGCAACATTTACTGTTACATAGTTTTTTGTCAAAATTGCACTAACTCAGTGATGGACAGCAATATTTAAAGGCCCAGTGCAGTTAAACATGAGATTTCCTGTGTTTTATACTGTATATACTTCCACACTCTGAGGTTGGAATAATACTGTTAAATTGTGAAAATTATGATAACGCCCTTTTAGAGCTGTTTGAAAAGACCTGACATTTCAGCCTGTTTTGGTGGGTTGGAGTTTTGGCCTGCCTGGTGACATCACCAGGCGGTAAATTAGTTAATAGACCAATAGGAAAGAGTTCCAAACCTTTCTGCCAATAACAGCTAGGCTGAATCCCAAATGACTCCCTTCCCCTCGCCCCTCCTCGGCCCTCCATTTGCACGTTCACGCACGCCTCCACCATATGCACAAGTTTCCCAAACTGAGGGAGTAGAAATGATTGAGGCTGTTGGGGCTTCAGAGCGAAGTGCTATCCTGACACGCACCGCGATATGTTTGGAGTTTGTTCAATGTTATACAAAATAATGGAGAGGTGTGACTAATTATCTGCCATGTGAATTTGTTTATGTTTGATTTCGAGACTTGATACATATAACAGATGAAATTAATCCTAAATTAAATGTTTAACTGTTACTGAGGTTTATATTTTGTAAAACGACAGGGGGAACATGAAGTGGAACATGTATTGCATAATTCAAGTCACAAATGTGTCCTGAAGTTGATGGGTTTATTGCTCTCCTCGTCACTCTCTGGAAGTCATCCACTGAGGTTCGTCAGCAACACGTGACAAGAGAGGGCCCTCCGAGCGAGTTGGTAGGGACGAGGTGGTGGTTTGGGATTCACCGCTAGTTTTGAGTTTTCCTCATCCCACTAAGAACATTCCCAAATAGTCCTAGGAAAATACTTGCTTTAGAAATGTCTCTATGCTAAGAAGTTATTTTTGTTTCTTTTTGACAATTGTAATTGAAAACAATCACATTAGGGTAATTGTTACCCAGAAATGATTTGATATTGAGATAAAAATGGCTGCATTGTACGTTTAAACCTGTCTCTGATTCCAATTTAAGTCAGGACTGAGATTGGACCACTCAGGAACTCATCACCTCTTGGAAATCCATTCTGCTGTGTCTTTGGCATTACAATTTGTGTAATTGTCAGTTGAAAATTAAAACTCTATCCCAAGGTTAGTTTTTCAGAACACTGCAGTGGGGTTTCCTCTTACTTCTTACTTGGGCTTTGTTCTTTTCATATTTCCTTTGATCCTGACAAACTCCGCAGTCACTGTAACATGATGCTGCCACCACAATACTTAAAAATAGTGTTTTACTCTGTGTTTTGTTGTATTGGATTTGAACCAAGCCCGTAGTTTTTAATTTAGGCCATTATTTCTTTGCTGTGTTGTCTTGCAGTATTACTTAATGGCTTTGTTGAAAACATAATTTATATATATTTTTTACACAGGCTTCTTTCTTTTCACTTTGTCATACAGGCCAGTTATGTGAAGTGAATGCAATGTCTTTATTTTCAAGTATTGTGGTGGCAGCATCATGTTATGGGTATGCTTATCACCGCCAGGAACTGGGGAGTTTTTCAGGATCAAAAGAAATATGAAAGGACCAAAGCCAAGCCTCAGTCTTCTGAAAACCTAACCCTAGAGTTTTTATTTTTCAGTGGGACAATTACACAAGTTTTATAACACGAAAGACACCAGAATGGCATTCAAAGAGGTGTTACGTGTTCATGAATGGTCCAGTCTCAGTCTTGACTTAAATCTGCTTGAAAATCAGAGACAAGCCTCCCGGGTGGCGCAGTGGTTAAGGGCGCTGTACTGCAGCGCCAGCTGTGCCATCAGAGTCCCTGGGTTCGCGCCCAGGCTCTGTCGTAACCAGCCGCGACCGGGAGGTCCATGGGGCGACGCACAATTGGCCTAGCGTCGCCCGGGTTAGGGAGGGCTTGGTCGGTAGGGGTGTCCTTGTCTCATCGCGCACCAGCGACTCCTGTGGCGGGCTGGGCGCAGTGTGCGCTAACCAAGGTGGCCAGGTGCACGGTGTTTCCTCCGGTGCATTGGTGCGGCTGGCTTCCGGGTTGGATGCGTGCTGTGTTAAGAAGCAGTGCGGCTTGGTTGGGTTGTGTATCGGAGGACGCATGACTTTCAACCTTCGTCTCTCCCGAGCCCGTACGGGAGTTGTAGCGATGAGACAAGATAGTAGCTACTACAACAATTGGATACCACGAAATTGGGGAGAAAAAGGGTTAAAATTCAAAAAAAGAAAATCAGAGACAAGGTTTGAGATATTGTGGTCCATCAATGAATCCCAACCAAATGTAATGAGCTTGAGCAATTTTGACATAATGGCCTAAACTCACTAAAGGCGAGCGTGCGAGGCGTGTGTGTGATTTTAGAATGTTTTGAATTATAATGGCCCAACTGAAGCCGGGCAGACGGGTTGACCGCTTTGACATATAACATATATTTTTGTATTTTATCGCTGGAGCTGTAGTCACACAAAACAATAAAAAATATTATTATTCACCTATTTCAAGCTCATTTGAAATTGGAAGAGGTAACTAAGGGTTGAAGCTTTAACTCTAAATGCTAAATTATACCAATTTATCCATTTATGGAAACACAAAATTGCTATCAGCAAAGATGATTAGAGATATGTGCTATCCTGCTGGCATATAGTCCGTGCTCTGCCTGTCCCGTCCTTTCCACCCACTACGCTCTGCTTGCTCCGCCTGCCCACTTCTGAGTTTTTCCACTTCGAGTTGTGCAAAGTTGGTAGAATCTTATTCAAAATGATTCACAGCTGTAATGGCTGCCAAATGTGATTTCACCAAGTATTACCTCTGGGGTGTTTAAAAAATAAAATAAATTTTGTTCTAAAATGTGTCTTTTTCTTTAAAATTGTGGAAGGGGTTGAGTAGATAAGTAGGAAAAAAGCTTGTCTAATCCCTTTCCCAGATTTAATTTGAAGGCAGAAAGTTGTGAAGATTGTGCAAGGAATGTGTAGACCTTCACTAGACATGGGTAAATGAAACACAGACTTCGCTAGGGTTCTAAGCAACAGCAGTCTCCAACACAGGGTCTCCTCCTCACATGGTGAAAGAGGATGCGTTGTCGGTAGAGGACCCGTCCACAGGCGGTGGAGACGTAGATCTCGGACTTGACCCTGGAGAAGCGTCGGACGTTCATGACCCTCTTCCCCACGCGCCACACATCCTCCACAATCTTTGTGAAGTGGTTCCTGAACCTCACCCCGATGAAGGCATACAGCACTGGGTTAAGGCAGCAGTGCAGGTAGGCCACCGTCTCCGTCACCGTCTTGGCCACTTGGGTGTTGTCCATCACCCCGCACAACTGGGGCTTGAACATATGGACCGTGTCGTAGAGCAGGGCGGCGTTATAGGGTAGATGACAGGCAATGAACACCACCACAACGGCCAGCACCACGCGCACCGCCTTATGTCTCTGGAAGTTCTTGACGCGCAGCAAGGTGAAGATGACGCTGGCGTAGCAGAAGCCCATGACCAACAGAGGCAAGAAGAAGCCCACCGCCATCTGGGTGCTGGGGACCAGGACCTTCATCTGGCGGGCCGTGGCGTTGTCCGGGAACCTGAAGTTGCAAACCACAGAGTCCTCCTCTGACTCTGAGGATACAGGGTTCTTCAGACCAACGGGTGTCATAGCATTGCTGTAATCCAAAAATCCATGCTCACTTATATTGTAGAAGCTGTGTGCAGGCACATAACGCTCGTAGTAGACAAAGGTGGGGACAGAGAGGAGCAGGGCCAGGCTCCAGACTGTAACACAGATGATGCGGCTGTAGAGGAGAGTGAGGGAGCGGAGCCGGAAGGAGCGGTGGGCCTGGACAATAGCGATGTACCGGTCAGTGCTAATACAGGCTAAAAGCAGCATACCACTGTACAGGTTGACGCTGTAGGCCCCTCTGAGAACCTTACAGGCCACCATCCCCATGGCCCAGTCACTCTGCTCATTGTAGATGATCAGGGGCAGAGCCGCCACAAACAGCATGTCGGCTATGGCCACGTTCAGAAGGTAGACGTCCGTCATGGACTTGGCCTTCTTGTAGAAGGCGTAGGTGACGATCACCAGGATGTTGCCCAGTAAACCCAGGATGCAGATGACAGAGTGGATGTAGAGTCGCACCACTCTCTCCACACGGTTGTTTTTTGTCATTTGACATGGCTCCACATATTCCATCTCACCATAGTCCTCTGTAATGCCATTTGCTGACTCACTATAATCTGTACCATCCATTTTCTCCTATTGAGAGAGAGAGAGATAACTCAGAGAAGAACAGGCCTTTCATTTATCGCATTTGGAATTTGAAAGACATTATCATTTATTTTCAACATACAGTACTGTATGTACTCTAACTAAAAAATGCATTACTCTCATGACATACTTAAATCTATTCTAATCAATTTCAACTATTGTAAACATCAATTATTATAATTACAAAGGCTTTGGACTTTTGCAAAGATCTGAGTGTAGTTAATTAACATCCTTACAAAAGTGTGACTATAAAGTAATCTGGGGTTGAATGGGGTTAGCGATGTTGTGTGGTGTGATACAGAGATTGGAAATTTGCAGAGAAACCAGGTTATATAACCCCAACACTGAGTGACCCAATTCCCTCTGAAAATGCATGAGAGTCTGGTTAAGTATCTAAAGTGGAAAAAAAGTGGTTTAAATTTTGTGTACAATGACACACAAAACGAGTCCTATATCAACATAACCTGAAAGCCCACTTAACAAGGAAGATGCCACTGCTCCAAAACCACCATAAAAAAAGCCTGACTACGGTTTGCAACTGCTCATGGGGACAAAGATCGTACTTTTTGGAGAAATGTCCTCTGGTGTCATGTACTGTCATGTTGTGTCTTGTCTCTGTCCTTTCCCTTCACCCTGTCTCCCTCTGCTGGTCGTTGTTAGGTTACCTTTTCTCCCCCTCTTTCCCCCAGCTGTGCCTTGTCTCCTCCTAACCACCTCGTCACCCCGTTTCCCACCTGTTCCCTTTTTCCCTCTGATTAGGTCCCTATATCTCTCTCTGTTTTTGTTCCTGTCCTTGTCGGATTCTTGTTTGTTGTGTTTCATGCCTGAACCAGACTGTCGTCATGTTTGCTGTAACCTTGTCTTGTCCTGTCGGAATCTGCCGGCCCGTCTGAGCCTACCTATGTTTGGTAATTAAAGAAGCTCTGTTTAAGTTAATTCGCTTTTGGGTCCTCATTCACGCACCGTAACAGAAGAATCCGACCAAGAATGGACCCAGCGACTTCGGATCCTCTCCACTCAGCCGTCGGGAGCCAGGGAGCGATGCTAGGCAGACACGAGCAGGAAGTGTCTGCTGCTCGACATGCCGTTGAGACCCTGGCCACCCAAGTCTCCAACCTCACAGAACAGGTTCACCATCTCCGCCTCGATCCACCGGCCACTTCCAGGGCTTTCGAATCTCCGGAGCCCAGAATCAATAACCCGCCGTGTTACTCTGGGGAGCCCACTGAATGCCGCTCGTTCCTCACCCAGTGTGATATTGTGTTTTCTCTCCAGCCCAACACTTACTCCAGGAGCACTGCTCGTGTCGCCTACGTCATATCTCTCCTTATTGGACGGGCTCGTGAGTGGGGCACGGCAATCTGGGAGGCAAGGGCTGAGTGTACTAACCAGTATCAGGACTTTAAGGAGGAGATGATACGGGTTTTTGATCGATCTGTTTTTGGGGAGGAGGCTTCCAGGGCCCTGTCTTCCCTATGTCAAGGCAATCGATCCATAACAGACTACTCTATTGAGTTTCGCACTCTTGCTGTCTCCAGTGGCTGGAACGAGCCGGCCTTGCTCGCTCGTCTTCTGGAGGGTCTCCGCGCAGAGGTAAAGGATGAGATTCTCTCCCGGGAGGTTCCTTCCAGCGTGGATTCCTTGATTGAACTCGCTATTCGCATTGAGCGACGGGTTGATCTTCGTCACCGAGCTCGTGGAAAGGAGCTCGCGCTCTCCGTCGCCCCCCTCTCCGCATCACTACCATCTTCCTCTGCAGGCTCGGGTGCTGAGCCCATGCAGCTGGGAGGTATCCGCATCTCGACTAAGGAGAGGGAACGGAGAATCACCAACCGCCTCTGTCTCTATTGCGGTTCCGCTGGTCATTTTGTCACTTCATGTCCAGTAAAAGGCCAGAGCTCGTCAGTAAGCGGAGGGCTACTGGTGAGCGCTACTACTCCTGTCTCTCCTTCAAGATCCTGCACTACCTTGTCGGTCCATCTACGCTGGACCGGTTCGTCAGCTTCCTGCAGTGCCTTAATAGACTCTGGGGCGGAGGGCTGTTTTATGGACGAGACCTGGGCTCGGGAACATGACATTCCTCTCAGACAGTTAAAGGAGCCCACGGCCTTGTTCGCCCTGGATGGTAGTCCTCTCCCCAGGATTCAGCGTGAGACGCTACCTTTAACCCTCACTGTTTCTGGTAATCATAGTGAAACCATTTCTTTTTTAATTTTTCGTTCACCTTTTACACCTGTTGTTTTGGGCCATCCCTGGCTAGTTTGTCATAATCCTTCCATTAATTGGTCTAGTAATTCTATCCTCTCCTGGAACGTCTCTTGTCATGTGAAATGTTTAATGTCTGCTATCCCTCCTGTTTTCTCTGTCTCTTCTTCACAGGAGGAGCCTGGTGATTTGACAGGGGTGCCGGAGGAATATCACGATCTGCGCACGGTGTTCAGTCGGTCCAGGGCCACCTCTCTTCCTCCACACCGGTCGTATGATTGTAGTATTGATCTCCTTCCGGGAACCACCCCCCCCCGGGGTAGACTATACTCTCTGTCGGCTCCCGAACGTAAGGCTCTCGAAGATTATTTGTCTGTAGCTCTTGACGCCGGTACCATAGTCCCCTCCTCCTCTCCCGCCGGAGCGGGTTTTTTTTTTGTCAAGAAGAAGGACGGGTCTCTGCGTCCCTGCATAGATTATCGAGGGCTGAATGACATAACAGTGAAGAATCGTTATCCGCTTCCTCTTATGTCTTCAGCCTTCGAGATCCTGCAGGGAGCCAGGTTTTTCACTAAGTTGGACCTTCGTAACGCTTACCATCTCGTGCGCATCAGGGAGGGGGACGAGTGGAAGACGGCGTTTAACACTCCGTTAGGGCACTTTGAATACCGGGTTCTTCCTTTCGGCCTCGCTAACGCTCCAGCTGTCTTTCAGGCATTAGTCAATGATGTCCTGAGAGACATGCTGAACATCTTTGTTTTCGTTTACCTTGACGATATCCTGATTTTTTCACCGTCACTCCAGATTCATGTTCAGCACGTTCGACGTGTCCTCCAGCGCCTTTTAGAGAATTGTCTTTTTGTGAAGGCTGAGAAGTGCACTTTTCATGCCTCCTCCGTCACATTTCTCGGTTCTGTTATTTCCGCTGAAGGCATTAAGATGGATCCCGCTAAAGTCCAAGCTGTCATTGATTGGCCCGTCCCTAAGTCACGCGTCGAGCTGCAGCGCTTTCTCGGCTTCGCGAACTTCTATCGTCGTTTCATCCGTAATTTCGGTCAGGTGGCAGCTCCTCTCACAGCCCTTACTTCTGTCAAGACGTGCTTTGAGTGGTCCGTTTCCGCCCAGGGAGCTTTTGATCTCCTCAAGAATCGTTTTACATCCGCTCCTATCCTTGTTACACCTGACGTCTCTAGACAGTTCGTTGTCGAGGTTGACGCGTCAGAGGTGGGCGTGGGAGCCATTCTTTCTCAGCGCTCCCTCTCTGACGACAAGGTCCACCCATGCGCGTATTTTTCTCATCGCCTGTCGCCGTCGGAACGTAACTATGATGTGGGTAACCGCGAACTGCTCGCCATCCGGTTAGCCCTAGGCGAATGGCGACAGTGGTTGGAGGGGGCGACCGTTCCTTTTGTCGTTTGGACTGACCATAGGAACCTTGAGTACATCCGTTCTGCCAAACGACTTAATGCGCGTCAGGCGCGTTGGGCGCTGTTTTTCGCTCGTTTCGAGTTCGTGATTTCTTATCGTCCGGGCTCTAAGAACACCAAGCCTGATGCTTTGTCTCGTCTCTTCAGTTCTTCAGTAGCCTCCACTGACCCCGAGGGGATTCTCCCTGAGGGGCGTGTTGTCGGGTTGACTGTCTGGGGAATTGAGAGGCAGGTAAAACAAGCGCTCACTCACACTCCGTCGCCGCGCGCTTGTCCTAGGAACCTTCTTTTCGTTCCCGTTCCTACTCGTCTGGCCGTTCTTCAGTGGGCTCACTCTGCCAAGTTAGCCGGCCACCCTGGCGTTCGGGGTACGCTTGCTTCCATTCGCCAGCGTTTTTGGTGGCCCACCCGGGAGCATGACACGCGTCGTTTCGTGGCTGCTTGTTCGGTCTGCGCGCAGACTAAGTCCGGTAACTCTCCTCCTGCTGGCCGTCTCAGGCCGCTTCCTATTCCCTCTCGACCGTGGTCTCACATCGCCTTAGATTTTGTCACCGGACTGCCTTCGTCAGCGGGGAAGACTGTTATTCTTACGGTTGTCGATAGGTTCTCTAAGGCGGCTCATTTCATTCCCCTTGCTAAGCTTCCTTCTGCTAAAGAGACGGCACAAATCATCATCGAGAATGTTTTCAGAATTCATGGCCTTCCGTCAGACGTCGTTTCGGACAGAGGTCCGCAATTCACGTCTCAATTTTGGAGGGAGTTTTGCCGTTTGATTGGGGCTTCCGTCAGTCTCTCTTCCGGCTTTCACCCCCAGTCTAACGGTCAAGCAGAACGGGCCAATCAGACTATTGGTCGCATCTTACGCAGTCTTTCTTTTCGCAACCCTGCGTCTTGGTCAGAACAGCTCCCCTGGGCAGAATACGCCCACAACTCGCTTCCTTCGTCTGCGACCGGGCTATCTCCTTTTCAGAGTAGCCTCGGGTACCAGCCTCCGCTGTTCTCATCTCAGTTCGCCGAGTCCAGCGTCCCCTCCGCTCAGGCTTTTGTCCAACGTTGCGAGCGCACCTGGAAGAGGGTCAGGTCTGCACTTTGCCGTTATAGGACGCAGACTGTGAGGGCTGCTAATAAGCGTAGAACTAAGAGTCCTAGATATTGTCGCGGTCAGAGAGTTTGGCTCTCCACTCAGAACCTTCCCCTTAAGACGGCTTCTCGCAAGTTGACCCCGCGGTTCATTGGTCCGTTCCGTATTTCTCGGGTCATTAATCCTGTCGCAGTTCGACTTCTTCTTCCGCGATACCTTCGTCGCGTCCACCCGGTCTTCCATGTCTCCTGCATCAAGCCCGTCCTTCGCTCCCCCGCTCGTCTTCCCCCCCCCCCCCCCCATCCTTGTCGAGGGCGCACCCATCTACAGGGTCCGTAGAATTTTGGACATGCGTCCTCGGGGCCGTGGTCACCAGTACCTCGTAGATTGGGAGGGGTACGGTCCTGAGGAGAGGAGTTGGGTTCCCTCTCGGGACGTGCTGGACCGTGCACTGATCGAGGATTTCCTCCGTTGCCGCCAGGTTTCCTCCTCGAGTGCGCCAGGAGGCGCTCGGTGAGTGGGGGGGTACTGTCATGTACTGTCATGTTGTGTCTTGTCTCTGTCCTTTCCCTTCACCCTGTCTCCCTCTGCTGGTCGTTGTTAGGTTACCTTTTCTCCCCCTCTTTCCCCCAGCTGTGCCTTGTCTCCTCCTAACCACCTCGTCACCCCGTTTCCCACCTGTTCCCTTTTTCCCTCTGATTAGGTCCCTATATCTCTCTCTGTTTTTGTTCCTGTCCTTGTCGGATTCTTGTTTGTTGTGTTTCATGCCTGAACCAGACTGTCGTCATGTTTGCTGTAACCTTGTCTTGTCCTGTCGGAATCTGCCGGCCCGTCTGAGCCTACCTATGTTTGGTAATTAAAGAAGCTCTGTTTAAGTTAATTCGCTTTTGGGTCCTCATTCACGCACCGTAACATCTGGTCTGATGAAATAAAAATAGAACTGTTTGGCCATAATGACCCTCATTATGTTTGGAGGAAAGGCGGGAGACCTGCAAGCCGAAGAAACCATCCCAACCGTGAAGCACAGGCGTGGCGAGCATCATGTTGTGGGGGTGTTGCAGGAGAGACTGGTGCACATCACAAAATAGATGGTATCATGAGGAAAATTATGCGGATATATTGAAGCAACATCTCAAGACATCAGGAAGTTAAAGCTTGGTCGCAAATGGGTCTTCCAAATGGACAATGACCCCAAGCATACTTCCAAAGTTGTGGCAAAATGGCTTAAGGACAACAAAGTCAAGGAATTGGAGTGGCCATCACAAAGCCCTGACCTCAATCCTATAAGAACATTTGTGTGAAGAACTAAAAAATGTGTGTGCGAGCAAGGAGACCTACAAACCTGACTCAGTTACACCAGCTCTATCAGGAGGAATGGGCCAAAATTCACCCAATTTATTGTGAGAAGCTTGTGGAAGGCTACCCAAAATGTTTGACCCAAGATAAACAATTTAAAGGCAATGCTACCACATACTAATTCAGTGTATGTAAACTTCTGACCCACTGGGAATGTGATGAAAGAAATAAAAGCTGAAATAAATCATTCTCTCTACTATTATTCTGACATTTCCCATTCTTAAAATAAAGTGGGGATCCTAACTGACCAAAAGACAGGGAATCTTTACTAGAATTAAATGTCAGGAATTGTGAAAGACTAAGTTTAAATGTAGTTGGCTAAGGTGTATGTCAACTTCCAACTTCAACTGTATGTTAGATTTCTCAAACATACGGTATTTTTCCCGCATATTTTGTCTTCAATCTTATAATATACCTCATCACCTGACAAAAGAAGTTAAGCCATATATTCACCTCCTGTTTGTACCAAGGTTATTATAGTTTTGTGTTTTAATATTTGTTTTTATTTCTATTAGTTTTTCAAATTGTAATTAGAAAATCAGTTTAGTGTCAGTTTTAAATAATGAAGTCAATCTCAATGTGACTTGGATTTCAGATGAATAGCGCCGACTGTTGTAAAATAACATGGGCGGAATGAAACGCTCTCTCGCCCATGTTTACACCAATCCAATGCTTTTTAACTTGGCCAGGCTGCTGATCCGTAGGTAATCGCCCCGTCGACCCCCCTTTCCCCAGAGCTGAAGATCCGAATCATGTTCAACAAACGTTTGTGGTCTCCCTCCTGTCACATTTCTTACTATAAAGTTTCACATTTACAGATGAAACTTCCATGCAGCATCTGATACCAACCGTTATCTCAGTCAATTTAATGGGGATATGCATTTAGATTTTCTTGAGTTATAGGGTTGTTTTGAATTATGTAGCATTTTAGAGGAGGTGAGATGGCGTTAAACGCTAGCATAGCCTACCTGTTTAGTTTAAATCATTAAATCAAAGCACATATTTTGCCGAGTGGCTAGCACTGTTGAGTTTTGGCATCATGAGATAAAAATGCAGACCGTTCGCACAATTATCTTGAAATCTCATAAGAAATTAGGTGGTGTTTTTTTTGTCTTACAGTAACGTTATACCATGCTGTTATATTCAGTTATGTATAATAGCCGTTGTTATCGTGCAGACATTGATTCAGCTTTGATGTTACTTTATTAAACGAGCACCATTCGCCAGTAACGTTACACGGCTATCATGTATACATTTATTTTGTCCCCCTACACCAAACGCGATCACGACACGCAGGTTAAAATATCAAAACAAACTGAACCAATGACAATTTGGGGACAGGTCGAAAAGCATTAAACATGTATGGCAATTTAGCTAGTTAGCTTGCTGTTGCTAGCTAATTTGTCCTATTTAGCTAGCTTCCTGTTGCTAGCTAATTTGTCCTGAGATATAAACATTGAGTTGTTAATTAACCTGCAATGCACAAGGTCTTCTACTCCGACAATTAATCCACACATAAAACGGCCAACATAATAATTTCTAGTTATCTCTCCTCCTTCCAGGCCTTTTCATCTTTGAAATTATATGGTGATGGCATCTTTTACCACAACAACCGGCAAAACATTTCGTCTTTCAATCACCCAAGTGGGTATAACCAATGAGGAGATGGCACGTGGGTTCCTGCTTCTATAAACCAATGAGGAGATGGGAGAGGCAGGACTTTCAGCGCGATCTGTGTCAGAAATAGGAGTTCTATTTGAGCCCTTGGCATCGCAGACGCTAGTTGGCACGCTCAATAATTGAATAACATGGATTTCTAAATTTATTTTGCGACGCTCGCGCACGCGACGTGTCCGGTCTGGTCAGCATGTGTTCTCGCAGAGCCTGCGTAACGTAGCTAATCCCCCACAAACTTCGGGATCTTTAGCTGTCAAAAAAGTCCGAACAGCAGCCACTGTTTTAACTTTAGTAGTCATCTAAATATAAAACCCATTTGCTTCATTTATTTTCTGAGCTATTAGTGATGGTGGGCTAATTACAACCATTTCTGTTCAGTCTGGGCTGTGCAGGTGGGCCCCTGATGAAGGATCAATCTGGGTCAGACAGTTTAGTCAAAGGCTTTTGTATAGGTTATGTTGTACAATATGTTTTGTGAGACATTACTTATTCTTTGCATAGAGTGGGCATTTCCTTAGCTTCCCTAGCTGCAGAGTTCATGCATATTTGATTGGATTTGATACATTCCAGCAAGATCCCAAGGGGATTTATTTTCTTCAGGTAATGCAAGTTCAGACTGCATAATAAACCTAAATGTTTATTTTTTTATTTTTTAAGCTGCCGCATGAATCTATTTGCACACAACTATTATGATAAAAGTGTTTGTAAAAATAATGAAGGGTAATAAAATGGTAGAAAGTGCATCAATGCAGACAATACAATGTCAGATAAGACATTGAAAAGTTGAATTTAAATGGTGTCAATTTCATGTAGGGCATGATTTACAAATCAACAGATTTGTATACAATAGATACAATATAATCCACAGTAAAATATTTTTTACATACATTAACACTGTTTCCAAATAAGCATTTAAGTACATATTGAACATATTTAACCCAGCAGTTTTTCCCCTTACAATATAACTGTAAAAATAAATTATATATATTTTTTAGAAACATGCTAAGATTGCCTAGGTCACATATCATTCAATTTGTTGTGCGAGAGGACTTACCAGAATAACGGAGTAATAACGTTCTACAAAATACTCTTGGGACTTTTCCAAACCAAGTTTGAAGAAGTGAAGCTGTGAACCTCAGCGATTACAGTATGTCTGTTTTGTCTGATCAACAAGGACGAAGTAAAGTTTTTGTCCGTTTGATCGACCTACATGTGTGTGACCAAGCAGTGTCTCTGCAAGTTCTCAAAACCTCAGTTGGCAGCCTGACACCTACATAACCACAAGATAAAGCAGGGGAACTCAAGAAATATGCTTTAAGTTGATCAGGTACACCATCCTGTTCACAAAAATGCTTCGCTCCTACAGGGCAGTGAGTCACGTGGCCATGGCTTGCTATAATAAAACAGGCAGACAGGCGTCAAGGCATTCAGGTAGTGTTTGATTGAATGTTAGAATGGGCAAAACGAGTGACCTAAGCGACTTTGAGCGTGGTATGATCAGATTTCTTTTAATCTCATAACATGCTTAAACCTGAGGTATATTGCAGTAGTATGGTTGTACACAGACATGCTTTATGTGGGGGATACTGTTTTAATAAAAGGTCAAAAAAAATATATATATTTAATTTAGGCTAACAATATCACTGAATGGTTGTGCATAAATCTATTTAATGTACTTGCATACCATCGTTGTCATGATCTACTATGATTAATAACATGGTTGTCTACATCCTCTGCATAAAATTGAAAGTTATACAGACAGGTATCAAAAGTTTGACATTTCACTAGATGTAACTAAGTATGGAACCATTTTGCAGTGGTCTGCAAGTAGGATGACATCTAAACAGCCAACCACCTGCAGGTACTGTCAATGGCACAGCACAAATTACAGTAAGCTCCCCGCATTGCGGTTTCAGAATGACTTAAGATGTCATTGAGGTCTCAACATGTCACCCATCAGATCCTTTACAGTCACCTGTATACTAAACCAATAATAAAAAAATACAAAAAATAGAGCACAATAAAAACCCTGCGAGAGAACAATCTTGGTGACAGTGGTAATTTTATTAGATCCATGAACACAAAATGTACACAAATTATGTGCACACATAACATAAATAATAGCTAACGTAGTAGAAATGGCCTTTGTGGTGTAAGGCTGATGGGATTGTCATGCCACCTCCTCCATGTAGTCAGCTCCTTGACTCTGGCTGAGCTGAGATACGCTCAGGTCCTGAGTGATCTCATCAAACTGGGGGTAGTATTGAGGGGGAAGACAGGAAGAGAAAAGAAAGGGTGAGTGTGTGAAGGTAATATAGAAATACCACCAAAGACACCTACTAACATAAAATTCATATTTATTAGACCTATTTATGTACGGCATGATTATAGGGTACATGTCAAATTTAGCGAATAGAATGTGCTCAAAGAGAATATAAACTGTCAATTACATTTTGATTCCTATCCCCACCCTATACTGGAATATGCCTTTATGTAAAACTCAACCTAAAACTGTGATAACTACAAGGGCCCACTGCTGACTAGCTTTACACATATGTAGGGTTGACTGCCTGTTGCCCTTCCTATGACACACAGGCACCGATGATGTGGACGTCAATTAAGGCAGCTCCCCGCGCCTCTCTGATTCAGAGACATTGACTTAAATGTGGAAGACAAATTTTTGGTTTAATGCATTCAGCTGTGCAACTGACTAGATATCCCCACACACACACACACACCTTATCGCTGTTGTCGGGTCCCTCGATGGAAACCTCCTCGATCTCTTCTCCGATGCTCACCTCACTCTTGGAGATATCTGATATATGGCTGCTGGTGGTAAACAAGAAATGCGCAGAGAAGGGAAACAATTTAGATTGATATCTCTCGTGGCACAGATAGGGCATGAAACTGAACGAGCAGCATCTAAAAATAGCTAGTGAGATCTAGGGACGACACAGTACAACGCCCTACATTACCTGTTAAAGTCATCGCCGTAGTCGTCATCTGGCAAAACAAAAGAGGGGTATATCAGGATGATGCTCTATTTATACAAAAGTATGTGGACACCCCTTCAAATGAGTGGATTTGGCCATTTCAGCCATACCTGTTGCTGACAGGTGTATAGAATTCAGCACACAGCCATGCAATCTCCATAGACAAACATTGGCAGTAGAGAGCTCAGTTACTTTTGACATGGCACCGTCATAGGATTCCAGCAAGTCAGTTCATCAAATTTCTGCCATGGTCAACTGTAAGTGCTGTTATTGTGAAGTGGAAACGTCTAGGAAAAACAACAGCCCTCCCGCGAAGCGGTAGGCCACACAAGCTCACAGAACGGGACCGCCAAGTGCTGAAGTGCGTAAAAATCGCATCTACTCGGTTGCAACACTCACCGCCAAGTTCCAAACTGCCTCTGGAAGCAATGTCAGCGCAATAACTGTTAGTCGGGAACTTAATTAAAATGGATTTCCATGGCCGAGCAGCTGCACACAAGCCTAAGATCACCATGCGCAATGCCAAGCGTCTCTGGAGTGATGAATCGCGCTTTACCATCAGGCAGTCCGACGGACGAATCTGGGTTTGGCGGATGCCAGGAGAACGCTACCTGCCCCGATGAATATTGCCAACTGTAAAATTTGTTGGAGGAATAATGGTCTGGGGCAGTTTTTCCATGGTCGGGCTAGGCCCCTTAGTTCCAGTGAATGGAAATCTTAACCCTACAGCGTACAATGACATTCTACACGATTCTGTGCTTTCAACTTTGTGGCAACAGTTTGTGGAAGGTTTCCTGTTTCAGCATGACAATGCTGAAGTGCACAAAGCAAGGTCTACACAGAAAATGGTTTGTCGAGATGGGTGTGTAAGAACTTGACTGGCCTGCTCTTGACCTCAACCCCACTGAACACCATTGGGATGAATTGGAACGACAACAGCGAGCCAGGCCTAATAGCCCAACATCAGTGCCCGACCTCACTAATGTTCCAACATCTATTGGAAAGTCTTCCTAGAAGAGTGGAGGCTGTTACAGCAGCAAAAGGGAGACCAACTCCATATTAATGCCCATGACTTTGGAATGAGATTTTCGACGAGGTGTCCACATACTTTTGATCACGTGGTGTATATCAAATAAATACAATTCAAATATGTAACCCACCAAAAACAGCATAATATAAAGAAATACAACCTGGAATTGGGTTAAGATCATACCCTGCACGGAAGATCCGGTTTTATAATTTATCATTTTCAAGTCTTCTAACCCCTTCGTCTCTGGGGTTAGAAGAAGTACCTAGAAAAAGCATTCGAGGGATTTACTCAAGAAGCAAAGAATCCAGTGTAATAGTCAGGCACGTGCACTGATAGAGCCCTATGAAAAAAAGTGCCCATTTGATTGGTGCAACAACTGCAGTTCGACTTTGCCAGAGGCAGAACAAATTGAAATAAGTAAAGAGTAGTTAGCTGGTTTTGACAGCATAGCCTAGCTCACTAGCTAATTTATCAGTTCTTCTCACAAAAAGGTCTGTAAAGCCTGAACGGTTTCAGCTACAGACTTATGACCCCACTATGAAAATTCACACAATAGTCGTTAGAAGGTAAATGGTTCTTCTACATAGAAGATCATAGGAAAACCCTGGACATATTGTCTATAATACTGTAATAAACTCCAAACAGTGGTCACTGCCTAGTTGGATATTAATTTCCCATTGAGCAAACAATTTCTGTACTTACAGAAATGCTTATTATTATTTAAATCAGGTGTTTGCTTGCTAGATCTTATTTGTTTATTGACATTTGTCATGAATGCAACTGTTGATGTCAAATTGTTTTGTGTTTCACTTGTAGCCCTGGTTGTCCTGAAAAGAAAATGGTTAAACACTTCAATGTGTGGTTAACTATAAGGGCAGGGCAAGCAGATGAATGAAAGTAGCACATTTCAGCTTTTTGTCTGTGGGAGGCCATGGACCAATAAAGTTAATGTGGGGGGGGGGGAGCACATGCCGCACTAATGCTCTGTGCACGGCCCTGGTACTAGTGCTTAAGAAAGTGCATCATTCTGGAGATAAAAGCATGTACTCAACTCACATATACATACTCATGTTCAAATTAGTCTATGCAACCCTTGCTACAGTTCATACACACACACACACACACACACACACACACACACACACACACACACACACACACACACACACACACACACACACACACACACACACCACTGCTCTCACCGTTCTTGCTGCATGAGAGGTCTCTGTGATGGGCTTCTCCTGAGTGGAACCCCCCACCTGCAGCACTCCTCTGGGGGGGCGGGTCCGAATCTGCTGCTCTCCTGGTGGAAAAACAAAAGAAGCAAGGCCTAAGGCTGGAGGCCAAAAACACATTCAACTCACATCCACTGACTGAGGCAGGAGACAGGCATGTCATATAAGAGATACTAAGAAGGAGGGTGGCACTGCACAGCACAGAGAGAAAGAGAGGGGGAACAGAGGGGATGGGGTACGAGAGAGAGAGAGAAGATGCCTGCTGTGAAAGAGAAGCCTGCAGCTCACCTGTGCTCCAAGCAGCTCCGTTTATTATCATAGTCAGAAAAGAGCTCGTCCCCATCGCCCTCTGTGTCACTACCCAGAGCAGACAGGCTGAGCACAGAGAGAGAGAGAGAGTGGAGAGGAGAGACAGGAAACACACAGGAGCATAGTGAAGGAAGTACACTCACACACAGAAATACACACATGACAAAAAACACACACACACATGCAAAAACAAAAGTGGAAAAGTACAAGACCATGAACACCATATTAGTATCGGTTATTATTTAGAGGTCAATGCCAATGTTACAAACGTTAATTGTTGGTTTCGAGGCAGCAAGCAAATGGTCAGACTTGTCACGGCTTTATCCCTCCGCTAATGGAGGAGTGATACACCAGTACCATGCACACTCACTCATTGAGGCTAGTGCCCCTCCTCATTGGGTTAAAGGAGCGCCCTGAGAGGCCCTCCTCCCTCAGAGAGCGGACGAAGCTGCTTGGGGAGGGAGGAAAGGACACACAGATAAACAGAAAAGAAGAAAGGAACAGGATAGAAAAAAAAGCTGGGCAGGCAGAGGAGAAACCCAAGGGGGGGGGGGGGGGGGGGGGGGGGGAGACAAGTGACAGCAGAGCAGAGACAGACAGCACAGTGCTCCTATGTGGAACCAAACTACCCACTGCCCCCCACACACGCTGGTCCATGTTTCTAAGCCACTTCAGTCATCTTAACAAACACCTCCTTGGTACTTTCAATAATAGTACAGAATACTAAGCTAACAAGGAAATCTATTTGCGATTACCTGCTATAGATAAAACAGGGTTCGCGTTCATTAGGCACCAACAAACTACCTGGAATTGTCCAATAAGAAACCCGTGTTTAGGTTTTCCATTGCAAAATGTTTTGTTATGGTGTCCCCTAATGAAAACGGGCCCTGTATTTCAAACTATTATGAGTCACTGTAGCCTAACTCATTGGGTTTACAGTGAGGACATACTTACTCTTTCTGACCGTTTCTCTTTTCAGAGAGACTGGCCCCTGAATTACTCTTAGCCAGGGGAAGGCTACTACTTCCATACGCAGCATGACAGAGAGCGAGAGAACATACAGTGAGCAGAGCGGCGACAGAGCCACACTTCTCTTCACACAATACTTCCTAATGTTGGGTTCTAGCTTGAAATATATTTACTGCTGCTACTGTATTAGAGGAACGTTGTGCATGAAATGTTACTGTGAGAGAAAAGGGGAACAATGTACACTACATTACCAAAAGTATGTGGACACCTGCTTGAACATCTCATTCCAAAATCATGGCCATTAATATGGGGTTGGTTCCCTTTGCTGCTATAACAGCTTACACTCTTCTGGAAAGGCTTTCAACAATATGTTGGAACATTGCTGTGGGGACTTGCTTCCATTCAGCCACAAGAGCATTAGTGAGGTCGCACACTGCTGTTGGGCGATTAGGCCTGTTCGATGTAGTTGAGGTCACAGCTCTCGGCTTGCCAGTCAAGTTCTTCCACACAGATCCCGACAAGCCATTTCTGTATGGGCCTCGCTTTGTGCACAGGGCCATTGTCATGCTGAAACAGGAAAGGGCCTTCCCCAAACTGTTGCCACAAAGCTGGAAGCACAGAATAGTCTAGAATGTCATTGTAGCGCAGTGTTGTGTTCGAGAGCACCGAAGACAAGACCGATTCAAGACCAGAGTAAATATAGTCAGTGTCAAGACCAGAGTAAATATAGTCAGTGTCAAGACCAGAGGGGGGGGGGGGGAGCGAGACCGAGTCAAAACCGAGACAAGGGGTCCGAGACCAGAAGAAGTCCAAATCTTTATTTATTTATTTTTTTGAATTTTACCCCTTTTTCTCCCCAATTTCGTGGTATCCAATTGTTGTAGTAGCTACTATCTTGTCTCATCGCTACAACTCCCATACGGGCTCGGGAGAGACGAAGGTTGAAAGTCATGCGTCCTCCGATACACAACCCAACCAAGCCGCACTGCTTCTTAACGCATCCAACCCGGAAGCCAGCCGCCAGCCGCACCAATGCGCCGGAGGAAACACCGTGCACCTGGCCACCCTGGTTAGCGCACACTGCGCCCAGCCCGCCACAGGAGTCGCTGGTGCGCGATGAGACAAGGACATCCCTACCGACCAAGCCCTACACCATTGTGTAGGCTACTTTGTGCATGATTTCTCTATTGTACTACATAATTGATAAGTCACATACCTCCACTACACTACTTTGATATGCATCAGTAGGGATTAAGAGGTTAATAAACGCAATGCCCTCGAAAACAAAAGTGGGTGTATGGCTAATACCTGCATATACCTGCTACTACACCACTGGACCTTTGTGTTTTACAAAAAGTGCTCTCTCCTACATGAGTGGACTGGTAATACGGTTGCTGTCCTTTCAGCATCACCAACCTGTCACACACTGAAGACCTATAGGTTCACCACTGAAGACCTATAGGTTCACCACTGAAGACCTATAGGTTCACCACTAAAGACCTATAGGTTCACCACTGTTCTAACCTGTCACACACTGAAGACCTATAGGTTCACCACTGTACTAACCTGTCACATACTGAAGACCTATAGGTTCACCACTGTACTAACCTGTCACACTGAAGACCTATAGGTTCACCACTGTACTAACCTGTCACACACTGAAGACCTATAGGTTCACCACTATACTAACCTGTCACACACTGAAGACCTATAGGTTCACCACTGAAGACCTATAGGTTCACCACTGAAGACCTATAGGTTCACCACTGTACTAACCTGTCACACACTGAAGACCTATAGGTTCACCACTGTACTAACCTGTCACACACTGAAGACCTATAGGTTCACCACTGTACTAACCTGTCACACACTGAAGATCTATAGGTTCACCACTGTACTAACCTGTCACACACTGAAGACCTATAGGTTCACCACTGAAGACCTATAGGTTCACCACTGTACTAACCTGTCACACACTGAAGACCTATAGGTTCACCACTGTACTAACCTGTCACCCTGAAGACCTATAGGTTCACCACTGTACTAACCTGTCACACTGAAGACCTATAGGTTCACCACTGTACTAACCTGTCACACACTGAAAACCTATAGGTTCACCACTGTTCTAACCTGTCACACACTGAAGACCTATAGGTTCACCACTGTACTAACCTGTCACACTGAAGACCTATAGGTTCACCACTGTACTAACCTGTCACACACTGAAGACCTATAGGTTCACCACTGAAGACCTATAGGTTCACCACTGTTCTAACCTGTCACACACTGAAGACCTATAGGTTCACCACTGAAGACCTATAGGTTCACCACTGTACTAACCTGTCACACACTGAAGACCTATAGGTTCACCACTGTACTAACCTGTCACACTGAAGACCTATAGGTTCACCACTGTACTAACCTGTCACACACTGAAGACCTATAGGTTCACCACTGAAGACCTATAGGTTCACCACTGTTCTAACCTGTCACACACTGAAGACCTATAGGTTCACCACTGAAGACCTATAGGTTCACCACTGTACTAACCTGTCACACACTGAAGACCTATAGGTTCACCACTGTACTAACCTGTCACACACTGAAGACCTATAGGTTCACCACTATACTAACCTGTCACACACTGAAGACCTATAGGTTCACCACTGAAGACCTATAGGTTCACCACTATACTAACCTGTCACACACTGAAGACCTATAGGTTCACCACTGTACTAACCTGTCACACACTGAAGACCTATAGGTTCACCACTGTTCTAACCTGTCACACACTGAAGACCTATAGGTTCACCACTGTTCTAACCTGTCACACACTGAAGACCTATAGGTTCACCACTGTACTAACCTGTCACACTGAAGACCTATAGGTTCACCACTGTACTAACCTGTCACACACTGAAGACCTATAGGTTCACCACTGTACTAACCTGTCACACACTGAAGACCTATAGGTTCACCACTGAAGACCTATAGGTTCACCACTGTTCTAACCTGTCACACACTGAAGACCTATAGGTTCACCACTGTACTAACCTGTCACACTGAAGACCTATAGGTTCACCACTGAAGACCTATAGGTTCACCACTGTACTAACCTGTCACACACTGAAGACCTATAGGTTCACCACTGTACTAACCTGTCACCCTGAAGACCTATAGGTTCACCACTGTACTAACCTGTCACACACTGAAAACCTATAAGTTCACCACTGTACTAACCTGTCACCCTGAAGACCTATAGGTTCACCACTGTACTAACCTGTCCCCCTGAAGACCTATAGGTTCACCACTGTACTAACCTGTCACACACTGAAGATCTATAGGTTCACCACTGTACTAACCTGTCACACTGAAGACCTATAGGTTCACCACTGTACTAACCTGTTACACACTGAAGACCTATAGGTTCACCACTGTACTAACCTGTCACACACTGAAGACCTATAGGTTCACCACTGTACTAACCTGTCACACACTGAAGACCTATAGGTTCACTACTGTACTAACCTGTCACACACTGAAGACCTATAGGTTCACCACTGTACTAACATGTCTATAGTAGATATAAATGCTGTTAAGATACTGTATGAATGTTTCAAGAAAGGAGTGGATATATGTGTCCTGGCGAAGCAGTTTTATGAGCTGACTGAATGGAAGCTGATAATTAGGAGTTTTTTACTCCGCTGGTCTCGGGAAGAAATTACGAGTCCTCAACTGTCTGAGACCGAGTCAAGACCCAGTACAAATGTATCCGACACCAGAGACATGACCAATACACTTAATATGTGATCTCGAGACCGGACTCGAGTACTACAACTCTGCTGTAGCGTTAAGATTTCCCTTCAAGATAACAAAAGTAAATAACGTGTCCGTAAAATGATTGCTCGTCCACCAAACTTTACAGTTAGCACTATGCATCGGGGCAGGTAGCGTTCTCCTGGCATCCGCAAAACCCAGATGAATCAGTTGGGACTACCAGATGTTGAAGCGTGATCACTCCAGATAATGAGTTTCTACTGCTCCAGAGTCCAATGGCAGCGAGCTTTACACCACTCCAGCCGATTATTAGGCTTAGAAACCCATTTCATGAGGGGGGGGGGGGGTCCCAGTGGGGTTAAAGCCCCAGCTGCGGTGGCAGTGAGGCCATAGATCTATGTGCAATAGGGGTAAGGGTAGGTCCCGTAGTAGGATAGGTCCCTAGTGGGGATGTGACCCATGCAAGATCCCTAGGTGGCGGGTAGGTAGGGTAGGTTCTGAGTGGGGGTGCAAATCCCTCAGCTGGGTTTAAGACCTGTGTGTTACTATATGGAGAAGTTATCACATCTATATGCTAGCATGGTGGGTTACAGAGAGGTAGTCCATGTAGAAGGACTAAGGCAGGAAGTGTGCCTGGTGGAGAATAGGAGGTATCTGGGGATATCAGAGATGCAACATTGTCAGTTAGTGGTAACGTGTATGGTGATAGAAAGTTGCCTGTAAGTTCTGGGAGGCAGGCCATCTCCATAGTTGGAAAAGTGATGTTTGAAAGTGATCCATGTGCATTAGCAGTAGCAATAATGAGAGCAGTTGATTCATGCCCTATTGGGGCGGGGAACCGTGACCGATTATGTGAAATTAGGTGGACAACGGAGTAACCTCGGTAACAAGTGTTGTCGGGAACAGTGGTATTTACGGCGAGAGATAGTCTAAAACCCCCTTCCTGTGTTACACATTAGTCTTCTGCAATCTCCTGTGGCCCATTAGCACACTCTAGTGTCGCCCTACCACAAACTTTGTTCAGAACCTAACAATCATAAATATGTACTGTAGACTTTCTCCACACATCTCCCAGCCCATCAGAGTTGATTAACGCCCCTGTATTTTAAGATTCTTAAGATATTCTGTTGCACCATAAGCCATGATCAATTTCTATGCTAATATTAACAGCATCCATGTTTTACATTTATCGCTATTACGCATGACTTATGTGATGGATCATGGAGCAGCACACATGTTCAATCGCGCGTATGACAATCAATCCCCGTCCTCACCAGCCGTAGGTTTTCTGTGGTTTAGGCAGAGGGTCGTCAAAGAATGAGTCGTCCTCGTCTAGGTCCTCTTCCACCTCCAGGTCCAGCCCCTTCTTCAGGCTCGCCGTGGGGCCGTTGTCGTTGTCCCCGGACACCCCGCTGTGCCTTGGCGGCACGTGACCCGGCCCTTTGCCCTTTAGAGAGCCAAAGCGCAGGCTGGTGTCACTGTGGCTGTGACTGACCTCCACGCCCTGTGGGGTACATGTAGGAACAAGACAACACAAATAACAAAAACACACTTTTAAAGCCGCTTCTGTGTATTTGAGCGGGTGCAGCTAGCATTTAGTTGCAAATGGTTAGAGGATTGAAGCGACAGGGAGAGTTAGTAGTGGCACTGAAATATTAGCTATAGGAAAGATATTTTGAGAACTATCCGGCACAAGTAAAGGTCTTGTTAGAGGTTTGGCTAATGGCTTAGCTACGTTAGTCGTACCTACTCTATGAACCATTAAGACTGTGAAGTTGAGCAATTAGTAAAACACATGCACAGTCAGATTTTCAATCAAAAGTGGAAAACACTCATCATTCATGAGAATCAGTCTGGTGATAAGAGCACATTTGAGAGGCTGCGCTGAGATACGGCCAACCTATCTTCCCTGCGCTAATGGTGACACCATACCAAGTAAACCATGGGTTAACAGAAGACTATGGTACAGACATGCCTTTGAAATCAGAACTTCCCCTGGATGAGTTGGTATGAGCCTACCCACTGGGCAGACGTCAATTTAAAGTCTATTCCCACGTTGGTTCCACGTCCTTTCCTTGAAATGACGTGCAAACAACGTGCATTCAACCGGTGTGTGCACATGGGTACTTGTACACCTGGGTTGTGTTCATTACAGCAAACCAAATGAAAACGAGTGTTCCATATCAGTCCAGCAAGTCCCTCTCCGTTTCAGTAGATTTTTCTTACGTTGTGGTGGCTAATGAGCACAACCCCTTTTCCAGCCTTGCGGTTTACCTTGGTGTCAGCCTTCTCCGCCTGTGCACTGTGCCTATGTCCTTTAAACCTGGGGATCTGTGCATGAGAACACAGCTATCAGCCTTCTCACACACTCACTGCCTCACTAACATGATGGATGCCGGGTAGGCCCTAAAGGTGGCTACATTTAGGGAGAATCTTTTTACAGTTTAGTCTACTGACCTCTTCGTCCTTTCCGAAAAGAAAGCGGAAAAACAGAGGCTTTGTTTTAACAATCAACATTCTCTTAAAAAATATCCATGTCATGTATACCCTATGCTCACATCCTGCAAATACAACGCTAGGCCTCTTAGTTGTGATTTCTTCTGTTATTTTAAGTCAAGTTCCATAGAAATGAATTGATTCACAAGAAAGCTGTTATGGACATAACAGTTCACACAAACAGGTATTAAAAGGAATACAAATATTAACGTTGAACAAAGTAAGAAAAAAAAAGTGATCCTACGAGAAACCACACAACAGCCATTTTATATAGGGCACTACAACATACACTGCACCATAGTTTGAATAGTGCCAATGTACCTTACTAGGCGGTGAAGTGCTTTTCTTCTCCTCAATAAATTGACTGGGATTGTGAATCACATCACAGGTGTCATGGGTGACCTGGAAGGGGAAGGACACATTTAACATTGTGTTTCATCCTAAGAAACGGTTCATGCAAAGTTCAATCTATGACACAATCTAAAAAGGAACTTCCAAGACAGTAAAGGTGTCTTACCACACTTCGACACTGACTGAAGAAGCGCTTGTACAAGCCCAGAAACTCCTGGAAGTCTATAGCTACGGAGACAGAGGTGAGGCAAAGCATTAGAGCAAATGACAACATTTTCCACGGCTTTTGTGTTGCCATGCTTGTAACTATAGCAGCCGCACTTTTCAGTTCGCTGCAGCTAGCGACTGGAACGAGCTGCAAAAGACTATCAAACGGGACAGTTTAAATCTCCATCTCTTCATTCATGGACACTCTTATGGATGGTTGTGGCTGATTCACATGATGTATTGTTATCTCTACCTTCTTGCCCTTTGTGCTGTTGTCTGTGCCCATTAATGTTTCGTACCCTGTTTTGTGCTGCTGCCATGTTGTCGTCACGTGTTGCTGCCGTGCTATGTCGTCGTCTTAGGTCTCTCTTTATGTAGTGTCTCTCTTGTCATGATGTGTGTTTTTGTCCTATATTTTTAATCCAAGCCCCCGTCCCCGCGGGAGTTCCTTTTGTTAGGCCGTCATTGTAAATATTAAATTTGTTCTTAAACTGACTTGCCTAGTTAAATAAGGGTTCAATTAAATACATTCAATTAAGAATGTCACTTCATTTCAGTCTACAGAACACTTACATTTACCAGAGGCCTTGTCTCCAACTCTATGTTCATCAGTGACAAACTTCTCCAGCATGTTCCTGTTATTGGACACACAGACTACTTGTTAAGGAAACTGGATGAGCTGTAGATTCACGTCACAAATAGCATTGTCGTGTCAGCGTTGCAGTCGGGGCAGGTTTCCCCAGACACAGATTAAGTCTATTCCTGAATGACAAAGCACTTTCAATGGAAATGCATGCTTTTTAGTTCGGGAGTGGGCTTTCCTGTGTCCAGGGAACGAGCCCCCAGTTCTTTGTCATTTTGCTTGAATGACACGGCCCAAACATACTTGTTGAAGTTGGGAAAAACATCTCCAAACACAACTTTCAAATCCTCTTTGAGTATCCCGCCAGTTCTGGCCTGTGAAACAGAAAGTTTAAACAGAGTAAAAGGCAGGATCTTGCAAGAATCTTGGACATTTAAACACCTCCACAAGGTAATCAATGGCAATGGAGAACTTATTCTACAACAACAAAAAATGATCACCTTGTCATAAACATCAAACTTCTTCCGGGCGTCTGCTATTTGCCTGGGGGATAGTTCCTAAAAAAAGAGAAAACGGAAGAGCATTGATATCAGACGGAGAAATCTCTACATTTGAAGTTGCATCCTCTTGGGATCAATACAGGTGATCAAAAACAAACATGAAATTGTGAGCTTGATGGTTTGAGATGTTACATGCTAGTTCTTCATGTGCACCTTCGTGGCCCGCAGTTCTCTGTATGAACGGGCGAATAGGATAGCTACGTGAGCTCATTCTGCTGATCTGAGCAGAGCATGAAACATGACTATGAAAGTGGGACAAACTTGTTATGTCAGAATCTCGCTGAACAACAGGAAAACCATTTTCGCTCTCTCTCTCTCAATCGTCTGGGTACATTTACACTAATGGCAAGCTGCCTTCTGTTGATCCAGATAATATTATAAATTAGGTCGTCACGGCAAAATGACAACTATGAGTGATACAGTTTATTTTCGCTCTGGCAGCTCAGGTCCATTGACAGAATACTTAAAATGTTGTTGTATGAAGGATTACATCTCAGTGTGCTCATGTTTTGTAGGCTATGTATAATACCTCATTATGAAACAGTTGGTGCTCATTCATAACATTGTATGTAGACGTAAATGTACCCTAGTGAGTGAGAAGGAAGGCAATGAAGATAATAAGAATTACTACCTTGGGGATGTTTGTGGCTTTGTCCCCCTTACATCAGATAACAGCAGGCCAGAGCAGGGAAATCAGTAGAGCAAGAAAGCAGTCCATTATAAATCACAAGTGGGACACTCCGTTCAGAAGAAAATACATTTTAAAAAGGAAGGACAGCCATTCAAGAGCATAATCAAATCGGGAAGACTTCTGCTTAAGGGAATACACTAATGTAGTGAATGACTAAACCTATGTATGTAAAATGGCAAGCCCTGTGCAGTGGTGTGTCTTTCTTTACCTCTGAGAAGATGGAGGCCTTCTCCTTGTGTCTGCCCCTCTTGACGAGCTCCAGCAGGAGAGGAGTGTTCCTGTTCATATCAGTCTCGGTGATATCCAGCTCACAAGAGACCTGCTCACGGCTGTCTAGGCCATTTAGCTGAGGACAGGAGACACGCGCGCAATAAATTGCATGCCCTAATGGTGAATGTAGCACGGACAATTCCAAGTTATTTGACCAACATGCCGGGCCAGCCCTATCCGCTGGGAGTAAAACACTCACTGAGTTTATCTCTGGCTGGAATACAGCAAGCGTGAAGTCCAGGTGAAAGACCTGTAGAAAGTCTATGATGAGGCTGGCCACCAGGCGTCCTGTTAAAAAGGGAAGGAAGGATATGATCAGCCTCATCATGGAAAGAATGAGTCATTGTAATGCATGTTGATTAATATGGGATTAGCAGACGATTGTTCAGACCATCACGGTGGATAGCACAACCCTTACCATCCTTTGTATCAAGACATTTCTTCAGGTTTTCATTGACAAGTGGAGTTTTATTCTGGGGGAAGGATAATGGGTGGTAGCAGAGGTTATGCAGATGTAAATCATAGCTACACTGACATCCCCCCAAAAATGTAACGTCATTAATAAGAGAAGCAATAAGCCTAACCTTACACTATAAGGATTCATTGACAATGCACATAAGTCAGCTATCGTCTTACCTCCACTTTATCCTGTTCATCCATAGCCAGAAAGACAGCGGCGCGCATTTCTGCCTACAGAATAAGAGAAGTACGAGCAAAAAAAGGTGTTAGCCAAGCAAGAGGGCCTCAAACTGGCCTGAACTACCTAGCTAACGTTAGCTATGTAACAGTACTTGCTAAGTACCTAAAAAAATGTACTGCTTGTAAAATAGTTCGCTATCTAGCTAACGTTAGCTGTTGGTTATCCAATGTTAGAAGCTAGCTAGCTAGCTAGCTATCCCACGACACTAGATCGCATGATGATAACTCGGTGACTTTCCAGGGTCCAGCTAGTTACAGTACTGTAGCTAGCTAACGTTAGCTAGCTAGCTACAAGCTGCAACAACAAAATCCTCAGTCTTTGAACAGTCCTTCGACATACAGTATCAGTAGTTACGTGCCTTTAGTTTGTTCAAGACCCCACTGTTTTCTAGGTTTTGGATCAAAAGATCCCGCAACTCAGTGTCGTCCTCCGTGGCAGACATCTTTCTTTTAGCTAATCGGCAACCAGGACAACCAAAACAAACACTGGCAGCTAGCTATTTGCTAATTCAGCAACGCAGATTCCAGGAAAAAAATTAAACAGCAAGCCAGCGCGCACGATTTGCACCATTCGCCAGCATCGTGGCACACGCAATCTTGCCCCTCTTTAGTTCAACACGGAGGGAGTGATGCCAAAATAGGTTGGTGCTGTATCAATTGGTGGATTAGGCTCAAATAATGCAAGTTCTGTATCAAAATCGAAGTAATATATAGAGAGATATCAGACATGTTAAACATATCAGATATTTTGATCAAAGTTGCTTTTGATTTGCTGATCCGCCTCATGTGTCATGAGCCATTTTTGACTCATGTCTCTTATCATTTGTGGTTGTGTATATTTGTATTATATCGTATTTTGTAAATTGGGTGAATCCCTTTTCTTTTTTGTGGGTGGTTTATGATTTGTTTGTCCATAGTTGTTTTCTCTCACAGTAGTTGTACTTCACAATAACATAGTTCCTCTTCTGTTGTCATTCAGGACAGGAGGATAGACTACAGATGCTTGCTGGCTCTGTTAAAGTCATTTCAGTGACTCTGCAGCTAAGTGTGTTCTTGGATTATTTCTCTTCTCCTATTTTCATTCATATGTGAGGCAGTCATTTGAGGAAACAATACAAGTTAGTGTTGTAACACACGTTTTATTCAGAGTAAGAGATGTCAACACCAGCGTGATAAAAATCGTACAAACTTCACAATTTCAAATGAAATATCACAGCAACTTGTGATCTTAAACATACAAAATTAAAGAGCCACAAAAATCATGCCATGTGGTACCAAAATTAAGTTGGAAAGTTTGCAAGAGGGAGAGAGGATAGGGGAAAGGATAGAAGGAAATGAATGTTGTATAAAATCCTTTCATCAAAGCATTACTCAAAATAAATCGTAATTGTAGCAGTTTAATCAATAGATGAATTCACAAATATTCATATGAAAATTCTTCTGCACTCTAGCATGTGACATGTTAGTGTTCTCTATGTAAATAATCACAGATAACCTTTTTACATTTGTTATTACAATATGTACTGACTGTTGGTGAGTAGGACATTTGTGCTTAAAATTCCCATTTCCTTTGTATCAGTAAGAATAATTGACTGAAGAAAATAGTACAAGCTGTCGATCTATCTATAGCATTACTTTATTGGCAAAAAGCTGCAGACACAAAGCTTTAGACACAGGCATGTGGAGTCAAATGGAATGTGGACCTCAAGTCTAGTAGGAGGTCCAAATAGATGCTTTGAAGTGTGAGATCAGGTCAATGACTAGCTAAGCCCATAGCACCCTCATGTTGACTACCAAGAAGAGATATCTGAATTGAACTTGACTCACTCAGCTCTAAGTCTCGCGGCTGCATTTAGACAGGTAGCCCAATTATGATATTTCTTTCACTAATTTGTCGTTTGACCAATCAGATCAGTTCCGAAAAGATCTGGTGTGAAAAGATCTATGTGATTGGTCAAAAGATCAATTACTTGGAAAAAATATCAGAATTGGACCGCCTTTCTAAATGAAGTCCTAGGCTTCACTGTAGGCTACTTCCAAGGACAGTGCATCTTAGATACTGTTGCCATATACAGTCGTTTAAATTAAAATAATGATATCTATTTATTGATATAATTGGGACATACTCCCCATGATGTGCATGCACAATAAACTGTATTAAGAACACACATATAATCCATTATTAGAGTCATCTTCAGCAAGTGCATGTCACATGGTTATGCCAATTTGTAAAGGAAATGTAATGATTCATTATTAAATACTATGTAAGGGTAGATTTGTTGCAGTTGGCTGATGATTAAAAGATTGTGGCATTATAGGGGGCTGACATTGACACTCACATTGCATTATAATGGTGTTTTTAAGTACTATGAAAACATTTATTGAGGGTGTCTCATAGAAAGGGATAGCAATTTCCTCATGAAATTGTCATCAATCATAGAAACGCTAGTAAATCGTGGACCACTATTAGCAGTATCACTTCCGTTATTCTTTGCTGTTATAATATATATCAATAAAGTTTTTACCAATAGATTCATTTTTTTAGGACAGAATCAAAAAGCAATCTTTATCTCGTGTCATGTTGTGTGGCTCAGACACATACTATGCATGATCGCAAAGACAGTGCAATAATATACTATGATAAATGGGGGACATTGACCCTGTAAGTCCAGCGCATCAATCAGCCTTTATAAAGATAACTTTTCTAGAAAACTTCTGAACCATCAATTTGACCCTTCAAGTACCTCTTTAAGTGTCAATAAAAACATCAAAACCAAGGTGTTCCTGTGCAAAATCGAACATGAGAGAACAAAACTCATAAACTCATCCATCTTTCATTTTGGAACTGATCGCCGCATGATGAATCCCGAAAACATGATTGTATTAAAAGATTTATACAAAACTTAATACATTTACATTTAGTAAAAAGATTTATCAGCTCAGCTAATTTTATTTATAAGAAATTGCATATACCCAAACTTTTGTTCTATATAGATTGCATCCCATATCTAAACAAGTGATTTAATCATTGTTATACCAATATTGCTGATAAGTTGTACCTACTAGCTATTCGATAAGATTTACGATTAAAATAAATGAGTAACGCTAGATTGTCTCCTACATTTCCCATAGCCATTGGTCCTCCCGCTCTGTGTTTGAAATGGAAATAGTTTAACAGCACATATTACTAAGACTTTTTTTATTTATTTCTAACTTAATGAAGTACAGTCCATTCCAGATGATGGGAGTTGCACCACTTAGTTTCCGTCTCATGATGTTTGAAATTTGTCATATTTATACATAGTTTCTTCTCGTACTTTATTTAAACATAGACATTATTATTAGTCTCCACACAGACCACTGAAGACAAAGAGTTTTTTCAAACATTGTTACAAAAATCGATACATTTACATCCATTAAACAATCTTCACACCAAAGGTCTTTTTTTGTTGTTGTATTCTATTAAATCACAAAAAGAAACGCTTATCTAAAAATGATTGCTCCTCACATTGCCCTCATCTGGCTCCCGACCCATGGGACTCAGTTTAGTCCTTTTTCTCAATAAGCGTTCAAATAATGAATGAAACAAGCTTACAATTAATAAATACATATACACAAAAATGTGCATACATTAGCAGCTATAAACAGTACATCGCGTTATATTAGGTCATATGAAAATGTACAAAACGTGTATGTTCTTTTAAACTTTTGCCATCGGGAACTATTTTTAAAGCAAGGCAAAAATATCATAACCATGGAGCTCAGAGCATAACATTGTAATAAAAGAAACATGATGGTAATTTACAGCAGCAAAAAAAATCCTGATCCATTCTCTCTTTTGACCCTTTTTCGTCGCTTTAACATCATTTGATTTAGCCTCTGACAGTGCCTTTTTCGCGGGTAGATAGGCTACTACACTTGGATGCCTTGCACCGCCTGTTTGATGTTCTCCAATAGGGCCTTGTTCTCTGGACTCTGGTATTGGTCCTGATGGGTGTACATATCTGTCAAAGTATTCACATAACTATCAAAGTTTTGTTCATTCATTGGCTCCTGTGAGGGGAAAAAGACTCCAATGAGGAAAATGGTACATACGCAATCAGATTCAGTCGGGTTTCATATTGATGATCAATTCATTTTCTTTCAAAGAGAAGGGAAGGGAAGGGAAAGAGAAATTGTACAGGGAAGGACACTGACAGCTGCAAACATTGTAAGGACAGTATGGGCACGGGGGCTGTACTAAGTGTATACAATACTTCATCAATTTCATAAAATGTAACCATTTACATAGTCCTACGTACACTACAGTGGACCTAATGCAGCTCCAAAACATGCAAAGTCAGTGTAGATTGATTTTAGCAACTCATAGAAGGCATGATGGTTGATGCTTATCTTATGGAGACAAAATGATGACTGACATCACATAAATAAACTAATGTAATGTGTGCAGCGAGTGAGATGTAGGAGTTGTGGGAGCCATTTCTCAGATAGGTGCACACACTGTAACAGTAGCATGAGCAGACAGACAGACAGACAGACAGACAGACAGACAGACAGACAGACAGACAGACAGACAGACAGACAGACAGACAGACATTGAATATGCAATAGCAGACTGAACCTACTCGCTTCCTTGACTGTGACTGTGTTATAACTGTGAAAATATGGCTCGTGATGTTACTCCATCACGGCCACTTCCTTGTCAGCAACAAAATTCTTCTAAGAAGCCACAAAACGTCTCTCTAAATATGATCAAACCATTGAATCGTAGTATAACGCAGCAACATGTATGGAGTGTTCACGAGTATAGGAGGAAGACTTAAAGGGAGGAGATGATAGTGCAGAAGAAACGGATAATAATTAGACTATGAAAAGGAGTCTCTTACTCTGTGGGGCATCTGTAAACAGCAGCTATGTTTAACTGGGGCCTCTTTCTGTGGCATCGGTTTCTACAGGAAGAGGTGTGAAGAGAATAGAGATAGATATAATTCTATTAGCCTGCTGTACAAAAGGGAGCAAAATTCTAGCCTGGTCGCAGATATTTTTGTGCTCTCTTGCTAATAGTTATTTTCATGACGTTTGGCATAACAATGACTATAGCAGTTGGCTATAACACAAACAGAAATGGTTCCAGGCTAGCAAAATGCTTTATAACCCTAGTAAAACGTGATCCCCTCACATTAATGGTCAGACAACAGGGAGCCATATTCAGAGGGAGAGATCTCATTCATTACTAAGCAACTTTGGTGCCTTTTGAATCAAGCAATATCCAATCAGCCCTGTTCTTTCATACGCAAGAGCTGTAATTGGATACAGACACATGACACGTCAAGGCAGCCATGATTTATTTATATAAAAAAGCAGGGGTGTGTGTGTGTGTGGGGGGGGGGGGGGGGGGTTATTAGATTAGATTATTAGTCTGTTACAGGAAGTGTTGTAGCACAGAAGCATATGAACTGCTGAGAAAACAAGTGACAAACAGAAAGCAGCAGATGAAACAACCCGACTGTGTCATTGCAGTCGGCCCTTATGTTGCAATGATTTGTCAAGCACATAACAGGGTAAGAGATGTATTTTTCTTTCCGAATTCTTGATGTGTTCTGTTTAAATGGCATCAACAAACAATCAATATGGAAATAAACATATCCAATTTGGTAGAATGAGTGGAATAAGCCACTACCATGATATGACCATGTCTTGTTTTCACTCACGTTACGTTGACTAATTTACTCCAAATGGCCCTGGGTTTCAACACTTGCAATCATGGAACGTCAAATTGGCATGCTTTCAAGTGTGCCATCTATTATCTTTGACAACATAGCCTTTTTACCTAACCCCACGTCCCATTTCCCCATAAACCCGTTCTTGATTCCTATGGCATCTTAGTTCGACTTGATACAGTGCTTGTCCGACAGCAACTGTTGTAGGCTAAGTTGTGATGGTACTTACCATATGTGGGAGCTGGATATTCGCTAAGCTGTTGATGAGAGACTGGCTGAGGTTGGCTAGTTCGTGCAGTAGGGAATCATTCTGCTGCTCAATAACTTTGTTCTCCTCCTCTATGGACTTCAGGTTAGTCTCCATAGTGGTGATCTGGGAAAGGAGAGGCAGAAGTGCATGGAAGTTGATGAACCAGAGAGACTGACTGTTTGACAACTGACAACAGAGGGTTTTGTCTGACGACTGAGGGACTTCTTATGGATCCGTAAAAATGTACTGCGCTAGGGGGGGTGAGACATCAATTAATCCATCAACCTGTTTCAGAATTTGCCCAAAACTAGCATGACTGATTGCCCTATAATAATTAATGAATTAATCTCGATTAAGTAATGCATGAATCTTACTTGTGTCCTAAGTTTAATCATGTCTGATTCCACTTGATTGTTTGATTCGTTTAGATCTTTGATTTCTGTATCCAGCTGTTTAATGTCCTCATCATTTTCTATTCCTAGAAAAGGGGAAAAGGGGAAAAAGGGAAAATGCACTGTGGATTCAGCTTGAATATGTTTTGATAAAACCAGGAAGTGGCATAGTCAAGGGGCATTCTGACTGGCATTTGCGCCTGGTTATTACCTTTGCTTGCCCGTTGCTTGATCGTTAACATTTCTACCCCAGTCATTCTGGCTTTCTTCATGGCTGAGGTGGCACGGGGGCAACCAGAAAGACTGAGGAAAAAAGGAATATACACTACTGGTGAATAAAATCATATGACTCCAACCCTGCTGGACTCAACCATAATTTACATTATTGATCCAGTACTTGGTTACATTTAGACACAGTTGCTCATCTACACCAGAGCCATGCAGAGCGCCACCCACCTCCGATGGGTCAGGAAGCTCCCGCTGACATGTCCTGATCCATCGCAGCCCGGGGTCGGGCACGACATGCCATCTGTCTTCCCGGACTTCCATGCAAACTGGGAGCCGTTGACGTAGCCATCCTTCTGCCGCTTGGCCGCCAGGGGGCAGCCCGACGCACTGCGGTGAGATGCATATTTCCCCGTCACGTGACCCTGTCCGTCACAGCCTGGGACTGGACACCTGCGGAGACAAGGGGTCACAAAGGTCAGTCAGGACACGACCTCGCTCTCCTCACTTGCAGCACACCTGTCCCTGGTAAATGTCATCCACACAATACAAAGACAACTAGAAAAAGATTAGCTACTCTAATGAAAACGGTCTCCGGTTAAAAGACATTTACCCGTGGTTCTACATTGTCCTTCAGAGTGACATTTGGGCTGATTAGAATTAGCACAGTGTGTCTGCGGGCCGCTCCACCCCGACAGTGGAGAGGTCAGTGTTAATTATGATTGCAATGTTAATGATGATGGTACATCCAGTGAACCTCGCAGGGATAGAGGTGGCAGCAACAGCTGTGCAGAGATTGGGAAGTGATTGGTGAAAGGACACATAGTTAACTTTAGTTGATTTGCGGCAAGTTCATATGCGCTTAACATTATCGCATTCCTTAAGTGGTGGAAAGGTAATCTTTAATGTACTGTACCCACTAGGTGTACTACACTGGTTGTAGAGAATCTGAGGTGAAATGCATAACCATGACTTCAAGAGAATACAGATGTAGGATCTTAATTTGATCACTCTTTTGTTGCTGAGAATTTTCCTGCATGGCAGGAAATGCAAGCTTGCAGTGTATTCAAGGTTTAAAAAGGCTTCTACAGTTTGTACTTTTCACTTTAAAATGCCAGACTTGATTTGCCCTTGTGAAAAATGTATTAAATCCTACAAAAAATGTCCAATAATTATAATCTACATAATAATTCACATTTCCTGTTGCTGCGGGATTATTTTCCTGCTGTAGCAAACTGGCTCAAATTAAGATCCTACATCTGTATGTTGACAAACTGTCACGCCCTGACCTTAGAGAGCCTTTTTATGTCTCTATTTGGTTTGGTCAGGGTGTGATTTGGGTGGCCATTCTATGTTCTTTATTTCTAGGTTTTGTGTTTCTATGTTTTGGCCGGGTATGGTTCTCAATCAGGGACAGCTGTCTATCATTGTCTCTGATTGGGAATCATACTTAAGCAGCCTGTTTTTCCACCTTAGGTTGTGGGATGTTGTTTTTTGTTAGCTCTGCGTAGCCTACGGAACGTGACGTTCATTGTTCTTTTGTTTTGTTTGGTGTTCGGATTTAACAAAGAATCATGAACACGGACCACGCTGCACCTTGGTCCACTTCTTCCGATTTGCGTTACAGAACATCCCACCACAAACGGACCAAGCAGCATGGTAAGGAGGACTGGACATGGGAGGATATCCTGGATGGCAAAGGATCCAGGACGTGGGAGGAGATCCTGGCCGGAAGGGATCACCTCCCATGGGAACAGGTGGTAGGAAGGCGGAGGCAGATAGAAAAGGGGCCCAGCGTTACGAGGGGACACGGCTAGCACAGAAGCCCGAGAGGCAGCACACGGGGAGATTGGTGGAGTCAGGTTATAGACCTGAGCCAACTCCTCGTGCTTACCGTGGATAGCTTGGTACTGGTCAGGCTCCGTGTTATGCGGTGGAGTGCACGGTGTCTCCAGTGCTCGTTCACAGCCCGGTGCGCTATATCCCAGCTCCCCGCATCGGCCGGGCTAGAGTGGGCATCCAGCCAGGACGGATGGTGCCGGTTCAGCACTCCTGGCCTCCAGTGCGTCTCTACGGCCCAGGATATCCTGCGCCGGCTCTGTGCACTGTGTCTCCGGTGCGTATCCACAGCCCAGTACGTCCTGTGCCAGCACCCCGCAGTTGCCGGGCTAGGGTGAGCATCCAGCAAGGAAGGGAGGTGCCAGCTCTACGCTCCAGACCTCCAGTGCGTCTCCTCGGCCCAGTATATCCTGCGCCGGCTCTACGCACAGTGTATCCGGTGCCTACTCCACGGAACAGGCCTCCTGTGTGTCTCCCCAGCCTGGTGAGTCCGGTGCCTGTTCCACGGACCAGGCCTCCTGTGTGACTCCCCAGCCTGGTGAGTCCTGTACCTGCTGCAAGAAGCCTCCAGTGATGATCCATGGCACGAAGCCTCCAGTGATGATCCATGGCACGAAGCCTCCAGTGATGATAAATGGCACGAAGCCTCCAGTGATGATCCATGGCACGAAGCCTCCAACGACGGCCTCCAGTCCGGAGCCTCCAGCGATGGCCTCCAGTCCGGGGCCCGCAACGAGGGTCCTCAGTCCGGGACCCGCAACGAGGGTCCCCAGTCCGGGGTCAGAGGCGGGGGTCCCCGCACCAGAGGCGCCACCAAAGTGGGGTGAGCCAGAGGTGGAGCGGGGTCTACGTCCCGCACCAGAGCCGCCACCGCGGATAGATGCCCACCTGGACCCTCCCCTATAGGTTTGGGGGGGGTACTGTCACGCCAAGACCTTAGAGAGCCTTTTGATGTCTTTTGGTCAGGGTGTGATTTGGGTGGGCATTCTATGTTCTTTATTTCTAGGTTTTGTGTTTCTATGTTTTGGCCGGGTATGGTTCTCAATCAGGGACAGCTGTCTATCGTTGTCTCTGATTTGGATTCATACTTAGGCAGCCTGTTTTGCCACCTTAGGTTCTGGGATGTTGTTTTTTGTTAGCTCTGCGTGGCCTACGGAACGTGACGTTCTTTTGTTGTTTTGTTTGGTGTTCGGATTTAATAAAGAATCATGAACACGTACCACGCTGCACCTTGGTCCACTTCTTCCGACGGGCGTTACACAAACTCACCAATATGCTATACTGCTATCCGTTCCAACCCTCACCTAATTGGCTCCTGGTCGTCCTTGTCCTCCTTGCTGTGCAGTATCTTGATCCCGCTCTTCTTCGCCCGTGGACAGCCTGACAGACTAGAGGGGAAAGGTCTTGTGCAGTTCACTACCATCTTAAGAGTATGAGTACAACATCAGCACATTTGCAGTTCATCAAAAGACAAATAACATCTCAGAATGATAGCTCTGTAAAGTTGGTATCAGATGGTTTCAAGACAAGCCATGTAACCTATACACTACTGTTCAAAAGTTCGGGGTCACTTAAAAATGTCCTTGTTTTTGAAAGCACATTTTGTCCATTCAAATAACATAAAATGAATCAGAAATACAGTGTAGACATTGTTAATGTTGTAAATGACTATTGTAATTGGAAACGGCTGATGTTCTTTTCAATGGAATATCTACATAGGGGTACATAGGCCCATTATCAGCAACCATGTGTTCCAATGACACGTTGTGTTAGCTAATCCAAGTTTATCATTTTAAAAGGCTAATTGATCATTAGAAAACCCTTTTGCAATTATGTTAGCACAGCTGAAAACTGTTGTCCTGATTAAAGAAGCAATACAAATGACCTTCTTTAGACTAGTTGAGTATCTGGAGCATCAGCATTTGTTGGTTTGATTACAGGCTCAAAATGGCCAGAAACAAATAACTTTCTTCTGAAACTCATCAGTCTATTCTTGTTCGGAGAAATGAAGGCTATTCCATGTGATAAATTGCCAAGAAACTGAAGATCTCGTACAACGCTGTGTACTACTCCCTTCACAGAACACCGCAAACGGGCTCTAACCAGAATAGAGAGAGGAGTGGGAGGCCCCGGTGCACAACTGAGCAAGATGACAAGTACATTAGAGTGTCTAGTTTTAGAAACAGAAGCCTGACAGGTCCTCAACTGGTAGGTTCATTAAATAGTACCCGCAAAACACCAGTCTCAACGTCAACAGTGAAGAGGCGACTCCGGGATGCTGGCCTCCAGTGTCTGTGTCCTTTTGCTCATCTTAATCTTTTATTTTTATTGGCCAGTCTAAGATATGGCTTTTTCTTTGCAACTCTGCCTAATAGGCCAGTATCCTGGAGTCGCCTCTTCACTGTTGACGTTGAGACGGGTGTTTTTCGGGTACTATTTAATGAAGCTGCCAGTTGAGGACTTGTGAGGCATCTGTTTCTCAAACTAGTGCTTTTCTTTCAAAAACAAGGACATTTCTAAGTGACCCTAAACTTTTGAATGGTAGTGTACATGCATATACGGTAACAAATGACTATCAGAGCTCAGTGAAACTGAAAACAGAGAAGTCTAAACAATCCATACAACTGTCAGGTATGCACTACAAAATAGGTAATATACTGTATATGTATCTATGCATCACTGTCTTCTACAATCTGAAATGTCAGGGGCTGCTGAATACCCTGCGTGGCTTTTTGTCATTATGATGGGTTGCAAGCTACCTCCTGTGCGAGGCGTAGTTCCCAGTGATGTGTCCAGACCCGTCACATGCCGGAGTGGGACACCTGGGACAGAGGGGACAAGGAGAGTGACTACAGGGTACTGGGTAATACCAAAGCTGACAGCGTCAACACTTATCAGGCTAATGGTCTGCTAGGCTATGTAAAGACTAAAATATAGAATGCACAATTGTCTCTATCAGAGACACTGGAGAAATAGGGGTTATGCTTACTTGAGGTCTTGGGCATTGGTTGTCATCATACTGCGGATGCTTTTGTCAGCTAACTGGCAGTTTGAGAGACTAGAGAACACACAGACATACAATGACAACAGCAGATGTGGAAAATGGTCACTGGGTAAAGCGGGTATAATGAATGTCAAGTAGTAAAAAGGGGATGACAAAATAAGCTTGTTTTGGTCTTACGTGATGAGTTCCTTCTTGCCCTCCTTGCAGGCGGAGTACTTGTGTTTGGGGCTGGGCATGGTCACGTCCCCTCCATAGTGCTGCTCATCCAGAAGGTCCTGGAATGGGTCCAGGTCATCGACCTGGTGGAGGGATGAAAAAAAGGAAGACTACATCATGTCATCATGTAGCCTATGACCATAACATTGGCATATTCACACATCCTACATTTCTTTTTCAATTAGCACACGATTACAATTCATACTCATATTCACATCCCACACATCTCACATCCCATTTTTTTCAAATACTCAGCAAGATCCAATTTCTTGGTATCAAGCAATCCTGAAGAAACCCTCTCCCCTCACTCTCAATGCTCATGCCCCCCCCTGAAAATGTTTCATCCATGCCTTATTAGCAAGCCCAATTACGGTTATGACTACACCACTTCAACTTCAAGCTTTTTAATCTGACAGTGCAAGTGTATCAATTTACTGCATGGGTGGCTTTGTGTAATATCAGAGATTCAAGTACAACGTGTAAAGATGATCTATCAGGCACCAACTATATAATGATGCTGAGCCTTAATGTATCTCACAAACCATGAATCCACAATTGTGTGCGTCAAGCAGTCATTGGGTGAAATCTCAAATGTATTTCCTTGATTCCACTTCTCCTCTTTCCTTTCCACCTTCTCAGAGGGGAGGAACCTCAGATCTTCTGCTCCAATGTGCTTTGGGAAGGAGACGATGAGGGAGGATGTGAGGTATCAAGGAAAACAATTGAGATTCACTCATTGAGTCAATGCAGTACCGGTAGCATCAACTAGATGTCAGTGAAAGACTATCAGTGGATACTGGATACCCCCCCAAATCAAATCACCATTACCTGTGTGCTGCCGGTCTATGGCTCATTAAGGAATATTGAACACTCGCAGAGGGTAAAATATTTTCTGGATAAGCCACCTTTGAATTGTGCCTCCACTGCAAGAGACCATTTGAGTATAATAGAGGACTATTCTGTTCAATAGATACAAATTTTGAACACAAAAAACACATTACCCCATAACTACATTACCCATAATGCTGCGGCCCTTCCCCATACCTCTTTGTGATCATCGTCAGTGATGCGCTTGATCTTGGTGTAGTCCACTGGCAGGTCCCAGCAGTCGGCCTCACTCATCTGGTAGCAGCGGCTGCTGTTGAGCAGGGCCTGCCGCTGGGGGGACATGGGCTGCAGGGGCGTCAGCACCGTGCCACTCCCCTCAGGACCCCCAGGCTGCCCACGGCTCACACTCAGGTCCAGGGTACTGTTGTCATCCACGTCCCCATCAGGACTCTGTCAGAGAGAGGGAGATGGAGGGAGGGAGGGAGGGATGAAGAGAGAAGGGGGAGAGGGAGGTAAATAGAATGAAAGAAAGATGAGAAGGAGAAGAGAGAAGGAGGAGCCCGATAAGGAGATTGTAGGAGGTAAAGAGGAGAGAGAGAGAGAATGAGAGAAAGAATGGAGAGGGTTGATAGAGGGAGAGAAGCAGAGAGAGAAAGCGAGGGAGAGAATAATTACTCCTCCTCTTTGGCCCACTCTGCAGCCCGCACTGTGGTGGAGAGGAGATTAATGTACAACACAGGGAATATCCCCGCGGCGCTCTGATGATGATGATGATGATGATGATGACGACGATGGTGCACACAGAGACAGACTGCGCCAGAGCAAGACCATGTCCTCACAGAGAGGTCACTCTCTCTTGCCTCTGCACAGGGGGCATGATTACTAGAAAGAGACCGAGAGAGGGAGTGTGAGAGCGAGAGAGAAAGAGAGCGTGGCAACTGAAATGCTCATTGATCCATTCCAGGCTGTCTTAAAAAGCCAAGGGCTCCAGTCCACCGCGCCCAATGCATCTCTTTGTCTCACAATGTTAGATACTATACTGCTCTCATGGCTGTGCTTGCCCTGCACCGGGGCTCTAAATTAAAAATATATATTGGTAGCACCGGTGCACCATTGGTAGCATAACATCAAATTTAGGAGCACCAGAAAATACGGTTTTATTGTATCTACTAAGATATAGCCTATGTGAATTCTAGTTACTTCTGAAGCACATGTTGTGCCCTAGAATTTAAAAACAAATGTAACCATGTAAATACATTTGTTGATATAAAGAAAGCAAAAATGTTGATACAAATACTTGTCATTGAAATTAAAAAGTCATTCGTGGAGTATTAGGTTTCTACATTGTGTAAAAGCACTATTTTCCTATTGAGATGGATTGCATTGAATATTGTGCACTGTCTCTTTAAGAATGTCAAGTTTGTGATAATGACATGCAAGATATCTGACATGTATTCATTGCTATGACCATTGATCTCCTCAAGAAGCTATCCCTTTTCCTTTCTTTCTGTGTCCCCAAATGTTTGCATATACTGGTAAAGTTACCAGGTTGTCAGCTAGCTATTTAATGAGGTAACAAACATGATTGAACAAGGTGTAAAACAAATGCCGGCCCACAAGTAGTTTTAGAATGGCCCACGACATGATTTGTAAATGTAAAAAAAATATATACTGTATATATATATACTGTATATATTTAGGATAATTTCTTTTGCAGAGTGATCCCAAATTAAAACTCCTGGTCAAACAGCATATTTTGCCAAATTGGTCGCTCTTTAGCGCAGGCTGTACCCCATAATGTAATGAATGTGCCACACACAGAATCACAGGACGCCAGACCAGACTGCGTTATTCTGTAATAAGCAAAGCAGCAAAACCTAAATGATATGGCATAGAAAAGCATCTGACACCTAACCTTGTGGAGGAGGCCTCTGACTCATTGTTGACTGAATCAGACAAGGGCCCACTTTTCACTAGAATTGACTCAGGGTGGCAGTAAGGAAGATATAATATCCCCTATTTTGTCAGAGATACAATGCAAATGTGGTCTGATAGATTGAAAGAGCAATAAAGAAAGCAGGAAAGATAGGGGGAATGAATAGACTGAAAGGCAGAAAGATAAGGGAAATAAATAGACTGAAAGGGAGAAAGATAAGGGGAAATAAATAGACTGAAAGGGAGAAAGATAAGGGGAAATAAATAGACTGAAAGGCAGAAAGATAGGGGAAATAAATAGACTGAAGGCAGAAAGATAGGGGAAATAAATAGACTGAAAGGCAGAAAGATAGGGGAAATAAATAGACTAAGGCAGAAAGATAAGAGAAATAAATAGACTGAAAGGCAGAAAGATAGGGGAAATAAATAGACTGAAAGGCAGAAAGATAAGGGAAATAAATAGACTGAAAGGGAGAAAGATAGGGGAAATAAATAGACTGAAAGAGAGGAAGATAGGGGAAATAAATAGACTGAAGGCAGAAAGATAGGGGAAATAAATAGACTGAAAGGCAGAAAGATAGGGGAAATAAATAGACTGAAAGGCAGAAAGATAGGGGAAATAAATAGACTGTAAGGCAGAAAGATAAGGGAAATAAATAGACTGAAAGGCAGAAAGATAGGGGAAATAAATAGACTGAAAGGCAGAAAGATAAGGGAAATAAATAGACTGAAAGGGAGAAAGATAGGGGAAATAAATGGACTGAAAGAGAGGAAGATGGGGTGGAGAAAGAGAGCGAGAGCAGTGAGGGAGAAAGAGGGCAGAAAAGGAGGGCGGAAAGACAGAGTGAGAGAAGGGAAGAGAGGCTCAGAGAAAGAGAGAGCGAGATAAAGAGAGAGAAGGGATGTTGGACAGAGAGAGAGAGAGAGAGAGAGAGAGAGAGAGAGGGAGAGAGAGAGAGAGAGAGAAAGCAAGAGAGAGCTACGCAACGCCCCAGAGGCGGAGCTGGAGCCTGCCGGGTGAGTGTGAGCATGAGTCTGGGGCGTAGTCCTCCCTACCTGGGAGAGGAGATCCTGGGGCTTGCCTCCCAGGCCGTGGGGCATCTCCCTGCAGCGCGTGGACAGGTTGAGGATGGCCGTGGCGGCCATGTGGGCAGCCTCCATGTCGTGTGTGTAGTCGAAGCTGCTTTTGCTGCAGGTGCTGCTGGCGCTGCTGCCGCCCCCTCCCCCTCCGCAGCTCAGACTGCTGCTGCTGGGAGCGTAGCTGCTCGTTGTGCTGCTGGCTGGGCTCTTACAGTAGCGCTTGGCTGCAGGGAGGGAGCACACCATACAGATCATACACAGACATATAGACACACATACGGTATACACATACAGTGCAGCCATCAGGGACAGGACATCATCCATGCACACACACACCCACACACACATACAGTACATAGATAAAGTCCCACACACACATACAGTACATAGATAAAGTCCCACACACACATACAGTACATAGATAAAGTCCCACACACACATACAGTACATAGATAAAGTCCCACACAATGATGCCGAAGGCCAGATTTTGGCCCCGCCAATTTAAAAAAATTCAGAGATGTATAAAAAGACATGAAATATAGAAAAATTTAAAGAATATATATATATATATATATATATATATATATACACATTCTGTATATATAGATATAGATAGAAAGGTAGGTAGATAGATATTTCTAACACCTACAGAGAAGTCTTCCAGTGGATGGTTTGCTCCACGGTGAATGCTGTGTCAGAGCAAATGATTGTGCTCTTGGTTGGAGAACGAGGCGAGGGAGACAGAGATGGAGAGCGCGAGGAGAGTGCTAGGAGGGAGAGAGAGAGAGCGCGAGCGAGAGGGATGGGAGCGGTGCGACAAGTGAATACGGGCTTCACAGTAAGGGTTTGTAGGCAGCAGAGTGTGTGAGCGAGCTGGGGGAAACCAGCAACTTGAAAATGCATCAGGGCCAAGGAAATGGGTGGTGTTCTATACTTATCTCCAATTCGGATTGGAGTTGTTCCATCTAATATGAACTATGCCATGCAGTATCAAATTGATGGAAATGAAATATAGCCTCAAAAATTGGGCTTTAGGAATACACATTTCAATCGTTTCTTTGCATTGTATATGTGTTGCATAGAGTTATTCAACACATTTACCCTATTGTCTTAGCAGTGATCTAGAACCTGGGAGTAATGTTTGTGTTCCTGTCTGGGTTTGTGCATGTGTGTGTGCGCGCCTGCAATGCACGTGCCAACATGCGTGCTTGCATGTGTGTGTGTGTGTGTGTGTGTGTGTGTGTGTGCATGCGTGAGAGTGCATAGGCAGTCATTCCCTACCGTCATATCCCTTAGACGAGAAGTCCCGTCCTTGGGGCTTGGGGACCAGGCCTCTCTTCCCCCCACCGTAGATGTGTTGCTGGCTGTCGTAGCCTTGGCCGTAGTCGAAGCTGGTCTTGGAGTACTTCTCCAGCTCCTTGGCCAGGTTGGAGCGCGGCGTGCTGGTGGAGACGTTATTTTTGTAACCGTACTGTGGGATCTCCAGCTGTTTCACAAAGCACATTGGCCTGGAAGATAACCATGGACAGGGGGGCCGTGTTTGTGTACACGCGGTGAGAGCGGTCTGACTGTCTGACTGCATGGTGTACGTCCTCACTGAACCACTAGGGGGACTTCATTTGTAAGAGCAAAATCATGAGAGCTACTACGGTCGGCTATGTCCTGTCTATTGTATGTACAATGTACATGATGTTACCGTATGTTCTCCCTTTCTACGTCTATATGAGGTATGAGAGATTGATGCAGGTCAGAGGTTACATTCACGGCTACCAGGAATGCACTGGGATGAGCGGGAAGGCTGGGGGAGTGGTGGTCATGTGATGAGGGTGTGAGTGAGTACCTCAGCACACGGTCTGAAGCCTGGTTGGACTTGGGGCCCCCGTCACATGGGATGTGCTTCTCCTGGACTTTAACCATCTTCTCTGCAGCAGCGATGGGGCACCCCGAGAGGCTGTAACAGCATTCACAAAACAGAGTGAGGCCTAATTGGCCAGAGCACACACACACATGCACATGAATGCATGTACGTACGCAAGCAAGTACACACACACACACACACACACACACACACACACACACACACACACACACACACACACACACACACACACACACACACACACACACTTGCACAGACATGTACCCCCCCACACACCTACACAGTCTGCCTCACCGACAACAGACACATCCAGTCAATCAGCTAAATTTGGCTTTGATTTAAACAGAATTACAAATGTCCTGCTATATGATGGGGCCCCACGTATGAATTATTTATTTTCTATGGCCTAGTTCTTAATTGCAAAGCCGGAGCTTTGCAGATACATGTTATTGGCTGCCTGGGTACTGGCTGCTGAGCTTAGCTATATACCTCAGTCTTTTCAGGCATTCTGTGTAGGCACATTGGGGAGAACTAATTCACCACAATGCCAGCTACTGTACAGCCTCATATCTTCCCCTATCACCTCTCCCCCTCTTGCTTCCTCATCCTCTATTTTCTCCTCGTTTTATTCCCCTTTCTCCCTCACATTTGCACTTCTTACAGTATATGAGAGTATTTTTTCAAACGAACCTGGACTCAGTGGTAGACGTAACATAGTAGATGTAAATCTGGGACACTGATATGTTAAGTTTTGAATGGTATGTATTAATTAGTGGATGCCCATCATCCTTTTCTATGATATGTTACGGATTCCAATTGGTACAATATGTTAAGAATTGCAATTTGTCCATTATGTTACGAATTTGCTAAACATTTAATGTTACAAATTCCAATTTGTTGTGGCTAACGTTAGCTATGTGGCTAATGCTAACATTATCTAGGTGCTAATGTTAGCTGGCTAAAGTTTAGGGGTAAAAGTTAGGTTTAAGGTTAAGGTTAGGGTTAAGGTTAAGGTTAGGATTTAGGTTAACGGGTAAAGGTTAGGGTTAGTGAAAGGGTTAGCTAACATGCTAAGTAGTTGCAAACTAGCTAAAAAGTAGTAAGTAATTGCAAAGTAGCTAATTAGCTACAATGCTAAAGTTATCTGTGATCAGAATTGAACACGCAACCTTTGGGTTGCTAGACATTTGCGTTATACGCCCACCCAACCGGCACGGCCAACCATCCTACTATAGTTTTTGCCTTAAATAACCTTCTGTCTTATGTAACCATACCAAATGTAACATATCATATTCATTTGATTTGATTTATGTTTACTATGTTACGTCTAGTTTATGAGACCAGGCTGTTCATACACATACAAATCAGTCGTTCTCACAAACAAACCGTCGCTGCTTTTGTGTGTGAGACAAATGTGGTGCCGGGGGCCTCTCCTAATCATTTCATATCCATGAGTGAAATAAAAATGTTATACGGCCAGCCCCGTAACACACACACACACACACACACACACACACACACACACACACACACACACACACACACACACACACACACACACACACACACACATGCACACACGCACACTCGCATACAGACGCGCACATTTCAAAGTGTTAGAGAAATCTGTGAGGACCATGTGACAACCTGACAGAAGGACTGCTGTCAGTATCATAGTTTCCATGACAACAGCGAGGAGGAGAGAAACGAGAGACACAAAAGCTATACATCTCCATTTTTTTTCTCCATTTTGTTATGCACTGCTCCCCAATCCTACTAATGACGACACAGTGTGTGTGTGTGCCAGTCCCACAAGATGTGTTCTATATAACATGGCCTACAGCAACTGCGGGTGGAGAGGGAGGTGTGTGTTTGTGTGCGTGCGTGCTTGTGTGTGTGTGTGTGCATTGTGTATTCATAGTGTATGCCTTGTGTGTGATTTTGTCTGCGTACCTACAGAATGTACAGTGCCTTTAGAATGTATTCACACCCCTTTTTCCACGTTTTGTGGTGCTACAGACTGAATAAAAAAAATAATAATTTCACTGGCTTACACACGATATCCCATAATGTCAAAGTGGAATTATGTTTTTCGAAATGTTTACAAATGAATAACAAATGAAAAGACCACACACATACAATTATCTGTAAGGTCCCTCAGTCGAGCAGTGAATTAATTACATTTTGGATCAATATACCCAGCCACTACAAAGATACAGGCGTGCTTCCTAACTCAGTTGCCGGAGAGGAAGGAAACCGCTTAGTCATTTTACCACGAGGCCAATGGTCACTTTAAAACAGTTAGAGTTAGTTTTAATGACTGTGATAGGAGAAAACGGAGGATGGATCAATAACATTCTTGTTACGCCACAATACTGACCTAATTGACAGAGAGAAAAGAAGGAAGCCTGTACAGAATAAATAAATACTTCAAATTCACTTCTCGACTGAGGGATCTTACAAAACATGTCATGTGTGTGGTTCAGAGATGGGGTAGTCATTCAAAAAACACTATTATTGCACACAGAGTGGGTCCATGCAACTTATTATGTGACAATTTTTACTCCTGTACTTATTTAGGCTTTTAATTTCTAATTGATTAGTAAAAAAATGCAAAAAAATGAATTACACTTTGACATTATGGGGTATTATGTCTAGATCAGTGACACAAAGTCTCAATTCAGGCTGTAACACAACAAAATGTGTAAAAGTCTATGGGTGTGAATTCTGAAGGCACTGTACGTGCTGACCATAGAATCCTCACCCTGAGACACACCGTACCTCGTGGCAGACACCTATGGCACCCCCACATATACCCGTTTTGAACCCTTTTTTCTCTTTCTTAGATCCTGGACAGAGACGCCATTTGTATTATTATGTTCTATCAGACTATACATTGACTCCACTATTTCAGTTCTTATTGTCTCTCCCAGTGCATGCTCTGCCTAGTTGCCGGCCACTTACCTGCGGTGGGAGTTCCTGTTGCTATTGACATGGCCACGCCCCGAGCAGCCAGGAGTAGGGCACTTTAGAACATTTTCATACATTGCAAGAACTTAGGACAGACAGGGAGAGGTGAGAGACAGCAAGGGGTTAGGAGCACCCAGAGTCAGTGGTTATTGTTCAACTATTATTAGGTAGTGAGCGGAGACAGTGGCATGCACTGTTAAAATGTAACGTTGATGCTCATGCAGGCAGCAAAAAAATAATGGATTCAATCAAGCAGCATTCAGAGGTAGTCGGGCATGTTGTTAGTCATTCGGCAGAATCTTGATAGATCAATCAGGTGGGATTGAAAACGGTATCTAGGCAGACGTTAGCCGTACTAACCAATGTTACATGGTACGTTATGTCCTTTACTGAAGCAGAGTTAGAGGTACGTCTGGTCAACATAAGCAGTCTCACAAAGTGATGTGCATGCCATTAGGTATCTGGTCTATGGAGGAGACATTACTTTGCATGCAGGCATGAACAGTGATCAAGCAGGGTGAAAAGCAAAAGAGAGTGAGTGCAGCCCCATGCTGATTGGAAGACGACCTCGTGTGTCAACCCAACACAAGAACCATTGAAGGGCAATTTCTGGAAAAGAGTTACCCAGAAACTCAACAGAAAATGAGATCCAACTGAAAAATGCAGGCGATGGGAGGGCAATGCTCAATCCAGTCTCCCCAAGCAGGAAATAAGACGTTTTCAATGGGACTTACTCTCTGGTGGCACCCTGTCCTTGTGGGGGCAGCCAGACAGGCTCCTGTGGTGGGGGTAGAGACCCGTGACGTGGCCTGTCCCATCGCAGCCCGGGGTCGGACACTTACTCTCCTTCTTGTCCCCCCTTGCAGAATCTACCAAGAAGAACAATATTGGGGGTTTAGAAAGTCATCTCACTATCTAGGTGAGCATTGCATCCAGGGTACTACAGTATGTCACCGCTATTAATGGAATGTCCCATTACACTGTTGTTTAATTTACTGCATTTAGAGTGTCATAAATTCATATGGGTTTTTAACAGTATTATCCCCCAAATTGGCCCTAGTAGTTAGGAGGTGGTAAGAAGCAAACACTTAGAAAAAAAGTTGCTATCTAGAACCTAAAAGGGTTCTTTGGCTGTCCCCATAGGACAACCCTTTAAATAACCCTTTTTGGTTCCAGGTATAACCCCTTTGGGTTTCCACAGAGGAACCCAAACTGGTTCAACCAGGAACCAAAAAGGGTTCTACCTGGAAGACAGCCGAAGAACCCTTTGAAAACCTTTTTTCTAAGAGTGCAGACTACTCTCACCTGTTTAACATGTAATGGCAACCCCCCCCCCCCCACACACACACACACACACACACTCTCACATAGGAAAATTGCTGCAATTGTTCAATCCCAACACCCCAGAAATGCAATTTCATATTTCATTAAAAAAAATGGACACTCGCTATGGCGATAACACAGAATGACTAAGCCTGTGTGAAACTGGCTTATCAGCAGTTCTCCCATGTGTATATCTGGAGCTCACTATCGCCCCCATCTCCACCAATCGTCAATGGTGCCCCCACGGACACGGCTCAAACCCAACCACGTTGAGCACAGACTGTGTGTATGAGCATTGTCCCAAAATGTTTTTTATTCTGAAATACTAATGAGTAGTCCCGACCCCATGGCATACATTAGAAAAAAGGCCATAGTCTCTTCCTTTGATGATGAAGACTTTGAATTTAAAATGATTCATTGAGGATAGCTTTTTAGAATGTTATTATGGCCTTTGGAAAAAACAAATAGCATGTCGACAGATCTGTAGGGTCCTACCAGAGCCTTATACACATAGTATAGCCAGCTATATGTTCTCGAGACTGAAATGATGCATACTAATCCTATTCCTTGAGAATTCCCCCCACTAGCTTCCTGTGCTAATGGAAGATAATTACATACTATTACAGTACATATCTGTGATAACCGACGATGGGTGGCCCTTATTAATAGTCGCGCTGGCAAGATTTGAATCGTGCCATTCAACGGTCTGTGGCTACTGATGGCAAGACGTGTTGTTGGAGACTTAGAACAACGGGCAGAATTATCTAGAGAAATTACTTCAAATGGCTTTGGATTTCAACTACTAAAATGTCCCCTTTGGTTCAACCAGAGCAGACCAGTATCTGCAGTATTTCACTTTTAGATCAACGTCCTTTGTGTCCATTGGAATGTCACTCAAAACACAGCATCACAATCCAACAATCATGAACGCCATGTGCCACCGCCACCCCCCTGATGCTAGCGTAATGACCCTGTCTGAAACGCTCCCCACTGATCTGCTTTGAAGCTTTCTTATGGGTTAATAAATGCACACACAGAGACGGTACGACTCACTCCCACAGGCGGTGGGGGTGTGTATCAGAGTGGATTTAAAAGAAATAGGCCGTGGATGGAATCCCGCAGATGAGATTTGCTGTCCTAACGGGCCTTGCAGATTGCCATTTCTCATGCCTGACAAGCCAAGCCTCTGATGTTAGCATGCCGGCCTATTTAACAACATAAGCTTGCAGTCGATGCTGCTGCTGCCACTGCGATATGCAGCGTTGAGACCAGCCAGGGGAAATGTGTCCGTCTACTCCCAGCGAGGAGCTGAACTACTGGGCAGGGGTCAAGCAAACGTCCAATGTTATTAGATTCATGAGCGAAATAAGACGTCAGTTATACTGCTTGATGTTACGCAAGTCTGTTACTGCGGGGCCTGTTGGTGCCTGTTGAAACACTATCAGTAGGCCAGGGCCTGTTAGCCTTTGAGTGTTAATTAAATACAGAGGCGGTCCAGTTTGACTGAAATGCAGTTAGCACTGTGTGGATCATCAATACTGTACAAAACAGGGTGAGGATACTAGCTGACATGTCGTGAATGGGTGTGTTGAGATTTTCAGGGAGTGGTTACCTTTAGGGTAGTATGCTCTCTTTGACCCATCGTGGTGCATTCTGGACTTGCGCTCCTCCGCCCCGCTGCTCTGTCTGGGGCTGTGCTCGCCGTGGTGGTGGTGATGATGATTGTCCCTTCGGGCCACCATATGATGTCCCTCCAAGGCCATGCGATCCCTCATGACCTTGGCTCGCTCTGACTCCATGGCGATGGCCTTCTCCAGCAGGGACAGGTTGCCTTTGGTCATGTCGAAGGCCTCGTCCGAGCGGTCCGAGGCCACCGACGTGGTGTCCTCGTCCCCTTCCTGGTGGCAGCTGGCCGAGTAGCCCCCCCTGGAGGCCGGGCTCAGCTGTTCTTCCAGCTTCATCAGGTTGACCATGTCCGAGTAGCTGCGCTCCAGGGACCCACGCTCGTCTGGCTGCTGGCCCTCCTGGCAGCTCTCGTACCTGGGCAGGTGGTGGGCCTGAGCCGGAGGCTGGTGCTGAGCCTGGTGGTGGTGGTGGCCGGTTTGATGCTGCAGGTGGTGGTGGGACTGATTAGGGTGGTGGTTCTGATGGGCCTGGTGGTGTTGCAGGCCGGGGTGTCCAAGGCGGTCGGAAGGCGACGTCTCGCTCAGCTTGCGGGCCAGGTCGAAGCACTGGTTCCTCAGACACTCCAGACTGCTGAGGCACACCTCCTCCTCGCTCTCCTCAGCCTGACCCCTGACGCCATGGTGGTGGGGTCGCCCATTGGGATGCCTGCCATCCTCCAAACCGGTGCCTTCTGGGTAGCCATCGTCGGGGAGCACAGCGCCGTGGCCCTGCGCCAACAGCTTGAGCGAATCCACCGTCTCCCTGACCACGTCGCTGTCCAGATCCACGCTCAGCTTGCCCTTCCTGCCTCCGCTGCGCTCATTGCCCTCTTCATCATCATCATCATCATCATCATCATCATCGTCCTCGCCGGCACTGTTGGAGGAGTTGCTGTTCATCTCTGACTCAGTCATGGCCTGGTAGGCGGCGTCCTCTGCGATCTTCCCCAGGTTGAGAAGGGACTTGGCCACCAGCTCATCATAGTTTTCATACTCTTCACCATTAGGGCCGACGTTAGGGCCAGGGGCACTGTTGTTGATGTTATCCTTCTGTCCCGTAGGGTGATGCTTTGATTGTCCGCCATTTTTGTGCCGGTTCTCTGTGGTCAGGAAAGGAAGGATAGACCTTTCAGCCCTTACTATAGTTGGGTAGATGAAGAACTAGCCCGTCATAGTTTAATTATTTGGGATATTAATATAATATTCAACATTTTTCAAAAACATTTATGCCAGTTATGTGATGTTTGCTGACTACTAAGCCCTTAAATGGCCTCAATGTATTAATGTATATTGGTTTGGATATTAATGATCACATTGAATTGATTATGTTAGAGAGCTTTAAGGGACAATCTGCAGTTGCTACGTCCGTTTTTGGACTTATGTCTTAATATAACTTAGAAAATGCCTCATGAGCTTAGTTCAACTGCTGTACACCATCAGAATCCAAAAGATAACCGTGTTTTACTCCAATGATTGTAAACAAAGTAAATGTAAACAAACACGGTGGTGTCTTTAAACGTGGTTAAAACTATCATTTTTATATCATGGATGTTCAGTTGTTGCATCCTTAGCGCTGCATTTGAGAGTGGTTACATTACACCAACCCCATCCCTCAGCTTTTTACTGAAACAGTGTCAGGGAGGAACCTTTGTTATTGTTTCAACTGCTGATTGCCCCTTTTATAGTTTGATGTTGTAGACAGGGTTCTAAAAAACCCAAAAAAACTAAAACAAACATGACTGAACAAGGTGTAAAACAAATGGTTAACAACCCGCGAATAGTTTTTGAACGCTCGCGACATGGTTTATGAGGGTAAAATGCGGGCCCCCAAAGGAAAAACATTGCGTCAGTAATATGGGTCAGATCTTTTGAACTGTTTGGACTAGAAACTAACAGTTTTCGCTGTAGAAATTGTGCAAGTATGACGCTAACGAATCTGCGCCCAGGAAACAATAGTAGCCTTATCATAAAATACAGTGCCTTGCGAAAGTATTCGGCCCCCTTGAACTTTGCGACCTTTTGCCATATTTCAGGCTTCAAACATAAAGATATAAAACTGTATTTTTTTGTGAAGAATCAACAACAAGTGGGACACAATCATGAAGTGGAACGACATTTATTGGATATTTCAAACTTTTTTAACAAATCAAAAACTGAAAAATTGGGTGTGCAAAATTATTCAGCCCCTTTACTTTCAGTGCAGCAAACTCTCTCCAGAAGTTCAGTGAGGATCTCTGAATGATCCAATGTTGACCTAAATGACTAATGATGATAAGTACAAATCACCTGTGTGTAATCAAGTCTCCGTATAAATGCACCTGCACTGTGATAGTCTCAGAGGTCCGTTAAAAGCGCAGAGAGCATCATGAAGAACAAGGAACACACAGGCAGGTCCGAGATACTGTTGTGAAGAAGTTTAAAGCCGGATTTGGATACAAAAAGATTTCCCAAGCTTTAAACATCCCAAGGAGCACTGTGCAAGCGATAATATTGAAATGGAAGGAGTATCAGACCACTGCAAATCTACCAAGACCTGGCCGTCCCTCTAAACTTTCAGCTCATACAAGGAGAAGACTGATCAGAGATGCAGCCAAGAGGCCCATGATCACTCTGGATGAACTGCAGAGATCTACAGCTGAGGTGGGAGACTCTGTCCATAGGACAACAATCAGTCGTATATTGCACAAATCTGGCCTTTATGGAAGAGTGGCAAGAAGAAAGCCATTTCTTAAAGATATCCATAAAAAGTGTCGTTTAAAGTTTGCCACAAGCCACCTGGGAGACACACCAAACATGTGGAAGAAGGTGCTCTGGTCAGATGAAACCAAAATTGAACTTTTTGGCAACAATGCAAAACGTTATGTTTGGCGTAAAAGCAACACAGCTGATCACCCTGAACACACCATCCCCACTGTCAAACATGGTGGTGGCAGCATCATGGTTTGGGCCTGCTTTTCTTCAGCAGGGACAGGGAAGATGGTTAAAATTGATGGGAAGATGGATGGAACCAAATACAGGACCATTCTGGAAGAAAACCTGATGGAGTCTGCAAAAGACCTGAGACTGGGACGGAGATTTGTCTTCCAACAAGACAATGATCCAAAACATAAAGCAAAATCTACAATGGAATGGTTCAAAAATAAACGTATCCAGGTGTTAGAATGGCCAAGTCAAAGTCCAGACCTGAATCCATTCGAGAATCTGTGGAAAGAACTGAAAACTGCTGTTCACAAATGCTCTCTATCCAACCTCACTGAGCTTGAGCTGTTTTGCAAGGAGGAATGGGAAAAAATGTCAGTCTCTCGATGTGCAAAACTGATAGAGACATACCCCAAGCGACTTACAGCTGTAATCGCAGCAAAAGGTGGCGCTACAAAGCATTAACTTAAGGGGGCTGAATAATTTTGCACGCCCAATTTTTCAGTTTTTGATTTGTTAAAAAAGTTTGAAATATCTAATAAATGTCGTTCCACTTCATGATTGTGTCCCACTTGTTGTTGATTCTTCACAAAAAAATACAGTTTTATATCTTTATGTTTGAAGCCTGAAATGTGGCAAAAGGTCGCAAAGTTCAAAGGGGCCGAATACTTTCGCAAGGCACTGTATATATATATATAGAGAGAGGGAGAGAGAGAGACTTTTGGGAGGGACTGGTGTTCCCAAACTAAAACCGCAGGTCATATAGCAAAATATTTTTATACTAAACTGGTCGCACTTTAAAGCCCCCCCCCCAAAAAATCCCTCAAATAAATCCAAAGTATATACTAATGAACCAAATGCTTTCTAATTCTTCCATTCTTCACAAAACATATCATCCAGAGCTTCTGAGAACCATGTAGCACCCTCACCTAATACGTTTCAGTGTTGGTTTTAGGGACAGCGGCAAATGAAACAGCGGGAGGGAATGAGAGAGACGTATATGAGGTGTTCTGATTCGGGAGCCCAAAATATCCTCGAGAGAAGCCATTTCCATGGGAGGAAGGGGGGGGGGGGGGGAGAGACTGAGCACATGTGACACGTCCGCTGAGACGGGGGGGGGGGAAGTTAAATAACTCAGAGAGCTCCTCTCTCCATTGCTCTTGAAGGCACTGTCAGAAACGATTGAGGACACGCAGAGGGAGCGAGAGCGAGGGAGAGGGCTGATGGAGGGAGAGCCGGCGCATCTGGTTCACTGAAGGTAGAGGACCTCTTACTACACCCCCTCTCCTCCCGAGGACCCTATTGGCCACATGTTCCCAGATTGACCATCATGCCTCTCTCCCTCCACCCTGACAGTCCCATTTCAACAACTCAATTCTCTCTGGGATATTATGCCTCCATCTCGCCATGATTGGGTATGGCTTTCACTGGCCACATCAAAGGTGCACCGCGTTGATAAGAAGTATATCCTAGACTCAGGGATGTCATTTCTAGTGGCAGCTTATTAGTGTGGCAAATAACTCCCAGCTCCACCCAACACTATTACCCCCTCTTATTTCCCCAGAAAACAGAACATTGGAAATATGAACTCACCTGGCTCATGGTGACTCTGGACCTCTTCTTCCTCCTCCTCCTCTTCTTCCTCCTCATGTTCATCTTCGTCACCCTCATCCTCCTGTTCCTCTTCCTCCTCCCCTTCCTCTTGCTCTTCATCATCCCCATCATCTGCTTCCTCATCTTCCTCTATCCCTTCCTCCACCTGTTCCACCTCCACTGGCCCTACTACCTCCATCTCCACCTCCTCCTCCTCCTCATCTGCCTCTTCTCCTTCCTCCTCTTCCTCACCTAGCTCCCCGTTATCCTCAGAAAATCCTTCCTCCTCTATCTCTTCCCCCTCCTCCCCTTCCTCCTCTTCTCCTTCCTCCTGAATCTCCCCGTCTACCTCCCCCTGCTCCTTCTCCTCTCCCTCATCCATGGGTTCAGGCTCATAGGAGTGGAAGATGGCAGCAGAGTTCACCTCTGGGTCGGTAGGGGTTAAGTAGGGCCTCCTCTTGGGGGAAGGCTCCAGAGGCTGTTTCTCCTGGGTCTTCCTCTTCTTGGCCAGGGGGCAGCCATAGACACTAGACAAAAGACATGAGAGGAATAGAGATTTGTTCAATGGTCTTAGTAAGGTAAGTGTTCTACGTCTAGAGATATATAGATAACTAGAAATGTAGAGATATCTAGATACCGTGATGCAGTATATTGGCAATCTGGCAATCAAGGTAAATTACATGATTTCTATTTCATATTACAATGCAATAGCATTGTGATGACGTTAATCATTGCATAATATCAACTAAACAAGAACGGAAATACATATTTCCAAACCTATTTTACATACCGTAATTTTGGGAACATGCATGCTCTACTTCACTTAAATTCCCAAAAGCCACTGCATTGCGGAAAGCCTGAAGACTTAGTTTCGAAGCCTCCAAACCAAAAGCTTATTCAACCAGCCCTCAATTACACAAATCCCATAATAATCATTAGCTGTTGAGAAATTCCACTTTAATTGCTCCAAAACAGCGATTGCAATTATACAAGGTTTTAATGTGGGCTTTGGGGAATCAATTACTCTATTTCCATATGAAAGGGCTTATTTGTATTGAGGAAGGGAGAGTAGGTTTGTGTTCTTTATCAATGAGACTAGAATAGACAGTGATGATATGCCACAGTTCTTTGTGTGAAAATGTAGACTAGAAGTAGTGTACCTGGAATCCACGCTCAATATCATATGTTTCATTATTGTTGAAGTGAAACAACAGTAAAACAGAGCGATGTTCAGTGTGGATCCCAGGCTAGACAAGCAGGACCACACCTGAAACTCCGGTCAGACATAGTGAGATTTCAAATGTATTGTCATTGTCTCTTTTATAGAGAATTTCCAGTCAAACAATCATACATTGTCCAATGTTTTTCTATTGTATGCGCATCAAAACATAACAACTTGACTATGAACACCGGTCATACTGTGTAGAGGCCCATCCATCCTGTATATTTTCCTCACAGTCGTGCATGCAGCTCACATGCTTGGTTAGGAGTCATCGGGCTGTGAAATGGCCCACATTTCTACTCTCTTTTACCGCCGTTTATCCGCCCTCTCACTCAGCCAACGGATCCGGCCTAGCCTGCCCTAATGTGTGCAAATCGTCAGTCTCGGTCAGACTGAAGGACCACCGGCAATCGGGCACAACAACAACGCCTTCCCAGCTAATGGGTCTCTCCATCTCTGCTCCATTTTGAATCGTACACAACAGTTAGGGTACACACATACAACCGCCCCACACACAACGTATCACACGTCCAACTGGTAGATCCGTTTCTTATTGTTGACTCAGCTGTACAGACTAGAGAGTAAGAACAAAAAGAAGGTGGCAAAGATGTGCCTGTACAGCTGAGTCAACAATAAGAAACGGATCTACCAGTTGGACGTGTGATACATTGTGTGTGGGGCGGTTGTATGTGTGTGGTCAGAGAGGGATCCCTTTTCATTTGCATTCGTCTGACATTTATTTTTGCCCTGGTGTCTTCCCCTCGCATGATCCCTCTCTTCCTCTTTTCCTTTTATCCTATAATCTCTTGTGGACATAACATGTAAACATAAATGGCACCTTGGATCTGTCACGGTACAATGGGATGCGTGAGATTACCAACAGCATTAGTTCCAGTGCCTTGGAGAAATCACTATTTTACAGGTGTTAGCATCTTTCGAAATTTGGGAAAGAGGAGGGGACATTTGGCCCATAGACTTGTCTGTAACTTGCAAAGAGAGAGGGTGGAGCTCTTTGTTCTGGTTCCGATCCTCGTTCCATCTCTTCAATTAACATGTATGGACCCAGAACTTAATCGAGCATCTGACCAATTTCGCAAGACTTTAGTTCTGGGTTAACCAATATTATTTATCTTATAGCTGTTAGGCAAACAGCTTGTGGGTGCAGACTGTCATCTGTCTCAGTGTGTGTGTGTGTGTGTGTGTGTGTGTGTGTGTGTGTGTGTGTGTGTGTGTGTGTGTGTGTGTGTGTGTGTGTGTGTGTGTGTGTGTGTGTGTGTGTGTGTGTTTGTCTGTGCACGGGTGTGTATGTGTGTGTGTGTGTGTGTGTGTGTGTGTGTTTGCTTGCAAGCGTACTTGTGCGTGCATGTGTGTGCGTGTGTGTGTTCGGCTCAGTATGACCTTGGACACCTCAACGTCTCCCACAGGCAGGCCACGCCAATTAAAATTCCACAGGTAATTAAGCCACATTTGAATAAGGGAACACTGCAGACATGTTGGAGAGGGATTGTGCTGTAATTATGTGGAGGGAGGGAGGGAGGGAGGGAGGGAGGGAGGGAGGGAGGGAGGGAGGGAGGGAGGGAGGGAGGGAGGGAGGGAGGGAGGGAGGGAGGGAGGGAGGGAGGGAGGGAGGGAGGGAGGGATAAGAGATGTCTATAAGGCTTTCAGTGCTGGGGAGATAATAATGACTTCCCTCAGAGAAATCTCCTGTAGAACAAATCCTCTGGTTTAGTCCTCTGATGCCTGAAGAAAATCTTAGAACCTGAACCTTTTCTGGAGCTTCTGTCATCAGTAGCCTCTATCGAGGCATATCAAATCTAGCTCCGTCAAAGTAGGAAATACAGAAATCAATTTTTTTAGCTAACAATTTCTAAAATTTCAATGGGATTGGTGCTGTACAGGTTTATAGTCTCAACTGAATTTTTGAATTGTTGCAACGTTACCTGTCTCCTTTAATTGGTTGGGTTACCAAAGTCATGTTCCGGCAGTTTCCATCCCATCATAAACACTGTTCACTAGCTGCACATTGCCATGACGGCTCATGGCACCACAGGGGTGTGTGGGCGAGAGCGGCGTGCGAGCCGCTCGTTGTATATGAGTTGCCATAGGAGCGCCCTGCTCTCTGTGCCCTATACTGCAGCAGCATCCACAGGCATGTGTGGCACAGCGCTGTCACCATGGTGATCTCCCCCTCAGGAGTGGAATTTGCCATCCGAGCAGACTGACAGCGCGGGAGAGAGAGAGAGAGAGAAGGAGAGCAGTGATTCTGAGGCTGACAGACATCGCCCTCTCTCCTCTTCTTCCCCTCCCTCTCACCCTTTCTCCCTCCCCAAAAGCAGAACAGAAGCAGAGCTGGTATTCTGCATTCTGGAGGACTCTGGATGTCACACTGCAGCGCAGGTGCCCTCAGTTCCTCCCCACTGCATAGGCAACACACAATATATGTCTGTAGAACACTGTGATGGAGATTCTCTGGCTATCTAACACGTACAACCAACAACCAACAGGCTGCAGGGATTGACTACAATTCCTGAAGACGAATAATGAATGTTATGGAATGTCATTAATAAGAGTATCTGACAACCGTGCTTGATTGGTCTGTTGGAGTATTTAATTTGAATATGTGTTTTATATTAGCTGTTTATTTACTATTTTTAATATATGACAGATAAGAAGCAGATAAATGCCTTGAATACATGTCCAGTCAGCATTGACTACATTTTCCATGCTGCAATGGTGTGGCTAAGAATAATGGATCCAGGAAGTACTAGTGAAATCTTGAGTCAGGACAGAGAGGAAGAGATGAAGCAAGAGGGTTTACTCCGCCCAAAATCTGTCCACAAAAATAAGACCACGAAGTGAAGAATTTATGTATGGAGGTAAATGATAGTGTCAAATTTGGTGACCAAAAATGTCATCGTTAATGTGCTCTATGAAGCTTATTTGATCGAATAGAAGTTTCGTATTGGTTGGCCACTCAAATATCTTGTCAATATAATAGACATTTTTGGTCAGAATGAGTCCTCCTCAGCTCAGGTTCTCTGATGTGTCTGAACAAGAACATCCATCAGATCAATGTCATCAGCCAACCTACAACACCCATCACTGATGCAAAAAAGTCCTCATACCCACATAGACACACAAACACACATAGACACACAAACACACATAGACACACACACAGAGACACACACGCACACACACACACGCACACGCACACACACACACACACACACACACACACACACACACACACACACACACACACACACACACACACACACACACATAAACACAGACACATACATGCAACCAGTATAAATGTTATCTTTGTCATCGTAGCAGCAGAGGAGATTGAGGAGGATGGACGAGAACCTCATGTCATAGTGTTGTGTGAAGAGACAGTATAGTGCTTCACAGAAAAAAAAGCACACAAGTCCATAAATCATAAAAAGACCTCTGGATGAGATTCACAGTTGAAAACAGTTATGGATAAATCCGTAAACAGAAATAGACTACAAACAAACCCCTCAGACCCTTAGATTAACATACTGTGTAACAAAAAAAGACGTGCCTCCCAATCCCCACTTCCACAAAACATGTGTAAATATTGGACTATAAATTGTGCCTTTCTGTATTATACTCATGCTAAAATGTTTATTCGTTCTTATTGTTGTTGCGTTGTTGAGAAGGAACCTGCAAGTAGGCATTTTGTTGGACAGTGTATACCATGTGTGTCCTCGACATGCGACTAATACAACCTGAAACTTGAGAGTTGAGGACAAAATGACATGAATCTCCCACACAGTTCAAGGCCCATCTGTTGGTTAGCTAAACAAGAATATGATTCTTCAAGGCCCATCTATTTACTAGAGAATGTTTTAGTATACTGAAGAATACTACAGTAAATACTACAGTATACTACAGTCCACAAAAACAATACAGTAAATACTACAGTAATGTCTATCGTAATACTATAGCATTCCCCTCCCCATATCCTAATATGTGCAACTCATAAGTAAGAAACCTAGATGCCAAGTATAGACCATATATCGTTATATTCCCTAATATATGAAAAGATGTTATCATCACTCGCATCACTCGCATGTTTCCACGGTATTAAAAAAATATAACAACAAAAAATGTAATTACACCCCGTTTATTTTAATCGGAGGAACACAACCCAACGTACACCCGGCCACGATCTCCAAGTGAGAAAAGACAACAGCTTGGATGGAATAAAATCCTGTTGCAAGTAGCTCTCACAAAAGGCAACGCAAGTGCTAGGTGTGTGGAGTGACTCTGTCTCAATGCCTAGGCAGCCTGTCCTCACTTTCCACATTGAGAGGCCATTCTGCAGCACTATGCCCCCGCCTCACCTCACCTCGCCTCGCCTGCCTGCTACCAGCTCTTGGCTCCCTTCCCAGCGTTTTAGTGAGTGCTACCTGTCAGGACCAGAATTATACCACTCGCAGGCTCAGTCCATATGAGTCATGCATCAACCGGGGGAGAGGGAGGGAGGTGGAGAGCAAGATAGAAAAAGGGAGAGAGAGATATTTATCCAGGCGAGTCAATTGAGAACAAATTCTTATTTACAATGATGGCCTGGCAAAAAAAATTAGAACAGATAGAGAGAGAGTGGGAGAGAAATAGAGACAGAGAGACAGACATAGAGAGAGTGGGAGTGAGGTGGGTTGTGAGTGAGAGAGAGAGAGAGCGAGCGAGCGAGAGAGAGAGAGTCAGTGTGTGAGAGAGGGTGAGGGATGGAGGGAGGGAGAGGGAGTGAGAGATTGCACTCAACCTCATCTGCATAAAGCCTAGGCAATTACTGAGCGCCAGCTCTAGACATGGCAGTCCCACCCGCACAAAAGCTGCTCACCATAGACCCCCATCAGCTCACTACCAACCAGTGGATTTACGAAGGAAGTATTTCACTTTTAGACCAAATAATAAGACTTTATGTTCTCAGGATTTATGGGTAATGGAAAAGACATGTAATAAAACGATGACACGCCAAATCAGAAATATTTAACAGAGAGAATATTGTATGTGCCGATGTCAACATATAGCACAAAAACGGGCTTTAATTTACACCGTGATTAGATGTGTAGCCTGTGATTAGTTCTAGATTCATGTATGCACTGATTTGTTTGTTACATTTTTACATTTGAGTAATTTAGCAGAAACTCCTGTTCAGAGTGATTTACAATAGTATACATTTTCACACTTTTTTCTTTATAATTCATTTAAATGTAACACATCAACTACTGCAGATCTGATGTCATCAGTGGAAATGTAGGCGTTTCAACCGCCCCATTTCTCTATTTCTCTCTCACTGTCTTTGTTGCTCTCTCTCTCTCTCTCGCTTAATCTTTCTTTCCCTCTCGCTTTCTCTCTCGCTTTCTCTCTCTCTCTCTCTCTCTCTCTCTCTCTCTCTCTCTCTCCCTCTCTCTCTCTCTCTCTCAAACCTGTCCTATTGTGTGCTGCAAGACTGTAGGGCAAGACTGCAGGGAGGAGAGCCAACCAGAGCTAAGGTGAAGGATTAATCCTTAATATTTAACAGGCAGAAGCCATCTCATCCCCTCATGTCCCTTTGGTTGGTTCCACACCATCTTCCCTGCTTCCCCATTTTGGGAATCGAATCAGAACACATGTGACTAGTCAGTGCAGTGACTTGCTGCAGTGAACCAGAAATGACACTCAGTCCTGTGATGCAGAACTGGATCCAAACCCTCTGAGACCAGGGTAGTTACCCAGCATACCAATGGCTTGTCTGACATCTGAGCCACACACTGTCACATAGGAGAAAGTACTTTAGAACCTCAACTGCACACATCTGATATGATCAGTGGAAATGTAGGCATGTGTGATGCCTTAGCCGGCCTACTTCTCTATTTCTCTCCCACTTTTTTTGTTGCCCTCTCTCTCTCTCTCTCTCTCTCTCTCTCTCTCAATCTCAATCTCTATCCTTCCTTATTCCACCCTCCTCTCTGTCTCTCTCCTTCCCTCCCTTCATTCATCCGTCATCCAACCCCCCTCTCTCTCTTTCTGTCTCATGTATTACTTCACAGAGCAGAGCTGTAGCAGACAAACAGTAGACCCTGTTTGAGGTTGCTCTAATGGCGTCAGACTCTTAAATAGCTAGCATCGTCTTCCCAGTGTGTGCGGGAACGTGAGTGAGTGCAAGCATGCATGCGCATGTGTGGGTGGTGTGGGCGACAGTGATTCTCATTACTACACCCAGACACAGCCGTCCCCCTCCACGGCTTTACCTCTTCCTCCACAGCTTTCACACTATAGGCTGCCTGGTTTCAAATGAATCACATTCATCAAGCCTTTGGAAAGTATTCAGACCCATTGACTGTTTCCCCATATTGTTACATGCCTTATTCTGAAATAGATTTATTTTTAAGTTGGCGATCTACACACAATACCCCATAATGACGAAGCGAAAACAGGTTTTTAGAAATGTTTGCAAATGTATTCAAAATAAAAAACAGAAATACATGATTTGCATAAGTATTCGACCCTTTGCCTTGAGACTCGAAATGGAGCTCAGGTGCATCCTGTTTCCATTGATTATCCTTGAGATGTTTCCACAACTTGATTGGAGTCCATCTGTGGTAAATTCAACTGATTGGACAAGATTTTAAATAGCACACGCCTGTCTATATAAGGTCCGACAGTTGACAGTGCATGTCAGAGCAAAAACCAAGCCAAGAGGTCGAAGGAATTGTCCGTAGTGCTCCGAGACAGGATTGTGTCGAGGCACAGATCTGGGGAAGAGTACCAAAAAATGTCTGCAGCATTGAAGGTCCCCAAGAACACAGTGGCCTCCATCATTCTTAAATGAATGAAGTTTGGAACCACCAACACTCTTCCTAGAGCTGGCTGCCTGGCCAAACTGAGCAATTAGGGGAGAAGGGCCTTGGTCAGGGAGGTGATCAAGAACCCGATGGTCACTCTGGCAGAGCTCTAGAGTTCCTCTGTGGAGATGGGAGAGCCTTCCTGAAGTACAACCATCTCTGGAGCACTCTATCAAACAAGCCTTTGTGGTAGAGGGGCCAGACGGAAGCCACTCCTCAGTAAAAGGCACATGACAGCCCACTTGGAGTTTGCCAAAAGCCACCTAAAGACTCACAGACCATGAGAAACAAGATTCTCTGATTGAACTTTTTGGCCTGAATGCCAAGCGTCAAGTCTGAAGAAACCTGGCACCATCCCTACGGTGAAGCATGGAGGTGGCAGTATCATGCTGTGGGGATGTTTGTCAGTGGCAGGGACTGGGAGACTAGTCAGGATTGAAGGAAAGATTAAAGGAGCAAAGTCCTATTTTCAGTACAAGTCTCTGAATGTCCTTGAGTCCAGCCAGAGCCTGGACTTGAACCCAATCGAACATCTCTGGAGAGACCTGAAAATAGTTGCAGCAACGCTCCCCATCCAACCTTTTTTATTTAACCTTTATTTACCTAGGCAAGTCAGTTAAGAACAAATTCTTATTTTCAATGACGGCCTTGGAACCGTGGGTTAACTGCCTTGTTCAGGGGCAGAACGACAGATTTGTACCTTGTCAGCTCGGGGATTCGTTCTTGCCACCTTCCAGTTACGAGTCCAACGCTCTAACGCTCTAACCACTAGGCTACCTGCCGCCCCAACCTGACAGAGCTTGAGAGGATCTGCAGAGAAGAAAGGGATGAACTCCACATGTACAGGCATGCCTGTATTTGTAAAGGTAATATGTAACATTTAAATAAATTTTTTAATTTTGAATACATTTTTTCGTATTGTGTGTAGATTGATGAGTGTGGGGGGGGGAATTTAATCAATTTTAGAATAAGGCTGTAACATAACAAGATGTGGGAAAAGTCAAGGGGTCTGAATACTTTCAGGCACTGTATGTCACTACATCTGGGTGACTTTGGTTACCTTCCTAACAGGCATGGGGGGGAAAGGGGGGGACAGGAGAGATGGAATATGACAGCAGAGGTCAGGCTAGTAGCACAGTTGTAAAAACAATATCTTTGCATCTCTCGTGCTCGTAATCATCTTAGTTGAAACTGGAAGATACAGCATAACCACATTAGTCGGGTTTTCTATCAGTGTAAAGTCACTGTACAGTTGTAGGCTACTGTAAACCTATCATCAGCGCTGGAACTATGAACAACCAACTGCCAAAACGAACCAATCAGCTGTTATTTTTTAAAACAGGGCCGCCCCAGGAATCGAACACCCCCCCCCCCCCCCCCCCCCTGAGCCTTAACAACAACAACACACACACACACACACACACACACACACACACCTCTCCCTCTCAGCTTTCTTCCCAGCATGCCCCTCTATTTGTGGGTAAATCATCACCCTGGGTCTTTGGGAGAGGGAGAGGTCTGATGCAGGTGTCATTCGTCTGTGGCACCAAATGCAATTCCAGCCCTCTGGTTCAGGGGGGTGCCTTGATGAGGTGACACCGAAGACACAGGCATCAATCTCTCTAGCCTACGTCTGGGGAGTAAATAGCATCAAGTGGAGAGGCTTTAGTTTAAACATGCCCTGAGTGGAGGAGGACTCTAGGAAGATCTGGTGACAGGTCAGCTGTCAAGACAATTATATTTGCTCTCACCTCCTCTGTAGCTCGGCTGGTAAAGCATGGTGCTTGCGACACCAGGATACTGGTTTCGATTCCCTGGACCATCTGTACTCAAAATGTTTGCACGTTTGACTGTAAGTCGCTTTTGATAAAAGCGGCTGCTAAATAGCAGACATTATATTATTTAACATCAATTTGTCATTTGATCATTGACATGAAATGTGGAAGTATTCGGGTGAGCTTGAATAGATAACAGACTATAAACTGGTAAACAAAGCCTTGATAACATCCAAGATTACAACACAAAGGTTAGGTCCACAGCTCTTGAAGTACAAAATACCTTGTCCCCCCCCCCCCCCCCCCCCCCCCCCCCCCCCCGATCTATCCAACCAACTATGGAAGATAGCCATAGTTTCTCTCTATATATTGTATTGTCTGAATGAACACGTACACTTCCTGTAAGTCTCTGGCTGGCCCGGGCTGTGGCTGAGGCTGAATCACCACAGAAAATCAAAGAAAGAGTTGGTGTTGCGCAACCATAATCAACCCTCCTCAATCCAACACAGACCTCAGGTATACCGACACATTTTGCAATCAACTTTTCACAGCCAGTGATTGCAATTGCAGGTTTGTTTTAGGTGCAGGAACAATGACCTGGAACTGAAGAGCTTGATTGGTCCGTGATAGCTCCATGAGGGCTGAGTGAGTGAGTGAGTGAGTGAGTGAGTGAGTGAGTGAGCGAGCGAGCGAGTGGGGGAGGAAAAGTGCGGCTGATTTGGGGAGTGAAGAAGGATCTTTTACCTGCGGTGTCTGGCGTATTTGCCACTGACATGTCCACTTCCATCACATCCTGGAGTAGGGCAGCTACAGACACAGAAGGAAGAGACATAGGAGTCAACACACTGCGTGGCACGACAGGCATGTACAACCCCCCCCCCCGGACACAACACCCATTCCCTCACACACAGATAGGACTCAACATGTGTGTGCATGACATAACACACAACCCAGGGCAATGGACCAGAGCAGGTCTGTATTATTCATGTAGTGAGAAACACACAGCCAGCAGCCTTCAGGCCAGGCGGTGACTCACTTCACTGCATATTTCATAGCAGCCCGTCCGCCTTGGGCTTCTTTAGGACAGCTGTGGCTGCCAAAGTTAAAGTGCCCCTCTGAAGGAACAGTGTGTTGACCGTCCTTTGGAACACCCATAGGAACTAGAAGTTTCCATTTGGCCCGTTCAGCCGCGGCCCACTCTCACCACCATCCCATCAGGTAGATTACATTACATCTGTGGTGTACACTGTCCATATTAGGAGTTTTCCTGACAACTGACGACCTCTGAATACGGACGCCGCGGTGGCGGATGTCCGTCACGCATCATCCGCCGCGAAAAGAGCGCCGACTGTGCTAGGTAGAACAGAGCAGCAGCTCTCTCTCCCCCCAAGGTGAGCAGACTCATGAATGAGTCTGTGAACGGCAGGAGTGTTCATCGACCGCTAAATTTGGCATTATTGACGTCTGCAGCCCTGGCCCTGAACATGGATCGATCGTCTGATGAAAAACCTATTTCGAGGGAAAGGTGTGGATGTGTGTTCATGCATTTGTCTGTGGATGTGTGCGCATGCTTGTGAGTGTATATGCTTGTGTATCTGTGTGTGTGTGTGTGTGTGTGTGTGTGTGTGTGTGTGTGTGTGTGTGTGTGTGTGTGTGTGTGTTTGTGTGCGCTCTCTCCCTTCAGCCAGGGAACCGGCGGGGAGAGATTAGGGATTAGGGGGTCTACACTGAGGAATGCCATCAAGAGGGAGAAGGCTATTTAGCGATATAGACTGTTCGGGCCACTGGCCAGACAGAAAACACTATTACGATTACAGTGTGTGCTATAATGCTTGTTTTCCCCAATATAATATTGGTTTATTCTACAGTGGCAATGAGCATTTCGAGGCAAATAATCAATCATTTAGAATCTGTTCAGTGACGGCATAGAAGTAATTATTAACTAAACACTTGATCCTTGTCCAAATTTGACAGCCGAGGAAATGATTAGAGCAAGACTGTAAAGACACTGTCAGCAGTGCTGGGCCTCAAGTCAATGTGGCTATGATGTGAATATGGTGTCCATATTAGGATATGTAACCGTTGACCAGTGTCAGTAAAGCCTGGTCCCAGATCAGTTTGTGCTCTTGCCAGGAGGGCAGGAGGGCAGAAACAGGCTGGCACTCAGGCTAAGTAAAGCACGCAGGAATGAAAGATGCACTGACCTGAATAACTCCTGTGCTGCCGTCTCCACCGGAACTAGAGAGAGAGAGATTGACAAATCTGATACAGTTAGATGTACTGTCTAGCCTATAGACAACAAACATAACAATAGCAGTAAAAAATGGCTTATTAGGACAAACAAAGACTACAGGATCCATCATGCATTTCTCCTAATTGGAATTGAGCCCTTTCAGTACAGTCGACAGCATATCAGATTAATTTTACACTGAGTATATATATATATATATTTTACCTTTATTTACCTAGGCAAGTCAGTTAAGAACAAATTCTTATTTTCAATGACGGCCTAGGAACAGCGGGTCAACTGTCTGTTCTGGGGCAGAACGACAGATTTGTACCTTGTCAGCTCGGAGGATTTGAACATGCAACCTCTCGGTTACTAGTGCAACGCTCTAGCCACTAGGCTACCCTGCCGCCCAGACATACAACCCGGATATACAGTCACTCTGACTTGATGTCCCCACTTGATGTCCCCACTTGATGTCCCCAAATATGAGCCCAGGTGGCTGACGGAGAGGGTGGGGGCAGAGTGGGGGCGTTGGGGGTGGGGTGGACAATAGCTAGCGCTCCAGGCCGTTTAGAGTGACAGACACACTGTACTGTTGTCGTAGCGTACCTCGGACCCCTTTGGAACGCGTCCGGTGGTGCTTCTCAACCGCGTCCACCTCCATCTGCTTTAGAGAAAGGCATGGGAAGCGGGCCATTAGTTTTAGATTCTGTTTCTCTGGTGATAAGGCCACGGGCTGTATACAGCAACACATACACCGTAATACAGACGGTACTTCTGGGTACAGAACTTCTTTTGAGTTATTTCATAGAGCTGCATAGAGTTTCTCTGCGCAGTTGAGAATAACCTACAAAAATCAATCTTCTGAGTATCTCCCAACGACAAGGAGAAAATACGACAAGTCGAGCATCTACAGTACATCCGCCGTGTTACCTGGTATCAGCTGGGTTGGGTGGGGCAACACCTTGGTTCAAAAGCACGCCTCCGCCTCCTCAGAGTGCAACTGGTTGGGCTTCCTCAACAGCGGGCACTTCAAAACTCCCCCTCCAGAGTCATGATCTGCAAAGGCAATAAAAGAACAAGAATATCACACGCGTCATGGCATGAAAACGATCGCATTAGCGGTGGCAAGCAGAAAGAGGGTCACGATCAGCGGTGGGCGTCGCTCTGTGGTCTTGCTTGGCTGTCATCACTCGTGGAGCTTTGGTGACGAAGCAGAGTTCTACAAGTCATTGTTATCCTTATGCCAAGACCGTGATGATCCGAGAGTTAGTGAAGCAGCGAAGTAGCCACTGTTACGGCACCAAACCAACCTGGCTGATTCCAATCTGTGAACAAGAACGGCAGCATCCTCATTCTAACCTCTCTGGTTCCATTCCATTGTTTTGACTAAGTCCCCTGATGCACAGCAGGAGGCAAATATGTTCCTAAACAAAGATAAACAACTTATTTGCAGCCACCAAGCAACCAGAGAGTTATTATAGTATCTAGCGGTTTGTCTCTGCTTCTTTCTCTCTGTTTGTTACCGAGCTGAGAAAGTCTGAATGTCCACCAATATCCTTGGCTAGTATTACTTTTCACCACAGTGTGGACTTGCCTGTAAAAGCTTGATTCTGAATGGCTGAACGGAGAAACGCAGCAGCAAATGGAGTCTCTCTCTCTCTCTCTCTCTCTCTCTCTCTCTCTCTCTCTCCCTCTCTCTCTCTCTCTCTCTCTCTCTCTCTCTCTCTCTCACACTCTCTCCCCTATCGAGTGTTCAGCTCTCTCACCGTTGGTCATCTGTCTGCAACCCTGCATGAAGATCTCACACTCAACCTGAAATCCTGTTAGGATGTGGGCTGTGAACGTGTGTGTGCGTTTGTGTGTATGTTCACGCACGCGCGTGTGTCTCTACGTCTGTGTGCAGGCCAACAGCACAAGAGTGTGAGCGTGATACACTGCCTGTGTGTACGGAACACTGACTGCCGCACCTCCGACACAGAACGGCACAAATTCCCTTCAGCTCGTTCCTGTTCAGAATTGAATTCTTTCTATCACTTTTCCATTGAGACATCCCTAGCTCCGAGCTCTCACCTCAACCTCACTTTGGAGAATGAAAGCACACCGGCTCCAGCTGTCCTATAGGAATCAACTCTGGCAGTATAGGCTGAGAGAGGAGAGGAAGCTCTGCTTAGTATTCCATCCCGGCCCTCTGTCTCTCTCATATCACATGATGCAGTGCTCCCTGCATAAGTGGGACCTATGGGGGACCTGGGGGTTTCCGGTCTGG